>NC_062546.1:77594233-77917414 GCF_016906955.1 Phacochoerus africanus
TCTTAGAGTATTGACAATAAAAACAAAAGTAAACAAATGGGACCTAATCAAACTTAAAAGTTTCTGCACAGCAAAGGAAACCCTAAACAAAACAAAAAGACAACCCACAGAATGGGAGAAAATCTTTGCAAGTGAATAACTGACAAGGGATTAATCTCCAAAATTTATAAACACCTCCTACCACTCAATACCAAAAAAACAAACAAGCCTATCAAAAAATGGGCAGAAGATCTAAACAGACAGTTCTTCAAAGAAGACATACAGATGGCTAAAAAACACATGAAAAGATGTTCAACATCACTCATCATTAGAGAAATGCAAATCAAAATCACTATGAGGTACCACCTTACACCAGCCAGAATGGCCATCATCAAAAAGTCTACAATCAATAAGTTCTGGAGAGGGTGTGGAGAAAAAGGAACCAAATTACACACTGTTGGTGGGATTGTAAAGTGGTGCAACAGGATGGAGATGCCTCAGAAGACTAAACATAGAACTACCATTTGATCCAGCAATCCCACTCCTGGGCATCTACCCAGAGAAAACCATGACATGCAAAGACACATGTACTACAATGTTCACTGCAGCACTATTTTCAATAGGCAAGACATGGGAAACAACCTAAATGCTCATGGACAGAGGAGTGGATCAAGAAGATGTGGTACATATACACAATGGAATATTACTCAGCCATTAAAATGAACAAAATACTGGCATTTTTAGCAACATGGATGGACCTAGAAATTACCATGCTAAGTGAAGTCAGTCATCCCATGAGACACCAACATCAAATGCCGTCACTGAGATGTGGAATCTGAAAAAAAGGACAGAATGAACTTCTTTGCAGAACAGATACTGACTCACAGACTTTGAAAAACTTATGGTTTTCAAAGGAGACAGTTCGGGGGTGGGGGATGTGCTGAGGTTGTGAGATGGAAATGCTATAAAATTGGGTTGTGATGATCATTGTACAAGTATAAATGTAATAAATTCATTGAGTAATAAAATTCACATTAAAAAAATAAAAAGAAATATGCAATGATAAAAAATGCATTACTTAGTATGTTACTATCTTTAATTTTGTTGTCTGTAGAAATAATGAATAAATAAATGCTCTTCTGAAAAAAAAATAAATCCAATGGGAAGATAAACAACAAAACAGTTATAATAAATGTAAAACCAAAGATAAGGTCTATTTTTGAAGCGACAAATTAAAACCTAAAGAACTTAGGGACCTGAAGGTCAGAATGAAAAGATCCAATAGGTACCCTTGAAGGGGATAAAAACAGAAGTAACAGAGATATATAAAGGGAAAAACACTGATTATTTCCATGATCTGAAGGAAGACACAAGTTCCCAGAAAGGCCTCACTAAGTTCCAAGAATGCTTACTGAAAAAAGATCTATACCTAGATACATCCTGGTAAAACTTGAGTTCCACACACATACACACAAAGAAAAGAAAAGAAAAGAAAAGAAAACCCTCACTTCTCATGTTATCTAAAAAGGAACCAGTCACACTTAAATCTGAATGCTTATAGGGAGTGTACCTGGGCCTAGACATTTTCATATAGCAAATTGAAAAGTTTGCTATTCTACACTGAAAATTACCTAAGGAACCCAATGAGCTGCAAACTATTTTACATGGCACGCCTTTATAAGTGGCACGCTTATACTCTTGACATGTATGTCTATTTATAAACTAACATTATTACACTAATATTATGTACACTATAAAGCATATCAAAATAAACATCAGATAAAATTATTAATTTGTAATATATTGACACCCCCCCAAAATATCTTGTGAAACCCCTTTAACTAGATGCTTCATTTTGAAGATCACAGCTCTAACCAAATGAAATCTAAAGAAAAAATCCATGGGATTGAAAAGCAATAGAACTGAACAAGTCTCAGAAGAGAAGGAAACTCTAAGAAAACCTAAGAGAATCTACTAAAATTTGATAGTAAGAAAATTTTTGGTTGGTAGTTTTTTATGTACATAGGCTGATATTTCATTCCCTGTGAGGCCATTCTACTTTGTCCCACAGTGTTTTTATATAATCGCTTTTTAAATATTTCCTGGTTTAAAATTTTTAGAATTGTTATGTAAATAAAGCAAAAAAGACATCACTGTTACAAAACAAAATGCAAACACCTTGATGATATAACACTAACAATGAATTAGGAGACTGAGGAAGTGAAGAAAGGAACGTTATAGAAGTAGGTAGAACTAATAAATAAAAAAGAATATTAATCGAAACCATTAACTTAGAACCAAAAACAGGAGTTCCCGTCATAGCGCAGTAGAAATGAATCCGACTAGGAACCATGAGGTTGTGGGTTCAATCCCTGGCATTGCTCAGTGGGTTAAGGATCCGGTGTTGCTGAGAGCTGTGGTGTAGGTTGCAGACACGGCTCAGATCCTGCATTGCTGTGGCTGCTGTGGCTGTGGCATAGGCCAGCGGCTGTAGCTCCAATTCAACCCCTAGCCTGGGAACCTCCATGTGCTGCGGATACAGCCCTAAAGAGCTAAACCCCCCCCCCCAAAAAAAAAACCAACAAACTAAAGCCAGGTATAATTTACAGTGGGAAGTGGAACTGGGAGTGGGAAGGTGATTTCCTATTCTTTTTACTTTTATGTAGTATGAATCTCAATATAATTACAACTTCTATTTTTAAAAAGTATTACAAGCAGGGATGGGGGGAGTAGTACATAATACAGTATGCTCATTTAGAAAACGGAAACTGGTTACTACTGACTGCCACAGTTAGCTCATATTAAATTCTCCTACCACCTCTATCCTCCAGCTACTGCTTTTACTACTGAATTTTACATGCACAGTGTACCCAATCTGTGTTTTCCATGAAGGTTTTTCAGTGTTTTATTCATTTCTATAATGCAAAGCCTAGCACAATGTTCAAGTGTTGATTTTTTAAAAAGGGGGGGCTAAATTAAATGGTCTGAGGAAATTAACTCAAAACTAGACACAAAAAGAGAAAAGCAATCTTGTAGTTCCAATCACTTAAAACCAGTTTATCTCAAGTTTACTAAAGTTCACTAAAATGCATATAACATGGAGAGAAAGTCGCTTCTTTGAAGGTAGTTGTGACTCTCAGGAGAGTGATCTGACCCAGTGGCGGCACATCTAGACACAGGTCCTAGTAAAAATCCTAGGGGGCAGAACGGGGGTGATAAAGGATACAGCAATGGAAACGTTCTGAACTGTCAAAAATAAAAAAGGCTGGTTAGGTGTGGGAAGACCATTCCTTCTTCCTGACTATACATATTCCTATAGAAAGGGAAAGCCAAAAGAGCTGGGACCAGTTGGAGGAGAGGATAGGCACTCACGGGTCATGGCTGATGGGGATGTAATTACACAGGGTCTTAGTTTAATACACACACACACACAGGTTGAGCAAATACTTGCAATTACCTTAGTCTACTTACTACTTTGGCTACCATGAGGCATAAGAGAAACAAAAAAAAAAACAACTACAGATCACTTCATAACCTGCTTTTCCTAAAGCATTACATATTAAGGACACTCTGGATCTCTGGCAACCATTTAAAAAAATCATTTAAAAACAACTAGATTTATATGCCATACTAGTTGCTACAAGTTCAACTGTTTTCCTATCACTTACATAATAACATACATAAAGCACAATAAGAAAATTATAAGCATGTGTACATCTATATTAATAGCCATATCCCTTTAAAATATATTAAGTAAATATTTTGATTTTTAAAAGGAGGCTATTTCTAGAAATCTTTTAAGGACAATATTGGGATTAAAAAAAAATCAGCCTTATTTAAAGAGTTGTCAGAGTTCCAGTTGTGGCTCAGGGGAAGAAAGAACCTAACTAGTATCCATGATAATGCAGGTTTGATTCCTGGCCTTGCTAAGGTTAAGGGATACAGCGTTGCAGTGATCTGTGGTGTAGTCAGAGCTCGGATCCTGAGTTGCTGCGGCCCTGGTGTAGGCCATCAGCTTTAGCTCCAATTGGACCACAGCCTGGGAACCTCCATATGCTGTGAGTGTGCCCCCTCAAAAAAGAAGAAAAAAGATAGGTGTCATTAAACCCCATGAAGTAAGAATTTTAAATTATGATTAATATGCAAACGGTGGTTAACCAAAAAGTGGCAAGACTAGCAGTCAGGAGTCTATTCACTATGGCGAAGTGGCAAAACCCCTCCTGATGTTCTTTTTTTAAAATTATTCATATGTTCCTTTATTCTCTTTATTCTCTAATTCACTGATCTCTCGGTATTTTTGGGGGAATCTATGCTGAGCTAAGCCCTGTGGAAACAAGGAAGGATGCGATAAAGACAGCCCTTGACCTCCTAATTTGAACTAAATCTCAGAGGTCCTCCAGGTAAAATCTTCATAAAATTTATAAATTTATACTCTAATTTATAAATTCAAGCTCTATAAATTATGGTAACACTTCTTTTTCAACTCAGAGAAGGAAGTTATCTCAATTAACAGATGAGTAAAATGAGAATAATAAATGGTAATTATCTCAAATGACTGGTGTATTGAATGAAAATGTATCAAAGACATCTAGTATAGTATCTGGTACATAGAAAGCACTCAATAAATTAATTTAATGTGTATAAGTATCAAAATGAAACTCAAAAATAGAACTAGTTTACAAAACAGTAATAATCTCATGAAGAACAGAGATAAATTTGCCTAAATATGTTTTTGAGGTTTTATTTTTGCTTTTTCAACCTTTACCATTTGGATCTTCATCAGCTATTACATGAGCTATGAACTCTATCACTCTCACATTGCTTATCTCTAGCAGCTTCCATCTCTCTTCTAGTGCAAGTATGTGAAGGTGTAGTTGTGTAAAGACTGATGTTCAAAAATATCTCTTAGGAACTGTGTAACCTTCAAAATAACTTTCTGGAGTAATGGAAATGATCTATATATTGATTGGGCTGTTGTTACATAGAACTTATCTGTTAAAACTCACTGAAATACACCATAAGATCTGTGTATGAAACAATGGAAATTAAAAAAAAAAATCTTTTTTTAAGGTTTAATAACCTTTGAATAAGTAGCCTTCTCTTTCTGGCCCTTAACTTTCTTATCTTCAGAAAGGGTATAATTCTTCACTGAGAAAGATTACAGTAAGTATTAAAAGAGATAAGGTCTATAAAGTATTTACAGTAGTTTCTGTACAGTTAGCTGCCAATTCTGGATCCACTCACAGTAATATTCCTCCAAAATAAAAGCTATATTTTCTCTTCTCCTATACTCCCCCTCGTCTTTTTTATTTTAGGAAAAATATAAGTAAACATTTGATTAATGCTTTTGCCTCCATATTTTTTTAACAAAATCAAAATGGAGTCTTTTGCTTTCATATTTCTTCTCTTGCTTATTTAATTACGGTAAAAAATGCTTCAATTGGAATTCCCATCGTGGCTCAGTGGTTAACGAATCCAACTAGGAACCATGAGGTTGTGGGTTCGATCCCTGGCCTTGCTCAGTGGATTAAGGATCTGGCATTGCTAGGGCTGTGGTGTAGGCCGGCGGCTACAGCCCCAATTGGACCCCTAGCCTGGGAACCTCCATATGCCGCAGGTGCGGCCCTAGAAAAGGCAAAAAAAAAAAAAAGCTTCAATTACTGAAGACTTCTTTACCCATACTGCCCAAAATTAATCCACTACAGTTCCTTCCTCAAGAGCCTAAAGCTCCAATGAAAGGGAACAGAGTAAGCAGTTGTCAGAGATTAGAGGTATAATAACTGTTCAAAGATTTGAAAAATATTCACCAATTCTGCAATTGTCAACTTCTAAAAATCAAGAATAGCCCAAGTATCCTAATTACCTTTAAATAGCTTATTAAGAAACTACCATCCATAATTTATATAAAAAGTTATAATTCATTTCCTGTATTACTTTCAAAGACAAACATATCTAATTAAAATTGGGGTAATTAATATCATACCTTAAAAATACAACTGTATTAAAGTAACAGTTCCTTTTACTAGTTTTCAAATCACTTTTTTAAAAGTGTCTAAATTATGTTCTCTGTTCTAGAATTCCAGGACACTGGAACAATTTCACATCTGTCTAGCATTTACTTGAACAAACATTTATTAAGTATTTAAATAGGTCAAGCAAAGAGAAACAAAGATAAGGTCAGAAAGGCAAAAAACCAATAAAGCAGATAAAGTAGAGTTGCTAAAATCATATTCTTACATCTGTGAAGGATCTAGAACAAGAAGTTGTATATAGTTGAAGAATTCTGACTTATTGCTATTGTTTCCAGACCACTTTTCCAACCTAATTAAAAAACTGTATGGCAATTGTATTAGTCCACTGTTAACAAAATTCTCTATATACTCTTCTCCCTTGCTATCACTTATTCACTCTCTTCCAGTTAGGCTCCTTTATGGAGGAGTTCAACCACTGTCTTCTTCACTCCTCCTGCCATCACACTGGATGACTGCACTCCAGTGGACTTCAGACATACCAGCATAATCTTTGTGAATGATCTCACCTACTTAACATTTTAGCAATCTTTTCCAAAGATTCTGACTTGGAAACTTAAATAACATTTCACTATCTTCTTGGATAGCTTGACCAACTATGAAATAAACTTGAGAAAATTTTAATAACTTATTCCTACTCTGTCATTAATTTAAATCCCCCAGTATCTCTTATTACCAGTACTTCATTGAGTCCTTCACATTCTTTTTTTGGCCATGCCTGTGGCATATGGAAATTCCCAGGCCAAGGACTGAACATATGCCATAGCATTGATCCAAGCCTCTGCAGTGACAATGCTGGATCCTTAACCAGCTGTGCCACAAGAGAACACCATTCTCATTCTTCTTACTCTTTACCCCTTTATGGCTTCATTTCCTTCATCATCAAACTCAAATCCCCTGATGCATCACTTCAAGATGTCCCTAGCAAGCAGTTTAAGGCATTACTCCTTTGTTCTTTTATCATAACAATGCTGTAAATCCTCCATTCTATGTCAATCTAAACACCTACTGTCTGCTTTATTTGGGTTGCTGAGCAATGGTATAGAAAATCTTTTAAAGAAGCTGCATAGTAGCTTCTTAAGGTATGCTTTCATTACATAGTACTTCCGTTTTTAACTAATTGATTTCAAAAGTGTTAGCTGCAAAATAAGTCTTACCAAATGAAATAATTAAACTAGAAATTTAGCTCCTCACTTACACCAGATTCATTTTAAGTGCTCAACAGACACAAGTGGCTAGTGGCTACTATAACGGAAAGTAGGGATCACAGAACATCACACAAAGCTTTATTAAATAGTGCTGCTTACTTATTCTTTGGCAGGACTACTGCTCAGCCACTATTTCAGCTTACATAACCTACAATTTCCCACTGACACCACTTACTGCCATCCTTTTGACTTCATGAATATTGTAAGCTGTGTGAACAATGGTACAGGCTGGTACACAAAGTGGTCAAAAGGGCAGAGGCATCAAATCTATCTCTATCATCACCTGAGACCAAAAGGAGTTGGTTGCCCCTAATCATTTATGACCCAGCTTACCTCCAATCATTGATATTCCCACTTCCATATTATCATTAAAGGAAGGTACTGATTATATTTTATCTGAGAAGAGTTAGGAAAAAAGGTGTACTTAGATTCCTTTCAGATTTTACCACCTATTAAAAACAGAACTTATTATTACACATGTACCTTACCTATCACTAGACTAGACCATGGTAGTAATGGGAAATAAAAATTCTACCAAACCCACTAAGGCTTATTTTAATGTAACTATTAACAATGGTATTTCATTAAAAATTAAACAGCCATTACAAATGTTAAATTGGACAAGATACTGGGACAAAAGACATAAACTACTACTATCCTAGACAAAAGCAGGAAAAATCATCATCCTTGAAAAAGATAAGAGGATCTACCTCTTTTGGGACCATTAAATTATAAAATCTAGGGGGAAAAAATGGGCACAATTGCATGTCTTAGGATAAAGGGTAGTAGGGAATCTATATGTATCATTACATCCTGTGTGTCCATAACCATTAAAATGGCTTAATCATCCTCAAAGAAAAACATTTTCTTAATCAAAAATACTTCACACAGGTGCTTAGTTTATAGGAAGAAAAAAAGAATAAAAGAAAGAGAAAGGAGTTCCTGTTGTGGCTCAGTGGTTAACGAATCTGACTAGGAACCATGAGATTTCGGGTTCAATCCCTGGCCTCGATCAGTGGGTTAAGGATCTGGCGTTGCCGTGAGTTGTGGTGTAGGTCGCAGATGTGGCTCAGATCTGGCATTGCTGTGGCTGTGGTTGTGGCGGGCTGCTACAGCTCTGATTCGACCCCTAGCATGGGAAGCTCTACATGCTTTGGGTGTGGTCCTAGGAAAAAAAAGAAAGAAAGAAAGAAATTGAAAGAAAAAGAAATGAAGCAAAATGATCCATGAAAAGTAATGTGTTAGGAGACCCTGGATTTTTAAACTAGTCTTTTCTGAAATGATGTAACAAATGGTCAAACTGGACTAAACAAAAGCAGGCTATTGCCATCTACTTACCAGCCCTATCTCTCCAAGAAATGCTCTGTAAAATAAACTGAGTTGTACTCATACCTTACGGGAACACTTTAGGTACATGAATGCCATCTCAGCTCTTCTGAAGATGAGCTAATAATTCCAAGATTCTTATGACTAGCAATGGTCAGTAACTAGTTATGAATATGTAGAGCACAAATATTTAACAGCTGTGCGATCCACGAACAGTACTTTGTAGCAGTAAGAAGTAAGTCAGATATAAAAATACTAGTTCTAAAAAGGCATAAGACAATGTTAAAAAGGGAAAACTATGGGCTTACCTGCAGTTATGAGTCTATGTGTGGGGTTTTCTTCTGTTTGTTTTTGGCCATACCCCTGGCATACGGGTCTGGGGCAGGGATAAAATCCAAACTGTAGCTGTGACCTTCACAACAGCTGCAGCAATACTGGAACCTTAACCTACGGTGCCAGGCAGGGGATTGAACCTGTGTCACTACAGGGACAAAGCTGGATTCTTAACCGACTGTGCCACAATTAGAACTCCTGTATGTGTGTCTTAATAGAAGAAATCAACAACCAATTATGGTTCCCAAGAGGTACAGGGATGGTACTTCCCTCCATAAGATTCTAACATGATCTACATTCATTGGGGAATGAGAAGAGATTAACCACAATCCTAACCCTGAAAAAGATACACAGGCAAAAATATTTTCCACATCCTTGGTATTCATTATACAATTCAGTAATAAAAAAAATACATGTTAGCAACGTTTTCTTCTGCGACAGAAGAAAAACTCCATAAATAACAAGAAGCTAAGTATAAAGCAAGACATAACATGCTATGGGCATATGGTAACATCTGCTCAACTTTCAAGTTCTGAAAACTAAGTAAGCTTTGCTGTGTAAGCTACATTTCCCTTATTTAAGGAGTACCAAAACCTAACAAAACAATGAATGAAAATAACCTACAATCTGTATAGACAGTCACGTAAGAGCAAGTGCGTTCCAGCATTATATAATTAGAGCTCTGGGCCATGCTATGGACTTAACAAAAGGGCCCACAAAACTTTTCACCAGCTTGCAAAATCTTAAAACATTTCCCAGGTTTAGCAATAGTTAGACCAAAACACACTAGTTGTCAGAAAGTCAGTAAACTATGTAGCGAAGCTCTAACAGTCACAAAAGTCATTTTCCTTAAATTATATTTTCTTTGTATTCTGCATCTTATCAACTGACAAGGCAACCATAATCATTTGATGGGTTTTATGAAAATAATCATGTCTTTATTCTACTTTCTCTTGGTGTGTACGTACGAGTGAAGAAAGGAATCATGTTCATTTTCAAAAACTAGCAATATGATTTTTTTTTGTATTTTTAGGGACGCACCTGTGGCATATGGAGGTTCCCAGGCTAGGAGTCACATTGGAGCTGTAGCTGCTGGCCTATGCCACAGTCATAGCAACGTGGGATCCCAGTCGAGTCTGCGACCTATACCACAGCTCATGGCAATGATGGATCCTTAACCCACTGAGCGAGGCCAAGCAGAGATCGAACCCACATCCTCATGTATACTAATCAGATTTCTTTCTGCTGAGACACTACAGGAACTCCATGAGAACAGCTAAATAAATAAAACAATATTAAGCAAATGTTGCAGAGTATGTGGGACAAATAAAATTCTTACTACCGAAAAGACTATAAATTGGTACAACCTTTTTGGAAAACACTGGGTAACATAAAAAACTGAACAAAAGCACACACCATGGTCCAAAAATTCTACAAGATAGATACTGTATAGCAATATGTGCACATGTGTAGCAAAAGATATATGTACAAGAATACTCTGTAGGGACACTATTCACTGTGACTCAAAACTGGAAACAACTATATTTCATCAACAGCAGAATGGGTAAATTATGGCATATATACATATGTGTGTATATATACAGATAGATCACATAAAAATTGATGTTTAGGGTAAGAAGTCAGACACAAGGGTGTTGATGTCATACGATGTTGAATGTTACATACATGTCTCTCAAATGTGTGTTATATTTAAGTTTACGTAAAATAAAAAAGTAAATAAATATTTAATAAATAAAACAGCAACTTTGATGCCTAATAATATCCTATTCCCAGTGCCATGTCCCCTCCACCTTAAAATTGGGACAGAACACTTTAAAATCTTCCCTCATGCTAATCTAATACATTTTTATATTAAAGCAAAAAAGGCTCCATTAAGGTAAAAGAATGTAAGAAGAGGAGTTCCCGTTGTGGCTCAGGAGTTAACGAATCTGACTAGGAACCATGAGGTTGTGGGTTCAATCCCTGGCCTTGCTCAGTGGGTTAAGGATCTGACAGTGCCCTGACCTGTGGTGTAGGCTGAAGACGTGGCTCAGATCCCCCATTGCTGTGGCTCTGGCATAGGCCGGCGGCTATAGCTCTGATTTGACCCCTAGTCTGGGAACCTCCATATGCCACGGGAGCGGCTCAAGAAATGGCAAAAAGACAAAAAAAAAACAATGTAAGAAGAGTTAAATCCTTTTTAGGAGAAAACACTAATTTGATAAGAATTTTAACATCAAAGCTCTCCCTCTCCATCATTACCTTGTCCATTTGCAGATCTTCATCCTTCCATATGCCAAGAGTTCACTTTTCTCTGCTATTTATTTAGTAGAAGCATTTACAAAATAATGACTTACCCTAGCAAGGTAGTTATGGGAATTAAAACAAAAAGAGTGTGTGTATCAAGTTTTCAGCACTGTGTCTAATCACTCAATGACTAGACATTATTTATAAATCTCAAATAGTGAGTCTTTCTGTCAAGGGCCATTTTTAATTCATCACTGTAAACAGAGAACCCGCCATTTAATAGTTGGTCAATTTATGAAGTAAATGAATGATGTGAGCTCAAAACAAAAAGAATAGAATAAAAATAAGGCAAAAATAGGAATGGGGAAAAGTCAAGAAGTTCAAAGGCCTTAACCTAATTTTTTATCAGGGTAAATGATAAGATTTTAAAATCAAATGAAGCAACAAAATCATGTTCACATCAAAACCATTAAAATAAAAACAAAAAACTACACTACTTTTCCTCTATGTGGAAGTCGGATGTTTTAACTAAATTTTTTTTTGTCTTTTTTGTTGTTGTTGTTGCTACTTCTTGGGCTGCTCCCGCAGCATATGGAGGTTCCCAGGCTAGGGGTTGAATTGGAGCTGTAGCCACTGGCCTACGCCAGAGCCACAGCAACGGGATCCGAGCTGCGTCTGTAACCTACACCACAGCTCACGGCAACGCTGGATTGTTAACCCACTGAGCAAGGGCAGGGACGGACCCGCCACCTCATGGTTCCTAGTCGGATTCGTTAACCACTGCGCCACGACGGGAACTCCCTTAACTAAAATTTAAACGTGGTTCTTTAATATTGAAACCCTTTAAAAATATTTCTGAATAAGTTCCTTAAGAAGTCGACAGGAATCATAAGTATATCACGGGTTATTTTTAAGACATCCATCATAGCACATCAATATTCTGACTAAATATGTCATAACAGAAAGAAAAGAAAGCGGAGTTCCCGTCATGGCGCAGCAGAAATGAATCTGACTAGGAACCATGAGGTTGCGGGTTCGATCCACGGCTTTGCTCAGTGGGTTAAGGATCTGGCACTGCCGTGAGGTGTGATGTAGGTCGCAGACGTGGCTCGGACATGGCGTTGCTGTGGCTCTGGCTTAGGTCCTTGGCTACAGCTCCAATTAGACCCCTAGCCTGAGAACCTTCATATGCTGCAGGTGCGGCCCTCAAAAAACAGAACAAAAACAAAACAACAGAAATAAAAGAAAGTTTCAGCTGAACCTTTATACAAAGGGTATTATTTTTTATGAATTTAGACATCAATTTAGATATGAAAATGATCAAGACTGCAACCTTATATTAAACTTAAAAAGACAAATTAACAAAATATTTCAATCTCCATTGTGTGCACAAAATACCAACAAGCCTATGTGATAAGGTTCCTTTACCCTTCTTTACAAGCACATCACCTACTTATATATCTTAGATCAGAAATAGCATCACTGTTTTTAATTAACCAATATTTACACAAAGCATTTTAAGTGGGAAGCACTATTCCAAATAGGAATATCTCATTTGATTCTTACAATAACTCTTACAAGTTAGGCACTATTATTTCCATTTTACAGAAAAGGACACTGAGGCAGAGATGCTAAGTAACTTGCCTAAACTCACAAAGCTATTAAAAAAAAAAAAGCAGACTGGATACACTGTTTTAACCTCTATGCTATACTGCCTAGAGATCTCTGAAGGAAAGCAAAATTAAATTTCCTATCGTGACCCAGCAGAAATGAATTTGACTAGTGTTCATGAGGACACAGGTTTAATCCCTGGCCCCACTCAGTGGGTTAAGGATCCTGCATTGCCCTGGGTTGTGGTGTAGGTTGCAGACGCAGCTTGGATCCTGCGTTGCTGTGACTGCGGTGTAGGCCGATGGCTGCAGTTCTGATTTGACCCCTAGCCTGGGAAACTCCATATGCTGTGGGTGTGGCCCTAAAAAGGCAAAAAAAAAAAATTTTTTTTTTATCTAGACTTCACTTGATGTTCAGAGGTTAGTTATTGAGGACCTTGGGGGATAACTGTAAAATAAAGCACCACTAATGGCACATTTAATAAATTCTGACATTCATTCTTTTTCATATTTTAACATGTCTTAAATTGACAGTACTTTACAATTATAATTGACAGTGTTCTCTCTCTCTGGAGTACATAAATAATGGTGCATCTGATAATCAATAGAAAGTATGATTAAAAAGCTTATGGCATGACCTATCTAATGGGTTAGTGATAACAAGTAAATGAGGTAAAATATCTAAAGTACTTGACAAGCGTGATACAAGTGCTTACATTAATTTTTTTTTTAAATTTATAGTGGATTTACAATGTTGAGTTAGTTTCAGGTATACAGCAGAGTAATACAGTTATACATATACATACATTCATTCTTTTTCAGATTCTTTTCCCATATAGGTTACTACAGAATACTGAGTAGAGTTTCTTGTGCTATACAGTAGTTATCTATTTTATATATTGTGGTGTGTATATGTTAATCCCAAACTCCGAATTTATCCCTCTCCCCACAATTCCCCTTTGGCAACCATATGTTTGATTTAGAGATCTGTGAGTCTGTTTCTATTTTATAAATAAATTCATTTGTACCATTTTTATTAGATTCTGCATATAAATAATACCATATGATATTATTTGTCTTTGTCTAACTTCACTTAGTATAATCTCTAGGTCTATCTCCATGTTGCTGCAAATGGCATTATTCTTTTCTATTTTTCCTTTTCTGGCTGCCTCAGATTGGAGTTACCTCAGATTGGAGATGCAGTTGTGACCTACACCACAGTGGAGGCAATGCTAAATCCTTTAACCCACTGTGCTGGGCTGGGGACTGAACCTGTTGCTTCCATGTCTTGGCTATAATAAATAGTGCCACAATGAACACTGGGGTGCATGTATCTTTTCAAATTACGGTTTTCTCTGGATATGTGCCCATTAGTGGAAGAGCTGGATCATGTTATTCTATATTCAGTTTTTTGAGGAACCTCCATACTATTTCCCATAGTGGTTGTACCAATTTACATTCCCACCAACAGTGTAGGAGGGTTCCTTTTTCTCCACACCCTCTCCAGCTTTTACTGTTTGTAGACTTTTTGATGATGGCTGTTCTGAATGGTGTGAGGTGATATCTCATTGCAGTTTTGATTTGCATTTCTCTAGTAATTAGTGATGTTCAGCATCTTTTCATATGCTTTTTGGCCATCTGTCTTCTTTGGAGAAATGTCTATTTAGATCTTCTGCCTATTTTTTGATTGGGTTGTTTGTTTTTTGACATAGAGCTACATGAGTTGTTTAACTGTCACTGTTTGCAGATATGATACTATACATAGATAATCCTAAAGATGCTATCAGAAAACTACTAGAGCTCATCAGTGGATTTGGTAAAGTTGCAGGATACAAAATTAATACACAAAAATCTCTTGTATTTCTATACACTAACAAAAGATCAGAAAGAGAAATTAAGGAAACAATCCCATTTACCATCACATCAAAAAAAAATAGGAATAAACATATCTAAGGAGGCAAAAGATCTGTACTCTGAAAATTATAAGATGCTGATGACACAGAAAGATATACCATGTTCTTGGATTGGAAGAATCAATATTGTCAAAATGGCTACACTAATCCAAGGCAGTCTACAGAGTCAATGCAATCCCTATCAAATTACCAATGGCCGTTTTCACAGAACTAGAACAAAAAATTTTAAAATTTGTATGGAAACAAAGACTCCCAAATAGCCAAAGCAATTTTGAGAGAGAAAAATGGAGCTGGAGGAAATCAGGCTCCCTAACTTCAGATATATTACAAAGCTACATTCATCAAAACAGTATGGTACCAGCCCCAAAACAGTAATACAGATCAATGGAATAGGACAGAAAGCCAGAGATAAACCCATGTACCTATGGTCAACTAATCTATGACAAAGGAGGTAAGACTATATAATGGAGAAAAGAGAATCTCTTCAATAAGTGGTGCTGGGGAAACTGGACAGCCACATGTAAAAGAATGAAATTAGAACATTCTCTAACACCATACACAAAAATAAACTACAAATGAATTAGACCTAAATGTAAGGCCAGGTAAAACTCTTAGAGAAAAACATAGGCAAAACACTCTTTGACATGAATGGCAGTGATATCTTTTCAGATCCACCTCCTAGAGTAATGTAATAAAAATAAACAATGGAACCTAGTTAAACTTTAAAGTTTCTGCACAGCAAAGGAAACCATAAACAAAACAAAGAAAACCCAAAGAATGAGAGAAAATATTTGCAAATGAAGCAACCAACAAGGGTTTTATCTCCAAAATATATAAGCATCTCATGAAGCTCTATATTAAAAAAAAAAGTGCTTTAAAAAGGCTATTTCTTTTCTATAACTAAAATGACCTATGAGGAAATTCCATGTAAAGGTAAGTTTACACTGTAGTAAGTTGTCAGTTTCTCAGACCCATGTTTAACTTATCCTGGTTCTATTCTGCTAGGGAAAAATA
The DNA here is from genome assembly GCF_016906955.1 of Phacochoerus africanus. NCBI lineage: Eukaryota > Metazoa > Chordata > Mammalia > Artiodactyla > Suidae > Phacochoerus > Phacochoerus africanus. Next base: position 77,609,893 of record NC_062546.1, read on the forward strand.
CTGATTTCTTGATACAGTTTGATGAAGAAACAAGAGACTCTGGGTGGCAGGTGAGGCAGAGAGACAAAACAGCAGTGAAAGTGAGACACCTGAGAAGATAACAATTATTAACAGTAAAGCATAAATCAAGATACCTTTCAAATAGCATTTGATTCAAAGCAGTTCTCAAATGCCACTGCTAAAAGGCTCACATGGAAATGTATCTTCACTTAAAAAAAAAATACACTTTAAATAAGTCAGAAATGACCAAGTCTGATTGGTGTGTGCCCATGCTCTATTTGAGCTTTTCTAATAAAACAGGACATGTTAAACTTAACCACCATGCTGAATACCTGGTTAACAAATGTTTGAACTAAGCTGAAACCAAAAAATTTTAATTAAATACAATTCAATTCATTTAAATATTCCTGTGTCAATACTTGCCTTGATAATTTCAGGATGAATCAATATTCAATTTTTTGGTTTGCTTTTGTCTTAAAGGATGAAAACTTGCTTTGGGGGGAAATTCCCATTAAAGTACAAAAAAACTATACAAATTTAACTGAAAAAACCAACTGCACACTTTACCTTAAAAATCACTTAATTTTGATAAGAAAGGAGGTACAAAGAAGGCATTTTCACAAGGAAAAACTGTGAAATTTGCTTCAGAAAACACAAGCAGACAGCAAACAATGGCATCTTCATTAACAAACCTTTTCGTCTTTTCTAGGGCTGCAACCCTGGCATATGGAGATTCCCAGGTTAAGGGTAGAAGAGCTCCTGGCCTATGCCAGAGCCATAGCACCTATGGATCCAAGCTGTGTCTGCAACCTACACCACAGCTCACAGCAACTCCAGATCCTTAATCCACTGAGCAAGGCCAGGGATCAACCCTGCAACCTCATGGTTCCTAGTCGGACTTGTTAACCACTGAGCCACGACGGGAACTCCAACAAATCTCAAATAACATTTTATATAAGCCAACTCTACTCCAATAAAATTAAATTTAAAAAAAAGAAGGAGCTCCCGTCATGGGTCAGGGGTTAATGAACCTGACTATTATCCATGAGGATGCAGTCCCATACCTGGCTTTGCTCAGTGGGTTAAGGATCTGGAGCTCCTATGAGCTGTGGTATAGGCTGCAGATGAGGCTTAGATCACCCATTGCTATGGCTGTGGTGTAAGGTTGGTGGCTGTGCTCTGATTTGACCCCTAGCCTGAGAACTTACATATGCTGCAGGTGCAGTCCTAAAAAAAAAAAAAAAAAAAACCAAAAAAGTATTTTTTAATGGCCACACCTGTAGCATATGGAAAAATTAATATTTTAAAAGCATCTTACTACTTTTCAGTTACACTATAACCTTTCTGATCTTGTATTACCTATTATCAGACTGAAGAAACCTTTCTTTTTGTTGCTGTTATTTTTATCCCTATATTACTTTCACTTCAAATGTATAAACAACTATCTCAAACATAGTTTGAGGCAATACAATTTTATATTTGTGGATAAATTTTTTTAAAATTCTGCTCTTTTTTACATATGCCAAGTTCTATTTCATGTAGTTATATAATACAATTCAGAATTTAATGCTAATAATTGTCCTGTCCCCCTTTAGAACTTGTATGCAAGTCTGAAGGCTATATATATAAAAGGTCTTGGAGAGTGTACCTGAAAAACCATAATAACATATGAAAAGCATATAGCTGTCATGCAAGAATTCAGTAAGATTTTAAAAACTAAAAACTAGGGAGAAGAGCAAAAGCCAGTAAGAACTAATAAAAATAAATTTTTAGGAGTTCCCATCGTGGCTCAGTGGTTAACGAATCCGACTAGGAACCATGAGTTTGCGGGTATGATCCCTGGCCTGGCTCAGTGGCTTAAAGCTCTGGTGTTGCAGTGAGCTGTGATGTCCACTGCAGACGTGGCTCAGGGGCTCGGCTCTGGCGTTGCTGTGGCTCTGGCATAGGCCAGCAGCTACGGCTCTGATACGACCCCTAGCCTGGGAACCTCCATATGCTGCGGGTGCAGCCCTAACAAAAAAAAAGACAAAAATAAATAAATTTTTAAAGTTACAATTTTCTTAATGTAAAATGTTAAGGAAGACTGCCTTAGCAGATCAGAATACAATGTTTCTACAAAAACTCTGGAAGGTATCTTAGAAGCTAAAGTTCTAGAGAGATCACCCTCCTGTTATTTTAAAGCAGATGTCTTCTAGAACCTTTATTTACTATGTTTTTAAAATCCATTTTAACATCATTTTCCCTTCTAATACACTTTCCTATGAGACCTTAATCTTTTCAATTATGGTTTTGCCAACTGCAGTATTCTTCATAAAGTAACCCCTAAATATGAACTGTGCTCTACTGTGGTGCAAGATTTATGTCTAGAGGCATTTAGACAACTATCTAAAATAGCATTTAAGATACAAGGAGACTGTTATTCCACTGAGCCCCAAAGTACCGTCATTGACCGTCTATCAGATGTTTAGAAATAAACTCTTAGCAATTCTTCCCAAGGCCTTAATTTTTAGTTCTCTAAATCTGAGGAAAAGTTGTACATTTAAATTTTCTCCCATCAAAAAAATCATTAAAGCATAGCCAAAATATTTAAGTTAAACTAATGATTCTATAAGTATAGGTAAAATACAACCAGCAAAAACTGAACACCATCTTAGATGACAAATACCACAATAAAGAAAATATTTACATCTTGAAGACATCAGACAATATCTCCATGTTTGGCGACTTATTGGGTGGTGATATTAATTAAAACAGCAAACAAAAAGGTACAAGTTCAAGAGAAAAACTTTTGAATGGTATGGCCAGCCTCTTTAACCTATCACCCATATGCTATAGCCACAATCCCTTGGCTTTGCAGGCTTTCAAAATAAACTCCTCTACCACTGCACCATCCTCTCTGTCTCTCCACTTGTCTTTCACTCTGCCCAACACTAACTTTCTTTAGAAAGCCTTCCCTACGGTCCCCTTCTCTGTGCGTACAAGGTAACCTGAATAAATTGCTATGACAGCACTAATCACACTAAACAATATTTACTTGTCTATTGCCTCTAGTTTCTGTGGTCTAATTCCATCCTCAAAAGTCTAGTATTCAGTGCCTGATAGTACTTAAAAGACATATTCTATTTGAATATGTTCTGAATGAATGAGTTTGAGAGGCTTACAGAATCAGATGGTGATAAACAGAGACATAGGTCTGAGTTCAGGAAGGAAGATGATGGCTCATGCCACAGATACAATTTTTCCCTAAATTTAGGATTGCTGCTTTGGCAGATTAAAACAAAATTCATTGTCAAATAATTTATGGATGGACTGACTAATGAGACATATAAAAATTTCCTTTCTCCATGTCGCTAAACACAATATATACCTTTTAGTTTCCAACTTAATTATTTTCTCAGCTTCATTCAAAACAATTGACTGCCACTACCTCTTTCTGTGTACTGCCCTGGCTTCAGTGATGCTAAGGAAAATTTCCTCTAACCTCTGGCTACACCTTATCTCCTTTGCTCCATTTCTTTTTCTCCATGTTAAATGCTGAGGAGTCATAGGAGACCACATTCCTTTATCTTCTCTCTCTACACTCTCTTAGACAATCTCATACCAATCCTTCCACATGAAGACATCCATTATCAGCTATAAACTGCTTTTTTTCCCAAATGAATAATGATCAATACTCCCAAGTTCCAGAAACTAACAAAAAACTGCTCCTCCTCCAGCATTCTGTATGTTAAAAGGAAATCAGTCTTCTCTCCCAGATCCCCAAATCTAATCCATTACTAGATCCTATCAACTTTAATTCCCCAATGATTGTCAAATCCAGCTACTTTATCTCTATCACTGCCAATCTGGACAGAGACTCAATCATCTCTTGCCTGAATTACTATAATAGCTGAATTCAATTCTATTCAAAGTGTGACCTGTGGACCAATAATGATCAATGAAACATTGCTATTGATTTGAGATAAGGTAAATATAGAAAGAGTGAACATTTAGAAATTTTTATAGCAATCTGACAGACACCGCCACATCCATTTTACTGTATGATACTAAATGATGAGCACAAACTAGAAAGTAAAAAACAAAACAAAACAGGTCTTTCACCACAGATAAGTTTAGGTAGCACTGGCCTAACTGGTCTCCCTGCCTTAACACTTGCCCTCCACTCTGGCCTCTACAGAGCAGCCAAGCGATGTTTTTAAAGCAAAAAATTAAGTAACTTGTTCAGTTGTTTAAGAGTCTCCAGTGGCTTCCCACTGTTCTTAGGATTAAGTACAAAATGCTTAGTAATGATTGGCTGCACTGTGATCTGCTCCTATCTCGTTTCACATCACCAAGCCTCATGTGCTACGGTCTAGCCTCTATGGGACTTTCTAATTCTAGAAAGTTGAAATTGCCAGCATCACTTAGGAAACTCAAGTTCATCCTTCAGGCTTCAGTCCAAAAGTCATTTCTTCAAACAAATGTTCCTTGATACATTAGTGGGCTTTCATTGTTTATAATAATTTTCCTTTGTGGCAGTAATTATTACTTTTGTATTTATTTGCTTAGTTTCTTTATTCCTTAACCGGAATAAAGATTCTTTTTTTTTTTTTTTTTGGTCTTTTTGCTATTTCTTGGGCTGCTTCCGCGGCATATGGAGGTTCCCAGGCTAGGGGTCGAATCGGAGCTGTCGCCTCCAGCCTACGCCAGAGCCACAGCAATGCAGGATCTGAGCTGCATCTGCAACCTACACCACAGCTCACCGCAACGCCAGATCGTTAACCCACTGAGCAAGGGCAGGGACCGAACCTGCAATCTCATGGTTCCTAGTCAGATTCGTTAACCACTGCGCCACGACGGGAACTCCAGATTCTTTTTTTTCAACCACCACGAATACAGATACATTCTTTTCCTAACATGTCACCAGAGCCTACCACAGTGCCTGTCACACATCAGGTGTTAAATAAACTCTTGCTAAGTGAACAAATCTAAGTTAGGAAACAAAAACAGTGAGCAGCTGGAGTTCTTGTTGTGGCTCAGGGGTAACAAACCCAACTAGTATCCAGGAGGTTGTGGGTTTGATCCCTGGCCCCACTCAGTGGGTTAAGGATCCGGCATTGCCGTGAGCTGCGGTGTAGGTTACAGACGTGGCTTGGATCTGGTATTAATGTGGCTATGTTGTAGGCCAGTAGCTGAAGCTCCCATTTGACCCCCAGCTTGGGAACCTCCATACGCCACGGTGAGGCCCTAAATTAAAAACAAAACAAAACAACCCCTGCCCACCCAAAAAACAAAAACAGTGAGCAGGACCACTGAAATGCATGCAAATGTCTTCAATATCTAGTCATATGTGAGACTTTGGGTAAATCTGTATACCAGGTGCCTTACAAAAGTCAAATCTCCTTGGCTTCCCTAAACAACCTAAAAAGATAGGGAAACTTCACTGTTGAGAGTTTTCTTTTTCTTCTTGTCTTTTTAAGGCTACAACCGCAGTATATGGAAGGTCCCAGGATAGGCGTCAAATCAGAGCTATAGCTACAGGCCTATGCCATAGTCACAGCAACGCCAGATATGAGCCACCCCTGTGACCTACACTGCAGCTCAGGGAAATGCCAGATCCTTAATCCACTGTGCGGGCCGGGGATAGAACCAGCAACCTCATGGATACAAGTCGAGGGTTGTTAAAACTGAGCCACAACGGGAAAAAAATTTTTTTAAAAAAGATTTTTCAGAAAGGTGAAGAATCTTGTCTAAAGTAACCAACAAAAAAAATTGGAAGGTTGGATGGTCTAAGAGGCAACAAAGGGTAACAGACTCTACAATTTTATTGCCTGGCTCGCATTGCTGTGCGATTTTCTGGAAGTTAAGTAATCTGTTTCTCAGGTTCCTCATTTGTGAAATGGAGTCTTCAAAGGACTGTTGTGAAGTTTAAACAAGTTAATACATATAAATCATCTGAAACTGTGGCTGGCACAGTGCTTTTTCAGTGCCACTCTAAATACAAATTACAAAAAAAAAGCAGAGTCTGTGTTCTCTGATGAAGCTTTTCTCAAAGACTTAAACCTTACAGAAACTGAGTTAAGTGACCATTTCCTCAGTTCTCTCTCCCTCTCAAGGATAAGTTAGGTGCTCAGGAGAGTAGTTAATTCATTACATACCTTGGATGCTTTAGAGCATTAAGGTGTATGAAGTAGGTGCTCATTAAATGTTTTGGGGAAGAATGAATATTTACAAAACAAAAAAAAGACAGTGCTCAGCACAGCATTGACACTAATTGTCAATTTTACTCCACTTCTTTTTACAAACTTTGAAAAAATGATTTGAAAGGAGGGAGTCATTTTTCTTGAACTGGGGAAGTCTGTCAAAGTCTTTTCAAAGCCCCAAATGCAGAATACAGACAGTGGGGAAGCCAATGCTGGCAGGGCCTATGTGGAAATAGTAAGAGGTAGAAGATAGGTAGAATTCGGATATGCAGGGGAAAGAGCAAAGGTTATTCTAGGCCAGGGATTAGCATAACCAAAGGCAATGTTACCCAAAGTTTAAGGTATATTCTATTGGTGACATAAAAAGAGATATTAAACTATACACAAACATCTGTTTTTTTGATAATTCCATATGCACACATTTTTATGTGTAATTAGGACAGAAAATTGTGATTTCAAACTTCTACTGCTTATAACAACATTAAAGTTAACAGTACCTATTTGGATTTTTAAAAGTGAATTGTTCAAAAAAAATATCAAGAAATTAATAATGTACAGGAGACTGAGTAAATATGACAGGATTTTAAAGAGTAAAATCTGGGAAACATCAAAGCATGGTCAAGTGAATAAGACATAACACGTTAATAAGAGAAAACCCACCAGTCTTCTGAATGAGGCCAAAGCTCTATCTTAAATCAATTTAAAATAAAGGACACTGTGTGCGTTGGTGGTATAGTGGTGAGCATAGCTGCCTTCCAAAATAAAGGACAGGTAAGGAGTGAAGTATCCAACCAGTTTTGCATATTTAATTGTAGTACTAAAATTCTTATTGGTAAAATCTTTATTTTTCACTATGAGAAATCTGCTACATAATTCAATGTGAGTTATTCTCAAAACAAAGATAAAATTTTTATACTTTTAAACAGGTACCTGAAAATAGTCCTGACCTGTTTGTAGCCTGGTTCACTTCACCTTAAAATAGGGAGCTAAAACTCTGTACTTTTTACATCAAAAGGAATTAATTTATACAGTAATAAAATACAAATCATAGCTAAATCACAAAAGGTGTTAAATAAAAAAGCACAAAAAGATAGCTTTCCATTTCCACCTTCCTCCCTCAAAATTAATCTACCAATAGCCACACTAAGGCAAGCTAAGAGATGATGATAGAGAACATTTATTTAACTCTTACCATGTACCTGGCACTGCTGTATTTTACCTGCCTTAAGTTATGCAATTATCGCCACCATCTTATGGAGTACATCACTATCCCCATTCTACAGCTGTAACAGTACTGAGGCACAGAGAGATTAAGATTAAATAACTTGCCCAAGGCCAGAGCTGGTAGATGGAAAGGCAGGGGTTTAGATCCTGGCAGTTAGGCTACAAGTCTGAACTTTTAACCAAAGGGCACCAGTTCTCTCAAGAACAACACAATGATAATTTGAAATAGTCCAGCTTGATCGTTATGGCAAGAGAAATATAATTTTCCAAGGTATGAATCTTTTATTACTTAAGTTTCTAGTGTAAGAAACAGGAGATTCAGCTACAAGGAAAAACTGGTAAGATGAATATTATCATGAAACAATCTAGGCCAGGAGTATTCAAATACAGACAAATCATCAAAAGTGTGGCTGAATGACACTATTCACAGAGAAAGAAGCCAAAAGTTGGGATAAGCAGAAGGTGAATCCTATTTCTACTGGATCTACTGCTTTGAGGGAGAAAATTCTACCTTGCCCTTCCCTGTCTGTGATTCAATACACAACTGCATAGATTCAAGAGGAGTAGTGAAGGGATAAGGCTAGCAAAAGAGAGTAGAAAAGGGGGAAGTCAGGACTTGGACCCTGAACCAGAGTTAGCTTGATGTCCCTGGTGAGAGAGAATTTATGAGACAGCAACGTGCGCCTGGAGGTAGGGAGGTTAAGGGCATGACCACTGGGGTGGAGGTACCGAGTGGTCTGGCTGGAGGGCAGCGGATTCATCCTAAAATGGGCTAAGATGGATAGTTTCGACGGTAGACGTTTGGGACAAGAGGTATGGAAAAGAATAGGGGGTGGGGGCCAGTTTCTCGTTTTGGGCAGTGCCCCGGGTGGGAAGAGACGTGGTATAAAGGGGCGGGCGTGGAGGTCTACAGGTATAAAGGGGGGAGACTAGGAAAGGAAAGGAGGCAGGGCTTGTGGGGGTAAAGTCGGGGGGATCCAGGTACGCGGAAACTGGAAAATGGGGGGGGGGTGATTCCCAGGGGAAGTAGAGACTCGCGAGGTTTGGAAGGTCCGGGGGCGGGGGTGAGGCTGAGAGACGGGAGCGTGAGGTACGCCTCAGGACCGGGGGTCCTGGACCCGGAGCGATGGGGGCGCCGAGATGAGGGAAGGGGAGGCCGCTAGGCTGCAGTGCAGGTGAGTCCTGGGGAACAAGGGGTAGCAAGAGGCCAAGCCTGCGGCGGGGACCCCGGAGGGGGGAGGGGCACCTACCCAGACGTGCGGGGCGGCGGAGGGCAGTCCCGGCGGAGGCTCCTCTCCCGCAGAGGCGGCGGAGGTGATGGCGGCGAGTCCCTGTGGCGGCCGCCTCCGCCGAACCGCATCCCTTCTCCCCGGCCCGCCCTCCTCCCTGTCTCCCGCTTCTAAACTTCTTCCTCGGGATAAACAAATCCGCCGCCAGGGGCGGCCGCCTCCGCCGCTCCCGCCCCCGCGCACCGCCCCCCCCCGCCCGGGGCCCGTCCGGGCTCCAGCTTCCGAGTTGCGACTCCAGCCTCAGCCCCCAGCCCGTGAGGGCGCGTGCGCGCGGCGGCAGCGTCGGCTGGCGAAGCTCTTCCTCCTTCCCTCCCGCGCCGGGCATTTCCGGGCCGGGCCGGATCCGCCGCCGGGTTTTGAATGTAGTCGCCGCGGTTTGCGCCGAGCCCTGGGCTCCCAGTCCGGCGAGCTCCTCTCGTCTCCCCAACTTTGGCCTAGCGTAAAACTTTCCTTACCTAAAAAGCCCAGTGACAGCGCCTTTTAACAGGTCTAATTGTTCCGGGTAGGGTGAGGGCGGCTGCCGTTTCTGCGCACGGTTTCCTTAGGGCCGTACCAAGTTAGAAAGCCAAGGTTTAACTTGTGCTGAGCTCAGAACTGTATAAACTGCTAAAACAAAAACAGCAGTATATAGTCTGGTAGACTAATGAAGTGCCACGGTCGAACGGTTTTCGGTTGGAAGAGATGAGCCTGCACTCTCGGACTAGGGAGGGGAGAGGTCCGCCGAGGGGCTTCTGAGGATGCTTATGAAGCACAGATTTAGCGGCATCCTGAGGCTGTGAGTTGGTAAATAGAGCTCCGTCTAAGCAAATGCCTTCAGAGATGAGGGGACTGCCTCCTGGAGTTCAGAGAAAGGTGACATCGGTGCTAAATTGGCAGTCTTATTCACAAAAAACGTGCGTGGAATACAATCAACGCCAGACAGATTTTTAGAAAGGATAAGATCAGCAAGATCAGAGTTCAGAGCTGCCTTAGGCCAAGAGTTAAAAAGCAGAAGTGAGCTTTGACGTGTTGAGGATTGTGGGGAGAGGAAATGTTAGTGCAGAATTTCACGTTCTCCAAAACAAAACCCCAGTTAAACAAAAACCAGTTAAACGGTGAAAATTACATGTAATTTCTGCCCAGACCTTTTAGCTGTGTCAACCCCTTATCACTCACTCACGCCTTGTCTTTTACTAATCAGTCGTTATTAGGCACTAATGTAATATGTTCAAGGAATCAAATTGCTATAAGTAGATTTCCAGTTGGGAGTTAAGAAGTGAGTGGTACTTGACTGACTTCTAGCTGGGGAGTGGTTCCATAAACTTCCACCACAAGGATGTCAAATTGCTGGTTGGAGTATTCTCATAAGAGTCTTTCCCCTAGGCTTGATCTCTTTACTGTGTTAGGATATATCATTTTTTTCCTTGCAGTGTTAGGTGACTATCCACTGATAAAATAATAGTAAATAGCAGTTCCTGTCGTGGCTCAGTGGTTACGAACCTGATTAGTGTCCATGAGATCTCCGGTTTGATCCCTGGCCTTGCTCGGTGGGTTAAGGATCCAGCATTGCTATGAGCTTTGGTGTAGGTCACAGACTCTGCTTGGATCTCATGTTGCTGTGGCTGTGGCATAGGCCCGCACCTATGGCTCCGATTTGACCTCTAGCCTGGGGAACCTCCATATGCTGCAGGTGCAGCCCTAAAAAGCCAAAAAAAAAAAAAAAAGTAAATAGTACTAGTAAATATGACTTGTAAATAATGCTAATAAAAAGATTGCAGTTTGGCAAAGTAAAAGATACTCTGTGGTCTTAAACTTGGATTACAGTTTGGTGCTGTATTACCAATCCCCTAAAGAACTTTTCTTGACTTGATTTCCTTCTTGCTAGATACCTTTAGGAAAACTAGACTACTGCAATAGGTTTTAGTTTATTGCTGCTGTAAATGACTTTCAAAAAATAGAAAAAAATAACAGTTTTATTATTGGTGTGAAGCATAGTGTGCTTCCAGTCATATATCAGGTTTGCATTGCTTAAGGCATTAGCCACTATGACCAACTTCTTAGATGCCAGGAAAGAAACTTTATTATACTCATTTTGCTGCTCATTGTCAAATTTCTATAGGAAACCATTCAGATTCCTTAACGGATGAGGGTGCCTTGGAAGTTCTACTTCGTGTAGATAATAGGTGGGTAGTTAGTAAAGATCAGAAGAGCCATTCTCTGAGCTTAATGCACACAGATGAGGACCAGAAACTGAGAACAGGACCCACCCAGAACTTTGAGAACAAGATCTTATAAGTCCTTCATTGACACCCTGATTTTCATGTCCCAAGCCACATTATATCAAATATTTCTAGATGCTCCCTTGTTTCAAACACATTCATATATTTCATGCTTTGGTTCTTTGGATAATTTGTCAGGAGATCTATAGGAGAGAGGATTTTTGTTGTTCTTCTATCACCAGGTGAAGAGTAAGGGTTGGGTGGCAGTTCACTAGTTGGCATACTGTTAAATTTTCCAGAAATTAATCTAACCAAGTTTGAAACACTTTTGAGGCTCTTAAAACATCAGTACTCCCTAGATTCTGGATCAGGAGTGCCCAGTGAATGAGAAATAGTAATACCTCTACCTACACAATATATCATCTTGGAAAAATCTCGATCACCCTACTTGCAAACCCTCTACTCATAATGTAATAGGAGAAAAACAACAAAAATGTTCTATTCTACAAAATTATCCAAAGCACCTACAGTATCACTTCAGGCGAGCCCTGAGAATTCTCATCCAAGGTCACTTACAGTTGTTGGAGATATTTTTACTGTGCCAGAATCCAGACCATTGCTGCTGCCATGATCTAGTAGTCCCCAATGACCTCTCCCTTCTTCAGCTTGACCAGCTAAGATCTCCCTCCTCTGCTAGTGCCCTGGCCCTGCCCCTTCTCTGCTTTTCAGGTAACCTGAGAAGTTGCAGTTGATTCTGGACCCTGGAGATAGTCCCAGGAGAATCCTGGAGTTTTTCTCTGTGCTCTCCAGCCGGGTCACCAGCCTCGGCAGCAGCCCCAAATGGCTCTAGTGGCACAGCTGCTCAGTCTCCTCTTTTATCTCTGCTAAGTTACCACAATGTCTCTGGGTCTTTAGTCCCCTCCCAGAAAGATACACCCTACTGCCTATCAGGGCAATTTCTGGCTATAGGTGTTTGTTTAATCCTCTGCCCCTGCAATGCCCACTGGGTGGGTTCCTGCCTCTTCAGCCTCCTTCTGGAAAATTGGGGTCACTTCACTCCACTCCCTTCTGATCCTGACTCAAGAAATGGCAGTTCCATGGCTGTTTCTCTGGACACTATAAAGGGGCCCTGCCTCCAACCTCCTGTTTCACCAAGACCAGGCACTCCTTTTCCAAGGGAAGCATGTAGAATTGGGTCCTGCTCCCAGACCAGCAATCTAGAAGTCCTAGAGGGCCCATTGGGTGAGCTCCAGCAATGTTCCTGGGACTGCCCTGCAGCCAATGGGACGCAAGGTGAACCCAGGAGCCTTAGAACCTCCAAGCCTTGATGTTCTTTGCCTTGCTGCTTTTTCCTGCTCTGCAGCCTTTAGAAGCACTGAGTTCTCTTCCCTTCCTTTCTGCCTCCTCCCTGCTTTAGAAACTAAGCCCTGCAGTCTGGCTGTTGCCAAATCTGCATTCATACCCCTACATAACACTGAGTGGCCACCTGCCTCCAGATGGTTCTCTCTGCTATTCAGAGCCCTTTGCTGCCAACCTGCCTGCTGGATTGGAAATCCTGGTATGGCCCTTTCCAAAATTAGAAACCAGACTGTGCCATCTCCAGGGACACTGCGCCTGCACTCCCAGCACCCTGTCAAGCCCAAGCTCTGTGGCTGTCCAGACAGCCTCCTTGCAAGCCTCCCTCCCCCTCCCCCCAAATTTCTGGCCTAGATGATTTGTTTTTTTGCCTTCGCCTTCCTGTCCATCTTTGCCAAGGTTTTAGCACCCTTGACCTTTTCTACCTGATCTTTTCCAGGCTAGAGAAGGGCCACCTTAAGGGCCATATAAACCCTGGATGCTATAGGTGTCTTAGAGGTTTTATCCCACATCCTATGAAATGCTGGTAAAATGTAGCTGTATCTTATATGAAAAATGCAATGCTTTGTTATGCAAAATAAAAGATCCATCTACTTTTCCTTTTTGAAATATTAACTTCATTTTGCAGTTTTCTTTGTATTTAAAGCCAAGATGTTTTCTTTTCCAGGTCTCAAACAATTTGATAAAACCTGGAAAAGCTTATGGGCCCTGGGCACTGTGCCTATAGTGAGAACCTGAGTCTTAAAAGGATAAATAAAATGGCTCTGGGAGGGAGGGAAGTAAGCCCTTCCATACTTGATCTAGCTCAGGGCTTCTCCCCACAACCCCATCATCACTTAAATTTCTCTTCTCCAGTTTTTATTTTATATTTTGTGTTATGTTATTTTTTTAGGGCCACAGGAGCGGCATATGGAAGTTCCCAGGCTAGGAGTCAAATCGAAGCTGCAGCTGCTGGCCTACGCCACAGTCACAGCAACCCAGAAGCCAAGCCATGTCTGCTTGGCTACACTACAGCTCATGGCAACGCTGTATCCTTAACCCACTGAGCGAGGCCAGGGATCGAGCCCACAACCTCATGGTTCCTGGTCGGATTCATTTCTGCCGCACCACAATGGGAACCTGTCCCCAGTTTTTATTTTTTATTTTATTTTTATTTTTATTTTTTATTTTTTCTCCCAGTTTTTAATAATGGGATTCTCTGTTGGATTCCTCCTTTAGTCACTCACCTTTTACCCATGCTGCTTACACATGCCACACCTCCTATTCCCAATGCCAGCTGGCCAGTCTGATTTCGCAGTGTCACCAGCCCCTAGATTCCCTTTCATAGCATTTCTTCCACCACTGAGGGCCCTGGGGTATTGTCTCAAAGCCCCCTCTGCCCCGAAACTGCAGCTTTCCACAATGGCATTTGTTTGCTTGACCCTGTAGATATGACAATATTCTCAGACTGAGCCCTTATAAATCTACAGCTAGATCCAGCTCTCAGGCATCTCCCACCCCACTCCACTCTCTGCTGCTTGAGACAGGTCCCTACCACATTTTGGATGTTTAAGTCTTGCCCTGTCTGCTAAGACTGACCAGTGAACCCACTTGTGTCTGAAACAGAATAGCTACCAGAAATCCTATTTTATGCTTTTCTGCTTTAGTACCTGCTCACATTTCTCTGTTTTGAGTGTTTCTGGCCCTAAAGAAGGTGCTGTCTCTGTATGCCTCTGCTAAACATATAGCCTCACTGCTATACTTTGGAGGTTTTCCTGATTACTCATTATTGCAGATTGAGTTTATATACAAGAAACCAAAATGTCCCCAGATTACCTCAGATTATATCTCTTCTAAATATTAAGTGTTATTTAGTTGAAATAGTTATTAGAAGTTTGGCTTTTCAATCCTGAGAAACAAAAACCAAGCAGGAGGCATAACTCTCTCAGGCTTCAAGAAATACTACAAAGCCACAGTCATCAAAACAGTGTGGTACTGGTATCAAAACAGACAGACCAATGGAACAGAATAGAGAACCCGGAAATAAACCCTGACACCTATGGTCAATTAATCTTTGACAAGGGAGGCAAGAACATCAAATGGGAAAAAGAAAGTCTCTTCAGCAAGCATTTCTGGGAAACCTGGACAGCTGCATGCAAAGCAATGAGACTAGAACACACCCTCACACCATGCACAAAAATAAACTCAAAATGGCTGAAAGACTCAAATATACGACAGGACACCATCAAACTCCTGGAAGAAAACATAGGCAAAACACTCTCGGACATCAACATCATGAATATGTTCTCAGGTCAGTCTCCCAAAGCAATAGAAATTAGAGCAAAAATAAACCCATGGGACCTCATCCAACTGAAAAGCTTTTGCACAGCAAAGGAAACCCAAAAGAAACCAAAAAGACAACTTACAGAATGGGAGAAAATAGTTTCAAATGATGCAACCAACAAGGGCTTAATCTCTAGAATATATAAACAACTTATACAACGCAACAGCAAAAAAGCCAATCAATCAATGGGGAAATGGGCAAAAGACCTGAATAGACATTTCTCCAAAGAAGATATACAGATGGCCAGCAAACACATGAAAAAATGCTCAACATCGCTGATTATAAGAGAAATGCAAATCAAAACTACCATGAGATATCACCTCACACCAGTCAGAATGGCCATCATTAATAAATCCACAAATAACAAGTTCTAGAGGGGCTGTGGAGAAAAGGGAACCCTCCTGCACTGTTGGTGGGAATGTCAACTGGTACAGCCACTATGGGGAACAGTTTGGAGATACCTTAGAAATCTATACATAGAACTTCCATATGACCCCGCAATCCCACTCTTGGGCATCTATCCGGACAAAACTCTACTTAAAAGAGACACGTGCACCCGCGTGTTCATTGCAGCACTATTCACAATAGCCAAGACATGGAAACAACCCAAATGTCCATCAACAGATGATGGGATTCGGAAGAGGTGGTATATATACACAATGGAATACTACTCAGCCATACAAAAGAATGACATAATGCCATTTGCAGCAACATGGATGGAACTAGAGACTCTCATACTGAGTGAGAAATGAGCCAGAAAGACAAAGACAAATACCATATGATATCACTTATAACTTGAATCTAATATCCAGCACAAATGAACATCTCCTCAGAAAGGAAAATCATGGACTTGGAGAAGAGACTTGTGGCTGCCTGATGGGAGGGGGAGGTGGAGGGAGTGGGAGGGATCGGGAGCTTGGGCTTATCAGACACAACTTAGAATAGATTTACAAGGAGATCCTGCTGAATAGCATTGAGAACTTTGTCTAGATACTCATGTTGCAACAGAAGAAAGGCTGGGGGAAAAATGTAATTGTAATGTATACATGTAAGGATAACCTGACCCCCTTGCTGTACAGTGGGAAAATAAAAAAAAAAAAAAAACATAAAATGAACAAGAAAAAAAAAACTTATTATAAAACATCAAAAAAAAAAAGAAGTTTGGTTTTACTTTCTAGGATTTATGGATTTTATACTAGTGATCCTCTAATTTCAATATACTTCTTAAAATTGACTTATGAGGAGTTCCCATTGTGGCTCAGTGGTTAACGAATCTGACTAGGAATCATGAGGTTGTGGATTCCATCCCTGGCCTCTCTCAGTGGGTTAAGGATCCCACATTGCCATGAGCTGTGGTGTAGGTTGCAGACGCGGCTGGGATCCCGAGTTGCTGTGGTTCTGGCGCAGGCTGGCAGCTACAGCTCTGATTAGATCCCTAGCCTGGGAACCTCCACATGCTGCCGGTGTGGCCCTCAAAAGACAAAATAAATAAATAAATAAATAAAAATTGACTTATGAATATTTAGTGCACACAGTGAACCAGTTAAGAGCAAGAGCCTGCAGCAATGCATTATTGCTTCTTTAGTCGTCTTCTTTTTTTTTTTTTTTTTGTCTAGAAAGAAAATTAGCCTAGCTTTTTAAAAATTGTGTTCTGCTGCAATCTACTTTTGAGAGGAAAGGTGATGATTGTTTTTATTTTCTTATTGTCAAGAGCTCAGCAAGAATTTGCTTCTGTTTTGAATGTGAAGCCTACTGTGTGCAAAACAGGTGTGACAAAACCCCAGCTTCCTTTCTGAATACCTATTAAAGCTGTTTTCTTTTGTTCTAATTTTTTTGTTTCATTTGGTTGTAATCACTTAACCATAAAGTCTCTGTATTTATAGAGAGCGTTATGGTGCTTTGTTTGTCAAATTCCTTTTCTCTTCTGAGTTTGATTTTTATTTGACTTATTTATTTGTTTGGTCCAGGATAGGCTTAAGATGTTTTCCTTGACTTGAAGGAAAACATGATTTAGGTCCTGGAATATTCATTTAATGGCTTATAGTAATTTGTGGTGCCCTGCCATTGGCATAATGCCCACAGGACATGCTGTGGTTCTGAACCTCTTTGCCTTCCCTTTCATCCTTTGCTTTTTCTCTTTGCTCCACACCTCAATCAGCTCCTGCAGAAGGTTTCTCAGGCTCCTGTGTCAGCTGGCTTCCTGCTGGGTTAGGCTGATAGGAAGCACTGTCAAGACCCAGGATGGTAGGAGAAAGGTCGAAGTCAGTTTGTTATTCCCCCTCATTTTCAGCCTTAGGCACCATCCCCTGCAGCAGCTATGTTTTCTCACAGGCTTCAACTCCTGCTAGTCTAGCCTCCCGCTGAATCATCCCTGCAATACTGCTTCCTCTCTCTGGCCTGTTTAATTTTTGTTTTTTTTTTTTTTTAGGGCCACACCTGGAGCATATGGAAGTTCCCAGAAGGGGTCAAATAGCTGCAGCTGCTGGCCTGTGCCACAGCCACAGTGACAGGGGATCTGAGATCTACACTGCAGATCATGGCAACACCAAATCCTTTAACCCACTGAGTGAGGCCAGGGATTGAACCTGCATCTTCATGGATACTAATCAGTTTCTTCACCTGCTAAACCACAATGGGAACTCCCCCTCTGACCTGTTTAAAAGGGTAATGGCTTCCTATATGGTTGCCAACGGCTGAATTCCTAGTATTTCCCTCACTTGTGAAATGTATTCCTTGCATCAAATATCTGTTGGAAGTAATGAGTATGGTTTCTTTTTTTCTGGTTGGACTCAGCACATTTGTCAATTTTATGTTTTCATAAGGGTCTTATCGTGTTTATACGGAAAGGAATGATTTTTCACAGAGAAGTAGTCATTTGAATTAGGGATCTGTCTGTGCTGCTCCATGTGACTTGACTAATGTCATTGTTCTTTTTGCTCCTTACCTCCCATTCTTGCTTCCCATTTCTGATAATATCCAAACCATGCCCATTCTTCTCCCACACTCCATCCTTAAAGCATATGATATCTGCACAATTTGCTTTTAAAAACTTTAAATCCCTTTTTATGTAGTGTTCTTAACAAGAGTGTCACAGCTATAGGTAAGCACTAGATTGACCATCAAGAATTTGAATCTCTATGACCTTGCTTGAATCCCTTTGCCTCTTGTTCCCCCTGTGCAACAGCACCCTTGGTATTAAAACAGGGAAAAAGATGACTTCTTCATCAGAGCTATGGAGAGCAAATGAGATGAAAACAGGGAAAAGATATTGTAAATGATAAAATGTAAGGAGTTTTTATTTAAAAATAATAAATGAAACTATTTTTTTAAACAAATGTAATTTTGAAAGTTAGCACAAAGGTATTTCTCAATTGGAATTTATACTGAAGTGTATTAGAATCCCACAGCCTTCATCTAACACAGGATTTCTCAATCCCAGTTCTATTGACATTTGGGACTGGATAGTTCTTTGTTGTAGGAGGCTGCTCGTACATTGTAAAATGTTTCGTGGAATCCTTGCCTCTATCTGCTAGATGCCAGTAATGCTTCCTCCTCAGTTTTGACAAACAAAACATCTCTAAACATTGCAAAATTTCCCAGGGAGAAAAGGAGGAGTGGAAAAAACAAAACAAAAAAAACCTCCAGGTTGAGAATCCCTCATCTAACCAAACCTTTCTTGGAAAAGTATCACCTCTTTTTAATTTAAGCTGTTAAAAAAATAAAAGAGTTTGGCTTTCAAGAAGATTTTGGAAAAGGACTTTGAAAAATGCAGTTCAGTCATGAAACATAACCAGTTTTAGAGATGCATAAACCCTGCAGTCAGTCATCATTATCACAGCAGTCACGTGTCTTAGTATTTATGTTAGAGAGACTAATCTTGCTGCTGAATATTGTGGTTAGACTAAATCTAATCAAGATGGACTTTCTTCATTCAATTAATATCTTTTGTTATTTTTACTAGGTGTTAAAAAACACACTAATACTTTATATCTGACTATCATACATTGATATCTTTTGATGTCCTTTAAGGCAAGGAAACTCAAATTGAGTATTAGTAGGAATATATACTTTAGTCATTATATGACTCAAATATTCTGTGTCTGTACTTATAGAGACTAGCTTGAGTAACAGCAGGAGTTAGAATTTTATAAGCTTAATCTGTATAATTTGTCATATGTTTATGATTCTTGATATGATACTCTTATTTGCCATTGGATTTCTAGGACACTGGAAACCATACCATAGCTATTTAAAAATCCAAAAATTATTACTATGAAAAGAATTGATCTCAGGTCTCCAAAGACTGTCTCTTCTAGCTTATATTCTAAAACCAGTTTCCCACATCCAACTGTATCATTTAGCTTTCTTACAAGCTTAAGAAAATATTGACCGAAGTAGATGTAAAACAGGAGAAACAGGTTGCAGCAATAGGGCTACTTTTGCTGGGAAGACAGAAAAGATGTACTATCCTTAACACAAATACATTGCTAAGCTTTGTGGTCACACAGCTCCAAGAGTGGTAAAAAAGATACTTACTGCTTTGGGAGAATTAGATTCATTTCCTCATCTATGATTTTGTATTCTCCTGGTTAATCCTCTTGGGAGACTGTGGGCCCTCTTTGAAGGATTTATCAGTGTCAATAATAGTATCACTACAATTATTAATGCCATATATTGTTTTTAAAGGTTTTTTTTTATGGAATAATTCAATAAAAAGTCTTACAATTGAGGTAAGTGGTGGGAATTTAGGATTAGACAGTGCCATTAAACTGGGCCTGAAAAGTCTCTTATTTGCCGTCATACTATTGAATTTGAATGACTTTGGACCCAGCCTACATTTACTGCCATTTCCCCAGTTTATAACATATTACTTGGGACCTGCAACTTCTCATCTGTCAGACACCTGAGCACACATTTGAATCTGCATACCATAAGAACAAAGCTTGGGCTAGCATCCTACACTATAAAGGAATATTCCCTAGTGGAAGTCTCTTGTGTCTGGAGAAGGAATCCATTTGAAGGATCAGTGTTTGCCTCATCTGTTTTTTGAGATGTGATAAACAAAAAAACTGTAAATATATATAGAAATGATCTGAGCCACATTTCTCATTCTCATCATAAATAAGGAAAGAAAGACATTGATGATGGGCCATTTCAGATTCCTTCCTGCTGCCTTTGATTAAGAAAAGCTATATGGCCAAGATGGAGTTGCAGGGACTGTATCTACCCTCACACCTGTAGCAACTAAAACAAACACAAAACAAACACTGAAAACAAAACCAAAACAGACAAAACACATGAAACAGTGGTTTTTAAGACACAGGCTATCAGGCAATGAATGACAAGTGATTTTTTTTTTTTTTTTTTTTTAGGGCCACACCTGCGGCATATGGAGCTTCCCAGGCTAGGGGTCCAATCTGAGCTGCAGCTGCCAGCCTACACCACAGCCACAGCAACACCAGATCCAAGCCATGTCAGCTCACGGCAACACTGGATCCTTTAACCCACTGAGCAGGGCTAGGGATAAGACTCACGCCCTTATGGATACTAGTCAGGTTTGTTACCACTGAACCACAGGGAACTCCATGACAGTGATTCTTGAAAGAAAGGAAACGTGAGATGAGACCAACCATTGCCCTAGTGTATTCACTTGAGAGAGTTTTCTGGCCGTGACCTATGGAAAAGGAACTGAGGTAAAACCCAGTTAGGACCATGGATTGATGAAACAGAGGTGAGAGTCCAAGGAGTTCAAGACAGAGTTGATAGGACAAGAGACAAAGAGGACAGGGCTGCACACAGGGAACAGTGGCAGTTTGCAGAAGGACCCCTGTCAGATACTCAGCAGAGTTCTGATCACCATGTGCCATGAGAAAACTACATGGGTGCCAGGAAAGAATCATCTGAAAGCAATAGAGAGAACCCATGCTGGAGCACACACATGGGCAGGAATAGTGCCTGTTCTCACCTGCAAGGCTGGGAAAACTCATAAGGCACTGTGTAGATTATTCAAGGAGGTACTGCCTCGTTAGTGGAGAAAAATTAGCCCTAGACTGAGAATTGCTTCCAGTATGTCAAACAGACCATTAAAGCAAAACTTGAAGGGATCAAACTGATTCCAAGTACCTTATTATTCCTGAACAAAGCTCCAGAAATTCTACTAGAGTTCAGAAGTATCCAACACCCAACAAAATAAAATCTAAAAAATGTGCATGTAACCAAAGATAACCAGACACACAAAGATATAGGAAACTACAACCATAATGAGGAGAATAACCAATAAATCAAAACTGACCCCAAATTGATAGATATTATTAGCACAGAAGAACATTAAAACAATTAACGTAACTATAGTCTACATATTCAAAAAGTTAAACAGACGTTAAAAAAAGATCCCAGGAGTTCTTGTCATGGCTCAGGGGTTAATGAACCCAACTAGTATCCATGAGGATGTGGGTTTGATTCCTGGCCTTGCTCAGTGGGCTAAGGATCTGGCATTGTTGTGAGCTGTGGTGTAGATCCCAGATGCAGCTTGGATCCTGCATTGTGGCTGTGGCAGTGGCATAGGCTGACAGCTGTAGCTCCAATTAGACCCCTAGCCTGGGAACCTCCATATGCCTTGGGTGCAGCCTTAAAAAGAAAAAAAAAAAAATCCCAATCATAATTCTAGAGATGAAAAGTATAATATCCAAGATGAGAAATACACTAGATGGGATTAACAGCAAGTTACATATAGCAGGGGATGAGATTAGTGAATTTGAAAGCATAGCAATGGGAACTATCCGAAATGAAACACAGGGAGAAAAAAGAATCCAAAAAAATTAAAAAAGCATCAGTAAGTTGCAGGACAACTTTAAGCAGCCTAATGTATGGACTTCAACTTAGAGTCCCCACAGGTGAAAAGAAGGTAGGAACAAGAAAATATTTGGGAAAATATGTTCTTAAACTTAATAAAAGCTATAAGGCTACACATCTAAGCAGCTCAATAAAACTCAGTCACAAGAAACATGAAGGGAACTACACCTAGGTCTATCATCACAGAATTGTCCCAAAAAAATAGGGATAAGGAAGAAGAACCTAAAAGTATCTAGAGATAAAAGACATGTTACTACAAGCAATAAAGACAAGAGTGACAAGAGATTTTTTTTTTTATTGGAAACAATCCAAATGAAAACAGTGGAGCAACGTCTTTAAAGTAATGAAAGGAAAAAAAAAATAAAGTAATGAAAGGAAAAAATTTGTCAGCTTAGAATTACATGTCCTTCTAAAATATCTTTCAGAAACAATGGCGAAGTAAAGATATTTTTAAGAGTTCCCATTGTGGCTCAACAGTAATGAACCTGACTAGTATCCATGAAGTTGCATATTTGATTCCTGGCCTCGCTCAATGGGTTAAGGATCTGACAATGCCCTGAGCTGTGGTGTAGGTTGCAGACATGGTCAGGATCCTGCATTGCTATGGCTATGGCGTAGGTCAGCAGCTGTTGCTCTGATTCGACCCCTAGCCTGGGAACTTCCATATGCTGAGGGTGTGGCCCTTAAAAAAAAAAAAAATGAAAAGACAGATAAAAGAATGGGAGAAAATATTTGCAAATTATAAGGAACTTGTGTACAGAATATATAAAGAAGTTTTACAACTCAAAAATTAAAAGATGAATAATTCGATTTAAAATTTATGGTTTGTTAATTATATCACAATAAAGATGTTTCAAAAGTGATTATAATCACTGGACAGCCACATGTAAAAGAATTAAATTAGAATGCTTCCTAACTCTATACACAGAAATAAACTCAAAATGGATTAAAGACCTAAATATAAGACCAGATACTATAAAACTCTTAGAGGAAAACAGGCCAAACACTTCTTCTAGCTCAATACCAAAAAACAAAAACAAAAACCTCTCAAAAAATGAGCAGAAAATGGGCAGAAAAAATGGGCAAAAAATGGGCAGAAAATCTAAATAGACAATTAATTCTCTGAAGAAGACATACAGATGGCCAAAAAACACATGAAAAGATGCTCAACATCCCTAATTATTAGAGAAATGTAAGTCAAAACTGCTATGAGGTACCCACATTACACCGGCCAGAATGGCCATCATCAAGAAGTCTACAAACAGGGAGTTCCTGTGGTGGCTCAGTGGTTAGTGAACTCGACTAGTATGCGTGAGGATGTTGGTTCTATCCCTGGCCTTACTCATTGGGTTAAGGATCTGGCGTTGCTGTGAACTGTGGTGTAGGTTGCAGATACAACAGCTACATGGGTAGCTCGATCCCATGTTGCTGTGGCTGTGGCTGTGGCATAAGCCAGTGGCTACAGCTCCAATTAGACCCTAGCCTGGGAACCTCCATAAGCCACGGATGTGGCCTTAAAAGACAAAACAACAAAACAAAACAAACAAACAAACAAACAAAAAACCCAGAAGTCTGCAAACAATAAATTCTGGAGAGGGTATGGAGAAAAGGGAACCCTCTTACACACTTGGTGGGAATGTAAATTGGTGCAACCACTGTGGATATTCCTCAGAAAACTAAAAATAGAATTACCATTTGATCCAGCAATCCAATTCCTGGGCATCTATCCACAGAAAACCATGACTCGAAAAGATACATGTACTCCAGTGTTCACTGCAGCACTATATACAATAGCCAAGACATGGAAACAACCTAAATGTCCATGGACGGAGGAGTGGATCAAGAAGATGTGGTACACCCCAGGTTCACAAGGATGGTTCAACATACGCAAATCAATCAGCATCATACACCACATTAACAAAAAAAAAGTCAAAAATCATATGATCATCTCAATAGATGCAGAAAAAGCATTTGACAAAGTCCAACATCCATTCATGATCAAGACCCTTACCAAAGTGGGTATAGAGGGAACATTCCTGAGTATAATCAAAGCCATTTATGAGAAACCCACAGCAAATATAATCCTCAATGGGGAAAAACTGAAAGCCTTCTCACTCAAATCTGGAATAAGACAGGGATGCCCACTCTCACCACTGCTATTCAACATGGTTTTGGAAGTCCTAGCCACAGCAATTAGACAAACAAAAGAAATAAAAGACATCCATATAGGAAGAGAAGAGATCAAACTGTCACTGTATGCAGATGACATGATACTATACATAGAAAACCCTAAGGACCCCACCCCAAAACTCCTTGAACTGATTCATAAATTCAGCAAAGTAGCAGGATATAAGATTAACATTCAGAAGTCAGTTGCATTTCTGTATACCAGCAATGAACTATTAGAAAAGGAATACAAAAATACAAGAAGATGTGGTACATATACACAATGGAATGTTACTCAGCCATTAAAAGGTAGGAAATAATGGCATTTGTAGCAACATGGATACACCTAGAGATTATCATGCTAAGTGAAGTTAGACAGTGAGATACCAACATCATGTGATATCACATGTGGAATCTCAAAAAAGGATACAATAAACTTCTTTGCAGAACCGATACTGACGCACAGAATTTGAAAAACTTATGGTTTCCAAATGAGACAGATTGGGGCATGGGGGGATGAGTAGGGGGTTTGGGATGGAAATGCTATAATATTGAGTTGTGTTAATTGTTGTACAACTATAAATATAATAAAATTCATTGAGTAATTTTAAAAAAAGAAAAAAATGATTATAATCAGAAAAGAACCAACTTACCTTCCTGCTGTCAAATTGGTTATATAAACTCTCCTCCATTTAACTCCCCTTATTCTTTCCTTCATTCATCCTACAACTCCACTGACTCAGTCTTCCCAAGGTCATCAATGACCTACATTTGTCTAATTCATTGTCAACCTCTGACCTGATTTTATTCACTCTTAGCACATCAAATGTAGTTTACCACTGCATCCTTTTCAAAACAGCATTTTAGTTTCTATTGCTCAATGAAATCACTAGTTTTCTCTTACCAGATTTGTATAACCAGTTACATATGCATAATCTTCACTTACATGTGTAGTAGGACCTAAAACCTAAAATGTACATGAAAGGTTTCTTACCTATTCATATAACCCCATCCATATACAAATCAAGCCCATTCTACTCTTCCCTTATCTTTCTTATGGAAGTTAACAGAAAACTATGTACCCAAATGCTCAGACTGAAAACTAAGGAGTCATTTACCATGTGTAATTGTTCCTCCTTCCCTTGTCTTTTTTTTTTTTTTTTTGGTCTTTTTGCCTTTTCTAGGGCTGCTCCCATGGTATATGGAGGTTCCAAGGCTAGGGGTCTAATTGAAGCTGTAGCTGCAGGCCTACGCCACAGCCACGGCAATGTGGGATCCGAGCTGCAACCTACACCACTGCTCATGGCAATGCCAGATCCTTAACCCACTGAGCAAGGGCAGGGATTGAACCCGCAACCTCATGGCTCCTAGTCGGATTCGTTAACCACTGCGCCACGATGGGAACTCCTCTTTCCCTGGTCTTAACACATCCAATCCATTGGCAGGTTTTAATAGTTCTAACCTCCAAATGTATGTTGAATCTATCCTACTCTCCAGTTATTTATTCTAAGACGTAAAAGAGGGGACATGTGGAATAGTGCCAGGGGGATTAGATTCCATGTGGTCTTGTGGGCCATTGTAAGGACTTTCACATTTACTCCAAATGAATGCAGGATTTTGAGCAACACACTAACATGATCTGAAGTCTCTAGAGATCACTATGATTTCTGTGTTGAAATTAGACTGTAGGATGGTAAAAATGAATATAAGAAACTGAATTAGAAAGCTGTTACTACAATTTTTAAAAAGCGATGGTTTGGACTAGAATGTTGGTAATGGAGCTATAGGTGCTGATTGAATTCTGGATATGATTTTAATGGAAAGCCAAAAAATTTTGCTAATAAAGTATATGTAGAGCATGAGAGAGAAATCAAACAATACCAGGAGTATGGTCTGAGCAACTGAAGAATGGGTGTGCCGTTTCCCAACTGAAGGAATGTTTTTTTATCAGAAAAGATAAGAAGTTTGACTTTGAACATTTGCAGTTAAAAGCATTTATCAGGGAAAGTTACCTTGTCAGCTGGTTAAGAATCTGGCTTACTGCAGCTGTGGGGCAGGTCACAACTGCAGTTTGAGTTCATCTCTGGCCCGGGAACTTCCACATGCCGTGGGCGTGGTCAAAAAAACCTAAAAAACTAAAAAGCATTTATCAGGTTTCCAGGTAGATATATCAAGTAGGGTTTTAGATATATGGGTCTAGAATTCAGAGGAGAGGGCTGGAGAAATAAGTTCTGGAGTTGTTCATGTGTATGGCATTTAAAGCCATTAAACTAAATGGAATCACTAGCATAGGAAGTGAAAAAGACCATGAACTGAGCCCTGGGGCCCTCCGATTGTTAGAAGTCAGGAGGATAAGGCAGAATCAGCAAGGAAGGCTATGGCAAAGTGGCCAGTAAAGTAGGGTAAAAACAAGGTGAGTATATTAACATTTCAAGATGGGTGGAATTGCAGTGTACTTGAATGTTGAAAGTAATAACCCAGTGGAAAGGGAAAAATTGGTGATGCAGGTGAGAGAAGTGATTTGCTCGAGCCATGTCCTTGAGTAGGCAAGAGAATATGGGGTTAGGATGCTAGAGAATGTGTTGGTCCAGATAGGTGCAGGGGCAGTTCATTTGTAGTAAAAAGGAAAGCTGTATGTGGCACAGAAACAAAGAAGTAGGTGGATGTTATAGTGGGAAGCTCTGTAGGTTCTCTTTTGAAGGACAGATGAGGTCACTGGAAAAGAGAAGAGAGAAAGTCAGGGAACTGAGGGGCCATGGTAAATATTACACTCACCAAGAATTAGGATAGAGTAGTGTTGGCTTGAATGATGATGAGTGAGGGCTAAGATCTTCAAGGAATTAGGAGGAGTCTTCACGGGATACCCCTGTGATAAAGGAAATCAGTACATATTATGGTGGGAAGAAATGAAATCAAAGCTAGAGTTTGGGGGAAGGAGCAAGAGAAAGGATCTAGAAGTAGTGAAAAGCAGTAGGGGGATTTTTAGCCCACCGCCAGGCCCAGTGGTAAGAGGCACATGAGAGAAGAAATTGGTACTACTTGTGAGGGCTATGGGGAAGCTCTTTTCCCTTATGTGGAAATCATGGATTAAGTTTTTAGTTGTCACAATGACTAGTAACTGGAGTGCCTAGTGTCCACGAGGGGGACCTGCAGGGAACTCTACCCAAT
This sequence comes from Phacochoerus africanus, assembly GCF_016906955.1. NCBI lineage: Eukaryota > Metazoa > Chordata > Mammalia > Artiodactyla > Suidae > Phacochoerus > Phacochoerus africanus. Next base: position 77,636,651 of record NC_062546.1, read on the forward strand.
ATTCTGCCATAATCTATATGGCAAAAGAATCTGGGAGTTCCTGCTGTGTGCAATGGGATTGGTGGTGTTTTGGAGCACTGAGACAAGGGTTCTATCACTGGCCTGGCACAGTGGGTTAAGGATCTGGCATTGCCGCAGCAGCTGCTTAGGTCATAACTGGAGCTCAAATATGATCCCTGGCTGGGAACTCCATATACTGTGGGAAGGCCAAAAAAAAAAAAAAATTTCCAGAATCTGAAAAAGAATGGATGTGTGTATATGTATAACTGAATAACTTTGTCGTACAGCAGAAATTATCATATCTTGTAAATCAACTATATTTTAATACATTTTTAAAAAATGAAGAAAGAAAAGTTAGTGTCCAGGGAAGAGAGATGTTAAAAATTCCCAAAGGTAGAGGCAGGCCTGTACAACATAGACTTACTTATCCTTCCTAAATGCCAAGAGCACTCCCATTGGGAATCTAAAGTTAGAAAGCACATTCAGGCAAGAGACTGAGGACTCTTAGTTTGTTTCCTCCAGAAAGAAACATTGACTGTAAGCAGTTTATTTGGAGGTGCTAGAAAGATTAGTAAAGACATAGGAAAGTGACCCAGGGAAAAGGAGGCAACCAATAGTGCACTGTTAAGCCAGGTACTTCAGTGGGTAACTAGAGCTTAACCTCATAGGAAGTTAAAAGTGGGGAAATCTAAGAAGCAAAATACTCTTCTCCAAATTACTCCATCTTGAGAGTGAGCAAGAGGAAGTAAATACATACCAACATCTGAGAGTCACTGACTGAGGGCTGCTCAGGGATGTGGGCAGAGCACTGACAGCATATGTTAAATAAAGATGTACGAGTTCCCGTCACGGCGCGGTGGAAACAAATCCAACTAGGAACCATGAGGTTGCAGGTTTGATCCCTGGCCTCACTCAGTGGGTTAAGGATCCGGCATTGCTGCGAGCTGTGGTGTGGATAACAGATGTGGCTTGGATCTGGCATTGCTGCGGCTCTGGCGCAGGCTGGCAGCTATAGCTCTGATTAGACCCCTAGCCTTGGAACCTCCTCCATATGCCACGGGTACGGACCTAAAAGGACAAAAAGACCAAAAAAAAAAAAAAAAGGATGTAGAATGAAGGTTTATCTGTAGGATAAATTACAATAAGCAGGATTGCAAGGTCAAAGGATAAGTACATTTGTAATTTTGATAGACGTCTCTAACTTGTCCATCACACAGAACACACTAATTTCCCTGCATACCAGAAATGTTATGAGTATTTAAATGAGTATCTATTTCTTCATACCCTCCCCGAGTCTATGTTCTATTAATCTTTTTGCTTTTTGATAATCTAGTTAAACAAGTATTTTATTTTATTTTATATATATTTTTGGTCTTTTTGCCATTTCTTGGGCTGCTCCCACGGCATATGGAGGTTCCCAGGCTAGGAGTCAAATAGGAGCTGTAGCCTCCAGCCTATGCCAAAGCCACAGCAAAGCGGGATGCAAGCCGAGTCTGCAACCTACACCAGAGCTCACGGCAACACTGGATCCTTAACCCACTGAGCAAGGACAGGGATCAAATCCACAACCTCATGGTTCCTAGTCAGATTTGTTAACCACTGAGCCACACGGGAACTCCGTTAAACAGGTATTTTAGTGTAATTTTAATTTTCTTGTATTTTATTAGGGGTGGAGTTAAGCAGCTTAACTATATTTAGAAGCCTTTTTTTGTTTTTTTAATTATTAATTAATTAATTAATTAATTTTTTGCTTTTTAGGGCTGCCCCCGAGGCATATGGAGGTTCCCCGGCTAGGCATCGAATCTGAACTGTAGCTGCTGGCCTACACCTCTGCCACAATAATGCAGGATCTGAGCCGTGTCTCCAACCTACACCATAGCTCATGGCAACGCTGGCTTCTTAACCCACTGAGCAAGGCCAAAGATCAAACCTGTGTCCTCATGACAGATTCGTTAACCGCTGAGCTGCAATGGGAACTCTTTTATTTACTTCATTTTTTAAATATGCAAACTGCATGTTAACATTCTTTGTTCAGGCATTCCCACTGTGGTGCAGTGGGTTAAGAATTTGACTGGAGAAGAGTTCTGTTGTGGCTCAGCAGAAATGAATTTGACTAGTATCCATGAGGACGAAGGTTTGATCCCTGACCTCGCAAAGTAGGTTAAGGATCTGGCATTGCCATGAGCTGTGGTGTAGGTTGCAGGTGGGGCTCGGATCTGGTGTTGCTATGGCTATGGTGTAGGCCAGTGGCTACAGCTCTGATTCTACCCCTAGCCTGGGAACCTCTATATGCTGCAGGTGCAGCCCTTAAAAAAAAAAAAAGAATCTGACTGGAGCATCTTGGGTTGCTACAGAGGTTCTTGGGTTGCTTGGCCTGGCACATTGGGTTAAAGGATCTGATGTTACCGCAGCTATGGCATAGGTCACAGCTGCAGCTCAGATTCATTCCCTGGCTGGCAACTTCCATAGGCTGCAAGTGTGGCTGTTTTTAAAAAAAAAAAAAAAAAAGACACTTGGTATTTTATTTTGTTTCATTTTACTTTTTGCACTCCAACATTCTTACCTCCTTTCTGATTATAGCACCATTGTTTCCTTTTGGGAATTACTGCTTCTATTCCTCCTTCCTGGATACTTTTCTCTCTGTACAAGACAGAGTGGACTTTGTCAAACAGGAATGAGATCATACTACATCCCTAAAAATACCCCAAGGGCTACTTCTAGCACACTTAAATCTAAACTCCACAGCCAATATGACTTGGCATGAGTCACACCTTACCTACTCCTCTCAACTAATCTTCAGCTTTCTGTCCAGAAAATGACCTTCTTTCAGACTCTTGAACAAACTGAATTTGTTCATACCTTATGGCTTTTATGCTTTGTGCTTTACGCTGTCAGGAATGTCCTCTCCTTAAACTTCACATAGTTCTCTCTCTAGCTCACTTGGCTTTCAGCATGTGTAGCATCCCTGAGAGGGGCTTCCTCGTCCAGTCAGAGTCCAGGTGGCACATGCACCCATTGCCACACCCCCACTTCTCAAGTCTGTCTTTGCCTCTGTGTTATATCTTTGCTTTAGTACTTAACATGATGCCTAGAATTTAATAGACTTAATATTTTACCCAATAGTATGCCACAGAATAAAAAGATACTGTCTTATATTCAGATACTGTTAAGTCTTTCATATATTAGGGTATTTTCTAAGTTACTTTAACAAATACTGTTTGGGGAAAATGGTTAAACTGAGATGGCCAAAATCAATGCTGGTTTTAAATGCTTATATAAGTCAATTGACTGAACTGTTTTAATGTTTTAAGCGGGGAGGGGTGGGGGCGTGGTGAGGCACAATAATGTAAACAGCTGTAGTTTTTCTAGCAGGAGTGGGGGGTGGAGAGGGTGTGACCTTACAAAAATAATCATGTAAACATACCTTTCAAGTATCACTTAAAAAGCAATGTAGCAAGTATAAATACTGTGAAGATAGATGACAAATACTTACAGCTTAGAATAAAAATTACAGTTGATAGTAACATATAACACTTAAAGAATGCTTCACTCAAATAATTTTGATGAAAGTAAAAATATGCTCTGAAAACCATTAGAAGATGGTAAAAGCAGCCTCAGTATCTTGAGTCGCCGTATGAGGGATATTTGCCCGAAAAGCTCCCTTTTTTTTGATTGTTTTTTCTTATTAGGGCCTTACCTGTGGCATATGAAAGTTCCAGGGCCAGGGTCAAATTGGAGCTGCAGCTTCAGGACTACACCACGGCCACAGCAACACCAGATCCGAGCCTCACCTGTAACCTATGCTGCAGCTTGTGGCAACACTGGATCCTTAACTTACTGAGCAATAGCATGGATCATAGACACTGTGTTGGGTTCTTAACCCACTGAGCCACAACAGGAAGAGTTACCTTGACTCACAATAGACTTACAGTAAACAAGAAAACAAAGTTTTGATTTTATTAAACTGCTAAGATTTGGTGTTGTGTTGTTGTTTTTGCTTTTTTAGGGCCACACCTATGGCATATGGAAGTTCCTGGGCTCAGGGTTGAGTCAGAGCTACAGCTGCCGGCCTCTGCCACAGCCACAGCAACTTGGTGTCTGAGCCACATCTGCAAGACACACCACAGCTCATGGCAATGCCGGATCCTTAAGCCACTGAGCGAGACCAGGGATTGAACCCACATCCCCATGGTTACCTGTCAGGCTGAGCCACAATGGGAACTCCACAAGATGCATTTTTAATAGTAAACTGTATTCTCCATGTCACCATTTTTCACAGGTTATGAGGATTTCTCAAAGGCTGGTTTGAGATACTACACAAGCTTCTTGAGACTATCTGTGGAAATACTACTTCCCTCTTCTAGGTGCTTATTGCATGGTAATCTGCTTCCTTTGGAAAATTAGGGTATTGAATGAGCTAAGCTTGGAGAGTAAGGGCATTCTCTGGAGCAAGGGTAGGATAGTGTAAAGCTCATCATTCCTATTTAGCAATGTTTAATCCTAGGTTTCCCATATCCTTTTTTATTTTTTATTATTATATTTTTTAATTTAATTTAATTTAATTTTATTATTATTATTATTTTTTTTTGTCTTTTTGCTATTTCTTGGGCCGCTCCCGCGGCATATGGAGGTTCCCAGGCTAGGGGTCCAATCGGAGCTGCAGCCACCGGCCTACGCCAGAGCCACAGCAACGCAGGATCCGAGCCGCGTCTGCAACCTACACCACAGCTCACGGCAACGCCGGATCGTTAACCCACTGAGCCAGGGCAGGGGCCGAACCCGCAACCTCATGGTTCCTAGTCGGATTCGTTAACCACTGCGCCACGACGGGAACTCCCCATATCCTTTTTTATTCCAGAGATCCATCCACCAAAGGACACAGGGGCTCACAGCAAATTTCTTACCATATTATATCAGCATGTGCTACCACATCTTTCTGTATATCAGTTTTTTTATTTCTTTCTCCGATTGCAGGTCTTAAATCTAGAATCTTGTCTCAGACCAGAAAATAGTCGCTATGATATGTATAAATTCTATGATTATATGCATTGGTATGAAAATCAAAATAATTGCCAAAAATGCCTCCTATTATCATCTACCACTTTATATAAAAAAGGAGAAATGTATTTTATTGCTCACAATATTCTAGAGAGCCTTGTTTTGGTGTTAATTATGAAGCTATTATTGTGAAGACCCTCTTGAATCATTGTCATCTAACTGGGAAACTTCACAGAACTCAATTACTAAGTTAATATCTATGGCCTGGTTTATAATAATATGACTTAAATCGGCTACTATTCCTGGAGTGAAGCAGCATGGTTTAGTGGTAGATCAAAGCCTTCCACAAGAGGCATTTGTTCTGGATTCTCAGGCTGAGTTTGCATTGAGACCCCAGCATAACATGGAATTTCACTCCAATAAAATGAGGACATGGACATAATCACTTCTTAGTGGTTAGAACGCTAAGAAACAGGGGATAAGGCAAGATCATCTCTTCTGGCCTCTTCTGACCCTGAAACCATTGGTTGACTTAGAATTAGCGCCATTTTAAGAATTGAAAGTTGGGAGTTCCTACTGTGGCTCAGTGGAAATGAACATGACTAGCATCCATGAGGACTCAGGGTTGATCCCTGGCCTTGCTCAGTGGATTAAGGATCAGACATTGCCATGAGCTGTGGTGTAGGTCGCAGGCGAGGCTCGGTTCTGGTGTTGCTGTGGCTGTGGTGTAGGCCAGCAGCTACAGCTCTGATTTGACCCATACCCTGGGAACCTCCATATGCCTCAGGTACAGCCCTAAAAATACCCACCCCCCCCAAAAAAAATGAAAGTTGTAGAAATTACTTGACTATTTGGAGTGGAGTTCTGTTTATCTAGAAATAATGTCTATCCAAAACCCCTAGCTAGATAGAAAAAAAATTACCTGTCCTTTTAAAAATAAAGTAAAAAATACCCAAGCTACCAAAAGATCTTGTAAATTTTGTTGTTAAATACTATGACTTTGGGAAATAAAGAAAGAAAAAAGGCCAATGACTGGCTGAATGAATGAGTGAATGTTCTGTGAATACAGACAGCTCTCAAAAGAAGTGCCATCATATTTCCCCTTGTAAGTATGATAGAAGGATGGGCAAGGAATTATTCCAAGTTTTCCAGATCCAGGTGGCTTTATCTGTGGACTAAAGTGACTGGATTGCAGAGGAAAGCCTTTTTGGTACCCTGAAACATACTTTTATCCACTTTCTTAAAGAGAAGTAAAATTATAGCACATTTAGATTTAGAAAAGTGCTCATTGATAGAATACCCAGCCATCAACACTGTGGGATCAGTTGGGATGGAGAGGGTGAACATAACCCAAAACTTTCAGCCAGTTCATTAAAAACATATCTGTTTCAAATCTCTTTTTGATTTGTGGCTTTTCTTGATGACTTCTCTAGACATCTGCTTTTATTTCCCTACAAGTTATTTCAAAAGATAATGAAAGGTGGGTAAAAAATATTTTTTAGGCTCTACTGGAAAAAGAAAGTATAGATTATTTTTGTCCTTGCTTTGATCATTCTTTCCATGACTCTCCAGTCAGCTTTATAAACTATTACTGAGATCAAAACAACAATTCCTGTTATCACTCTGAATGAGTATCTGCCTGAGTAAATGTGCAAAGTTTCTTTTCATTGGCCTGCTTGGAGCAGGTTCTTAGAAATATACAGTATAGAACTCCTATAACCCTATTCATTAAAATCTCTGATTTGGGACTAACAAGGGTTCCTTGGACTCTCAGCAGATATAACAGCTTTGAAATGAAACTCGAGTGTCATTTCATTTTATGTAGCTACAGATATATATATACCTGTTGTCCTTAATGATCTCATCTTTTCCCTCTTTTGTTGTCTCTAGTTCCTCTCAGCTGGAGTCAGTAATATCCTTCTCATGCTGGACCAGGCTGATGCCGGTTCCTTAGCACATCCTGACCAGGTCAGAAGGTTAAAGAGGTTTTGTTAGCACCACCTATGGATAGAATCTAGAACTATTCTTCCTGGTTTGTGATTGGCATGGCTTTAGGAAGCTTTTGGATTGGAGCACATTTTGTTGCAGGATTTTTTTTTCCCGCTGTTCCCCACCATATTAATTCAGATCATGACTTTGCTCTGCTTTTCTTGCTAGAGTGAAGATAGTCCCTGAGCTGGAGCTTACTTGGCTATGACTCTCACTACCTCTTTGCCTCACACCAAGCCTCTTCCCTGTGGACTCTAGCTTCAACATTAGATGGATTCTTGATGCTGTTCTCTGCCTAACTGATGGGGACCTTAGTTACCTAGTGTTGAGGCTGCCATATCCTTTGGCTTTTGGACATTTGCCTTCCTGGCTATCCCAGAAGCTAGCTGCTCAAGACTGGTTGGTACCCTCATGCCCCGTTCTTCACAATCTCAGCTTCTCTGCCTTTCATGGTTATACATGTTGCTAAGGTACTAGCATGCCTCATGTCTTAGCCTGCCTAATTGATGATATATGGCATTTACTCCTGTGTGCATATAGGAATGCATTTGTTTTCATCACTTTAAGATAAAACTCACTAAAGATTTTGGCATTGTATCTCCAACTTTCTCTAGAATCCTCAGATGCTGATGTGAAAGAAAGTACTCTTAAAGCCCTTTGACACCCTTGAAGCCACTACTCAATTGGCCCTAGGGTACTGTCCTTACTATTGATAACCTATCCATCCACTTCTGGATCTATGACATAAATAAATGGCACTTCCTGTATCTACCTGAATCTAATAGAAATCACTCTCATAATTCTATTACTTGATAGTTATTGCACTCCCCAGAATTTCAGAAGGCATTCCTTCTCCTAACAACCCAATTTATACCTAAAATTGTTTTAAATTTAGCTTTGACCCAGGTTAACAAAAAACATGATGCTGATATCTAAATAAGTTGACTTTATTTTATAGTCTCTAGCAGCTGAGAGCTATCAGAGTGGTTATTCTGGCACTGGAGTTTTAATCCCCACAGTGCAACTTTAGTAGTACCAAGTTTCTTCTCATCTACTGAAAGCATTTTTCTGTCAACAAAAGTTTTAGTTCTCTTTTGCCGCCTAGAAATCTTTTCCTTCCTGGCGTCTTTCCTAAATCACTTCTTCAACCCTATTTGGAAACCTTCATTTTTTCTATACGAAATCATAGAGAAGCATTCACTGCTGAGACTTTTTTTTCTAACCTTGTTCTTTTGTAATGGAGATTAGACTTTTCTTCAGAACACAGAACACAAAATTGATAATAATTTCAGTCGAAAGAATAATTATGGCTGGAGTTCCTGTCATGGCTCAGTGGTTAAAGGACCCAACCAGTATCCATAAGGACAACGATTCGATCCCTGGCCTTGCTCGGTGGGTTAAGGATCTGGTGTTGCCATGAGCTGTGATGTAGGTTGCAGACAAGGCTTGGATCTGGCATTGCTGTGGCGAAGGCTGGCAGCTACAGCTCAGAGTTGACCCCTAGCCTGGGAACCTCCATATGCCGCAGGTACGGCCCTAAGAAGACGAAAAAAAAAAAAAAAAAAGTCTGGCTTTTGTATTCCTCTCAACTGCTAATCTGTTAATCTGACACATATTACTGATTTTCACCTTGCAAGGACAGTAATTCCCTGTTACCCCCAGTGGATGCCTGAAACTGGATAGTACCAAACCGTATACACAGTTGACCCTTGAACAACAGGGGTTAGGGCTGCTGACTCTTAGCCAGTAGAAACTCTGAGTATTACTTATAGTCTGCCCACCCTCTGTATCCATAGTTTCTCCATATCTTCAGCTCCAATTTATCCATGTTTCCTTTGTATTGGAGGTTCCAAATCTGCAGATTCAATCAACCTTGGATTGTGTAGTACTGTTGGATTTACTACTGAAAAAAAATTCATGTGTAAGTGGCCCTGTGCACTCTATACCCTTGTTGTTCAAGGGTCATCTATTTGCTATATTTTTTTCTCATGTTTCTATGATAAAGTTTAATTTATAAATTATGTACAATGAAATTAACAATAATAACTAATAATAAAGTAAAACAATTATAACAATATACTGTAATAAAAGGTATGTGAATTGGTCTCTGTCCCTCAAAATATCTTATTCTACAAATTTAATGCCTTCTCCATCTTATCTAAGGATGTATCACACATGGGCTATAACTTTTCGAATTTGCAAAACTAGCACATTGTTTTTTTCTTCACAATTTCATGGATGGAAGATTTGTTCTTACCATAGATCTTAGCAACCTCAGCATACATTTTGTTTTTCCTTTAAGTATTGAGAAGTTTCACCTTTTCTCTTAAAGGAAGCACTCTTTTGGTGTATCTGAATCACCATTCTCCTTTTTTTTTTTTTTTTTTTGACTTTTTTAGGGCTGTACCTGTGACATATGGAAGTTCTTGGACTAGGGATTGAAACAGAGCTACAGCTGCTGGCCTACGCCACAGTCATAGCAATGTGGCATCCAAGCCAAGTCTGTGACCTATACCACAGCTCGTGGCAACACCTGGATCCTTAACCAACTGAGTGAGGCCAGGCATCGAACCCGCATCCTCATGGATACTAGTTGGGTTTTTTGTTTTGTTTTGTTTCTTTTTTTTTTTAGGGCCACACCCGCAGCATATGGAAGTTCCCAGGCTAGGGGTCAAATCGGAGCTGTGGTTGCCGGCCTACATCACAGTCACAGCAACGAAGAATCTGAGCCAAGTCTTCGATCTAGACCACAACTCAAGGCAATGCTGGATCCTTAACCCACTGACTGAGGCCAGGGATCAAACCTGCATCCTCATGGATGCTAGGCACATTCGTTAACTGCTGAGCAACAACGGGAACTCCCCTGAATCACCAATCTTGTGCTTTGGGCAGTTATTAAGTAAAATAAGAGTGACTTGAACACAAGCACTGTGGTACCGTGACAGTCGTTCTGATAACTGAGATGGTAGCTAAGTGACTAAGGGCCAGGATGTGCTGGTCAAAGGGATGATTCTAGTCCTGGGCAGGATGGTACGAGATTTCAACACATCACTCAGAAAGGTATGTGATTTAAAACTTTATTTATTTCTGGAATTTTCCATTTAATATTTTCAGACCTCAATTGACCATGGGTAGCAAACCATGGAAACTGAAAATATGGATAAGGGGCAACTACTATATCCCTTTGTTTCCCTTAGGGATGTTAGATATCCTGTCCAACCTGGTCCACAGATAGCTGTTATCCTGGGAATGGTTAGTCACCATCATCCTGGGATTCCCTTTAACTCTCTCTTGAATCGAATTCCCTGTTTACTTGATCCTTGTCTTCCTCTTTCTTTATTGACTTTTTTTTTGGATAAAGTGCGTTCTCTGTTAGTTGCCTGAGAAAGGTTGTGTGGGAGTATGTCAGTCAGGGTTCAGCCATAAAAAAATAGAACTGGTAGGAAAGGGATTTGTTTCAAGGAATTGGCTTAAGTGATTGTGGGAGCTGGTTAGGCAAGTCCGAGATCCCTAGAGCAGGCTGTCAGGAAAGGTAGGCCTGAAGTCTCAGACACAGGCTGAGTTGGAGTCCACAGGAGGAATTCTTTTTTTCTTGCAGAAAACCTCAGATCTGTTCCTAAAGTTCTTTCTGATGATTAAATCAGGCCCACCTGGTATATCTAGAATAATCTCTTTTACTTAAAGTCAATTAATTAGAGATGTTTCTTTTCTCTATTTGTTGAAAGTCTAAAAGTTGTCTAAAGTCTGTAAGAAAAGCTTGCTGATCCATCTTTATTCAATGAGAGTTTATCTAAGGTGACTTAAATATAGTATCTCTTAGAGTGTTTTGAATCTTTATTTTTGGTTCCTCTTTTTTTAGCCTCAGTTTGAAATACTGCACTTCTATAAACACATCCCACCCTTTCTAGAGGTAATAAATGGATATAATTGATTAAATTAGTGCTTGTGTACATTTTATATCTTGCCTAGGTTTGGATCTCCTTGGGAAAAAGAAAAAAATCTCTTAAATATGAAACTTCTACAGATGACTATTTTCATCTACTGTGTTTTAATTCTCATTACTTTCAGTCTCATATTTTGGCCTTTTTCCAATCTTGCCTAAGCTTTTGAGGGTTTCTCATTGTAGCCAGGCAGATAACATAAGCCATATATAAATGTGAACTTCTGGTATGAAAAGTCTAAAAATACAGACATTCTGTTCTTTAATCATTAGAAAGCAAATTACAAAGTTTAGCCTCCAATTTTCTACTACTATGACAAATTCCCCCCAAACAGCATGGGAGAAAAGCATTCCAGCTTCATTTACATTAGCAGTGAATTTCAATTCATAACCAGTTGGCTTTAGAAGTACTAACATTCCTTTTCCACATCCTTATCTATAGCTTCAGCCTCCAACCAAGTCCCTGAGACATATGGTCCTGTATTTCTTGGAAGGTTTCAACAATTCATTACTACATTCGGAATCCCTTGAGTCCAGCTGCAACGTGGGGTAATTACTCCACTGTGGAGAAAAGTCAAACTGCTTGTGAATATGCTCCTCCAATAATTTCTAATCCAAATATTCAAAGCAACAGCTACCTTCTTGCTTAGATTTTAGAATTATAGAATGGAAGCTCAGTTGAGTGTTGGACATAATAACAGTTTGGACAGTAAGCACTGAAAGTACATGAGCTTTATTCAGCAGTGAATCCTTGGTAAGAATTTAAAAATATTTCTACACCCAAGAGAGGACTTGTCAGCATCAATGCTACTTCACAATAGTAGCTTTGTCAACAAGTGACTAGATCAACCAAAATGAAAAATTCACAGTCAGTCAGTAGTTCGGGCAATATTACTTACTGTCAGATTATTTTTAGTCTATGAAATTCATTTCACAAACAACCTTATGTGGAATTCCCATATCTAAAACAGGTAAGAAAAGCATAGCTCAAGTTGAGGAGTATGAGGTGCACAGAGAGGAGTGAGTTTACCTTTTCTTCATATCCTGGTGGCCAGCATAGTACATCTGTAGATGCCCAGAGTTCTGAAGATCATGCTAGGAAAACCTTAAAAATATATATTATTTCCAAGAATACTTTGGTTATTTTCTGAATAATACGTTGGTTATTTTTGCTGTATAAGATGCAGCCAGTAGGCACCAGTCAGTGAGCCAACTTTTTGAAGGACTCATTGTATATAGCCTTAAAATAAATGTCCAGGGGAAGAAATTGCCATGGAAAATGAAATCTTGGGGCCTGGAGAGAATCTGGAATAAAAACATAAGAAGGAAGAACACTTAGAGTGCAAATAAATGTAATCAAACAACAAACAAATATTTTAAAATATACTAGATAGAACACACCTGATCTTGTTTGATCTGGGGAACTAAGTAGAACTAATCTCGATAAGTAAGTAGATAGAAAATGCCTAGCGTTAATATGAGCCATCTATACACCAAATAGTTTTGGAGTAAGGATGTAGTTGTGCTTACCAGGAATTTAGTAAACAATGTTACTAGTAAAAAATGCTCTACTCACCAGCACTTTGGCACAGTTGTTTTGCTTGCTGAGAGCACAGATATAATTGAGACACACCAGGATCTTAAAGTGTTTTATGAGTCACTGAGAGAAGATTATATTATATCCAGCATAGGTATAGTTATATGATTATGATAAAATTAATAATAAACATAATATATAATATAATTATGTATTATTGCTGGATATATGTTGGAAAATTTACATGGCATGTCAGAAGCTAACTTGTTAGCATATTTGTAGAGCCTGCATATTGCATTAGCTGTCCATATCACATAAGAGAAGTTCTTGTGCACAAGTTATTGAAGAGACCGAAAACAAAGATATGAAAGAGGAATGAGAACTTCAGAGGCTGAAAGGTTTGGCAGAGAGGAGTAGAAATAGACATTAATTATATGATGAATAAATTCTGGAGATCTAATGTGCAGTGTAGTGACTGCAATTAACAATACTGTACTGTATATTTGACATTTGCTAAAAGAATATATCTTAAGTGCTTTTACCATATACACACACAAAATGCTAACTAGGGGTTGTGAAGGATGTGTCTAACCTTATTGTGGTAATCTTTTCACAAATATATATGAATATCAAATCATCCCATTGTACACCTTGAATTTACACAATGTTCTTTGTCCATTATATCTCAATAAAGATAGAAAAATTAAATTTAAATTAAAAAAAGAAGAATCTCTTCCTGCTTATAAACACACCAATTGAAAAACAAAATGAATTTCAGGTTGAAATTCATTTTGTTTTTCAATTGGTGTGTTTATAAGCCATTTGTCTTCCAAAAGTAGATTTGTGTTTCAGTGACAATGGCAATAATATTTCCTTTGTAGAACCTATCTAACCTTAGTCAAACCTGACCAGGCATAGTATAGAGCACACATTTGCTTCTTTGGATTGGTGCTTCAATTTGGTGGCTGTGCCACATGGATGGCTTTCAGAAATGACAGTTGTATGTCCATGGGGTAATGAGCCAGGCCTGGTGATTCTAAAGGCTGAATGTTTTGATTCTGCAACCAAATGAATACAATCATAGATACTTAGCCTATCTTAACTAGGTTTTCATCTTTTCATTAATTAACATATGTAGTTAGTTTTTATAGGCACTTACTTAGGTGATGCATAGCTGTTATAGGGCATATAAACTTTAATCCAGGATGGGCTCTCCCCTCCAAGGATCTTGTTATGGTTATTCTTATATCTTCCCTTCTGCCCGTCTCTAAAAATTTCTCACTTTTCTTCTTGGAACATTGTACTAGGGTTAGATTTGCTTCCAGGGACTGTCCATGGCTTAGGAAAATGAGTCTCTTGCTTGCCAGGATTTCCATACTGACTCTGCAGAATCAAGTTCAGTGCCAGAGGGAATGTGTGCTTTGTTTGATCAGCAATGACTTTTGAGCTGGGTCCTGGAAGAATAAAACATGGATTTTTGTCAGTATCTATGGGGCCAGAGATAAGGGTCCCGATTGCAGTCTGTCCTTATTACAGCTGTGCTGCTACCTAGTGTAGCACTCAGAATATCCACTGCGGTCTCATGGCAACCAAATTCAGTTTCTGCACGCAGCAAATGCTAGAGCCCGTTAAATAGTTGAGCTGTACAACTTGTAAAGCATCCAATTCTTGACTTGGAAGTGACTTTGTCTTTGATAACATCTCCTTCCTCAAGAGAATCATCTCCTACTACCCACCCAGAATGTCAGGTTTCTCCTGATCCCCATGATGATCCATAAATATCTACCCTGTACTCATGACGATAATTGAATTCAACCTTGTAATTGAGTATGCCTGACTTTTCAACTCGATCAACAGCCTCTTCCCTGGACTGTCTCCCAGTGTGCATGTCATATCCTGTTAGGTTGAAATTTTGAGCCTATAGGATTGCGTCTCATAGTTTTATGGAGCAAAGATCTCATTTAATTCTCTGTCATTTTTAGCACTTAACACATTGTTAGTGCTTTAAAAGGATAAAACATTTCCTCAACTATGTAGGTGTAGGATATTTATAAACTTGAAAAGTACTTTTAGAGGTTCCCACTGTGGCCACAGTGGGTTAAGGATCCTGTGTTGTCTCTGTGGTGTTGCAGTTTTCATCCCTGGCCTGGCACAGTGGGTTTAGGATCTAGTGTTGCTGCAGCTGTGGCATAGGTTGCAGTTGTGGCCCAGATCTGATCCCTGGCTTGGGAGCGTCCATATGCTGCAGGTGTGGCAAAAAAAAAAAAAAAAAGTACTTAGATACTCAAATAGATAATCAAGATATATTGATTATCTGCTGCAATTTCTCTAACTATCCTGAGAGGTGGGAAATCCCTCTTTGACAAATGAGGTAACTGAGGCATAAAGGTTAGGTGGCTTTACTGAAATCACCAGATAGTGATGGTACTAGATTTAGGGTTTAGTTCCCCTGACCTCTAGTCTCAGATATTTTTGGTTAAATATTGTTTAATCCCATCATTACTCTCTGAAAGCTATTCCCACCAGAAATTTCATTTTAATTAGGTATGTCATCCTTAGAAACTCCGAACTGTGGCTAGCATTTACAAAACCATGCTGGGTGGAGGCAGTGAATACTGCCTGGGTTGCCAAAAGTAGCTAAAAGATGTAAAAAGCCACCAGATGAATTTTCTTTATGATTCTTTGAGATTGGGATAGTGCAATGTCAGATCCACCTTGACAGTAAGTTATGTTGAAAGTGTCTTTATCATGGTACCACTGGGTGCCTTTCTCACAGCCACTCCAGCTTGGTTTTCCAACAATGTTCAAATAGTGAGACTCTGTACCAGAGCTTCATTGGGCTTTCTGCCATATCTATGGATCTGTGATCATGACTTTAATTTTAGAGCATGGGAAGGATCTTAATGAGGATCATGAATCACATTTTACAAATGAGTATAGAGGATGTGAACTTAAGTGACCTGTTTTATCAGGACCATGGAGCTGGGCAGTCTTCTTAATTAACTGATTCACTCAGAAAACATTTATTTGAAAACCTATTTTGATCCAGGGTACTGGAAATACAGCAGTAGGAAAAAAACAAAGACCAAAATTACTGTTTCAATAGTGTTTATATCCTAGTGGAGGAAGGCAAACCATGAATTAAAAAAAACTAAATTCTAGAGTATATTAAATTGGGTAACAAATGAAAGAAAAATAAAGCAGATGTCTTAGTCTGTTTGGGCTTCTATGACAAAATACCATAGACTAGGTAGCTTAAAAATAACAGAAATGTATTTCTTACATTCTGGAGGTGGGAAGTCCAATTCAAAGTAACAGTATGGTCGCATTCTAGTGAAGTCCCTCTTCCTAGTTCATAGTCAGCTCCCTCTTACTGTGTCCTCCACACATGCTAGAAGAGGCTAGGAGAGCTCTGTGGAGTTTTTTTTTTTTTTTTTTAACTTTTTAGGGCCTCACCTGTGGCATATGGAAGTTCCCAGGCTAGGGGTTGAATCGGAGCTATAGCTGCCAGCTTATGCCATAGACATAGCAATGCCAAATCTGAGCTGCATCTATGATTGATGCCACAGCTTGCAGCAATGCCATATCCTTACCCCTCTGTACAAGTCCAGGGATTGAACCTGCATCCTCATGGATACTAGTCATATTCTCAACCTGCTGAGCTACAACAGAAACTCCTGTGGGATCTTTTTTTACAATAGCATTAATCCCATTGGTGAGGGCTTCACCCTCATGACCTAAGAAGCACCTCCTGAGCTTCTCGTCCTAATACCATCACATTGAACATTAAAATTTCAACATTTGAATTTGGGGATTGGTGAAGAAGTGAGGACACAAACATTCAAACTATAGCATCAGGAAGGGAGAGTAAGGAGTTCTAGAAGTACTGGGCACATTTAGAATGGGGTCATCAGGAAGATATTGAGCAACAAGGTGATGTTTTTGAGCAATAACCTAAAGGAAGTGAACAAGTAAGTAATGAGAGGATGTGGAGAAAGTCTGTATGAAGCCTGGAGGCAGGAGTGTGATGACATCTGGAGACCAGAGCCAGGTGTCTGGGGCCCAGTGAGTAGGGTACTGAGTAGTGGAAATGAAGTCTCAGAGGTACTGGGGAAACAGATCTATGTTTAGGCCCATGGCAAGAACTTTGGTTTTTACTCCAGATGAGTGAGATGGGATATGATTTTGAGCAGTGAAGTGATATCTTTGGGTCTAGTTTTAAGTGGATCACTCTAGAATTCTTGTGTTGAGAATTGATTAGAATGGGTCTAGGGTAGAACCATGGAAACCGGTTATTGCAATATTTCAGACAAGAGAATATGGTGGCTCAGACCATGTGAGAGTGGTAGATTTGGTCAAAAGAGATTGAATTGTGCATATATTTGAAGGTGGAGCCAAGGGAATTTATTGAAGGATTGGATTTGGGGCGAAAAAGAGAAAAATTAAAGATGACTCCAAGGTTTTCAGCCTGAGCAATTGGAATGATAGAGTTGCATTTAACTAAGATGTCAAAGGTTGCAAGAGGAGCAGGTTTGGAGGGAGATGAAGAATTTAGTTTTAGAAATTCTCCTTTGAGACGTCTACTAGATATCCAAGCAGTGATGTCAAATGGACAGTTAAATACGAATTGAAAATTTAGATAGGAGATTGGACTAGACGATTGAGCAGTAATCAGAGTATTGATGATATTTAAAGGCATGAGAATGCCAAGAGAATGAATGCAGATGGAGAAAGAAGAGCGCTCCAAGGATTAAGCTCTCTGATAAATTCAGTGTTTTGGTCTAGAACTCAGTCTTCTGATGACCCTATATCATACATTCATACTTACTGGGATAGTGGTTTAAAGCTAATCTGATTGGTTTAATTCTAATGTGGGCTACCAAAGCCATCATTTTATAAAGCCATCTCATTCATACAAAGGTATCTCAAGGATCCAAAGTTTATTATAAAACAAGCTTGCCTTGGGAGTTCCTGTTGTGGCTCAGCGGAAATGAATCTAACTAGTATCCATGAGGATACAGGTTTGATCCCTGGCCTTGCTCAGTGGGTTAAAGATCAGGTGTTGCTGTGGGCTGTGGTGTAGGTTGCAGACGCGCTGGGATCCCGAGTTGCTGTGGCTGTGGTGTAGACCAGAGGCTGTAACTCTGATTCGACTCCTAGCCTGGGAAACTTCCATATGCCTCAGGTATAGTCCTTAAAAAAAAAAAAAAAAAAAAAAGCTTGCCTTAAATTTCAGATGTGTGGGATCTTGTTCCTATTCATGAGAAAAGATGAAGACAATATTTCACAGGGCTGTCTTCACCCCCAAGTACTCAGATCTGATGCTATCTTGCCCCTCATTATTTTCATGCATTCTCCACACAGACTACAACCTTTTGAACAATTAGCCCCCAGCAGACTGGGTAGGTACTAAGTACTGGATTCCTACACCCATGTATATCTAGTACTTTGTGCGACTAAAGAGCTTTCAGATGACTTTTTTTCCTTGTAAAACGAGGTTTTCTTTGAGTTTAAAGGATGATTGAATCCACATCTGCAATTGATACTTCCCAGGCACTGGATCTCACATTTAAGTGTATATAAGAATCAGAAGGAACTTATTTAAAATATAGCTTCTCTGATTTTATCTTCAAAGATTAAGATTCATTCAATTTGGAGTGGAGCTTTTGAATTTGCATAGTAGGTGGTTCTTATGCTAATTCAGGCTCAGAAGAGGCACTTACTTTTAACAGTGGGTGAATGATTCTGCTAGTCTTTTTGATTCAAGAAGAAGAATTTGTATGTTAGTGGAAAGTTAATGGATAGATTATTATCTTGAAAGAAACCCTCAAAGTGGATTGTATTAAGTCAAACAAAATGAATATTATGGAAGACAAGATGTGAGCCCAAAAAAGGCAGGTTTTACTGATAACTAGATTTATTAAGTCATGGGAAAGAGGCACGTGAATACATGTGGGTTTTGTCATTGAAATAAAAAAGAAAACATCAGTTTGAGATGGTGTGTACTTTTTCACTGAAAATATAATTTTGCTAGCTGAAAAAGACAAAAACCACATGATCATTTCAATAGATCAGAAAAAGCATTAGATAAAATTCAACATCCATTCATGATAAAAGAAAACTCTTATAAAAGAGGGTATAGAGGAAAAATATTTCAGCATAATTAAATCTATCTATGACACACCCACGGCCAATATACTACTCAGTGGTGAAAAGCTGAAAGCCTTCTTGCTAAAATCTGGAATAAGAAAGGATGCCACTCTTGCCACTTCTCTTTAACATAGTATTTGAAGTCCTAGCCACAGAAATCAGACAAGAAGAAGAAATAAAAGGTATTTAAGTTGGTAGGGGAGTGGTGAAATTGTCATTATATTCAGATGACATGATACTATATATAGAAAAGCCTAAAGACTCCATGCAAAACTTACTAGAACTGATAAAAGAATTCAGCAAGGTAGCAGGATACAAGATTAACATGAAGAAATTGGTTGTATTTCTTTACACTAACAGTGAAATATCAGAAAGGGAATGTTAATAAATAATCCGTTTCAAAATTGCATCAAAAAATACTTAGGAATTAACCTCACAAAGGAGGTAGAATACTTACATGCTGAGAACTACCAAACATTAATAAAGGAAATTGAAGATAACTCAAAGTAATGGAAAAATATCTCATGCTCTTGGATTGGAAGAATTAATATTGTTAAAATTGCCACACTGTCCAAAGCAATCTACAGATTCCTATTAAATTACCATGACATTTAGAAATAATCCTAAAATTTATATGGAACCGTGAAAGACCCAGAATTGACAAAGCAATCCTAAGGAAGAAGAACAAAGCAGGAGTCATAACCTTCCCAAACTTAGACAGTACTACAAAGCTATAGTAATCAAAATAGCATAATATTGGCACAAGAATAGACGTATAGATCAATGGAACAGAATATAGAGCCCAGAAATAAACCCACACACCTACGATTAATATTCAACAAAGGAGGCAAGAATATAAAATGGGAAAAAGATAGTCTCTTTAGCAGTGGTTCTGGGAAAACTGGACAACTGCATGTAAATCAATGAAACTAGAACACACTGTCACACTATGCACAAAAATAAACTCAAAATGGCTTAAAGACTTAAACATAATACATGACACCATAAACCTCCTGGAAGAGAATATAGGCAAAACATTCTCTGACACAAACCATACAAATGTTTTATTATGTCAGTCTCCCAAGGCAATAAAAATAAAAATAAACAAATGATACCTAATCAAACTTACAAGCTTTAACACAGCAAAGGAAACCATGAAAAAAAAAAAAACAACAATGAAAAGACAACATACAGAATGGGAGAAAATAGTTGCAAATGAGGCGAGTGACAAGGACTTCATCTTCATCTTCAAAATAGAGAAATAGGAGTTCCTGTTGTGGCGCAGTGGAAAGGAATCTGACTAGGAACCATGAGGTTGCGGGTTTGATCCCTGGCCTTGCTCAGTGGGTTGAGGATACGGCGTTGCTGCGAGCTATGGTGTAGGCCTCAGATGAAGCTCGGATCCTATATTGCTGTGGCATAGGCTAGCAGCAATAACTCCGATTAGACCCCTATACTGGGAACCTCCATATGCTGCAGGTGTGGCCCTAAAATATATATATATATTTATATAGAAACAACTTATACAACTCAAGAACGAAAAAAATGAACAACCAAATTTAAAAATGGGCAGAAGACCTAAATAGACATTTCTCTAAAGACATGCAGATGGCCAATAGGCACATGAAAAGATACTCAGCATCACTAATTATTAGAGAAATGCAAACCAAAACTGCAATGGGTTACTTACCACATTACACTGGTCAGAATGGCCATCATTAAAAAATCTATGAATAACAAATGCTGGAGAGGGAATGGAAAAAAGAGAACTCTCCTATGCTGTTAGTGGAAATGTAAATGGTTATAACCACCAAGAAAATAGTATGAAGTCTCAGAAAACTAAACATAGAACTACCATATCATCTAGCAATCCCACTCCTGGGTATATATCTGGACATAACTATAATTCAGAAAGATACAGGCACCTCTGTGTTCATAGCAATACTATTCACAATAGCAAGGACATAGAAACAAAACAAAATGTTCATTGACAGATCAATGGATTTAGAAGATGTAGTACATATATACAGTAGGATACTACTCAGCTGTAAAGAAGAATGAAATAATGCTATTTGCAGCAACATGGGTGCTACTAGAGGTTATCATAGTAAGTGAGGTAAATCAGGAAGAGAAAGACAAATACTGTATGGCATCACTTATATGTGGAATCTAAAATATGGCACAAATGAAGCTATCTATGAAACAGAAAGAGACTCACAGACATAGAGTATAGACTTGTGGTTGCCAAGGGGAAGGGGAGAGGGAATGGATGGACTGGGAGTTTGGGATTAGTAGATGCAAACTATTATATTTAGATTGGATAGACAATAAGGTTCTATTGTATAGTATAGGGAACTATATCCAGGGATAAACCATGATGGAAAATAATATTTAAAAAATGAATTTATATATATGTATGACTGAGTCACTTTGCTATACAGCAGAAATTGAAATAATGTTGTAAATCAACTGTACTTTAATAAAAAAATTTTAAGCAAAATATATAGGAGTTATAACTGTGGTATAATGGGATCAGCATCCTGCTGCTGCATAGACGCAGGTTCAATCCCTGGCCCGGCACAGTGAGTTAATGCTAGCATTGTGACAGCTGTTGTGTAGGTGGTAACTTAGGCTCAGGTCTGATCCCTTGCCCTGGAACTCCATATGCTGCAGGATGACCAAAAAAGAAAAACAAAAAGAAAATAATATACAATGAGGAAAAGAGTTTCTTTAGCAAGTGGAATTGGAAAAGTTGGAGAGCTGCATGTAAATCAGAGAAGTTAGAACAAACCTTCACACCATACACAAAAATAAATTCAAAATGACTTAAAAGATGTAAATATAAGACATGACAGCATAAAACTCCTAGAAGAGAACAAAGGCAAAACATTATTGGAGATAAGTCACACAGTGTTTTCTTGGGTTAGTCTTCCAAGGCATAGGAATAAAAACAAAAATAAACAAATAAGACCTAATCAAACTTACAAGATTTTGCAAAGCAAAGGAAACCATAACCAAAATGAAAAGAGAGCCTATGGATTGGGAGAAAATATTTGCAAATGCTGCAACCAATAGGATCTTAATTTCCAAAATATACAAATAGCTCATATGATTCAATAAAAAAATGAAACAACCCAATCAAAAAATGGGCAGAAGGCCTAAATGGACATTTCTCCAAAGAAGCATACAAATGGCTGATAGGCACATGAAAAGATGCTCATCATTGCTAATTACTGGAGAAATGCAAATCAAAACTATAATGAGGTACCACCTCACACTGGTCAGAATGGCCATCATTAAAAAGTCTATAAGTAATAAATGTTGGAGAGGGTGTGGAGAAAAGGAAACCTTGTACTGTTGATGGGAATGTAAATCAGTGCAGACACTGTGGAAAACAGTATGAAGGTCCTCAAAAATCTAAAATCAGAGTTGCTGTATGATCCAGCAACCCCACTCCTGGGCATACATCTGGACAAAACTATAATTTGAAAGGTACACCTCTGTGTTCATAGCCCCACCATTTACAGTAGCCAAGACATGAAAGCAACCTAAATGTCTATCAACAGATGACATTGGATATCATATCTGGATAAAGAAGATATGGTATGGTGTATATATATAAAATGGAATATTACTCAGCTGTATAAAAGAATAAAATAATGCCATTTGCGCTACACAGATGGACCTAGAGATTATCATCCTAACTGAAGTAAGTCAGAAAAAGAAAGGCAAATACCATACCATTAATATGTGCAATCTAAAATATGACACAATTGAACGTATTTATGAAATAGGAACAGACTCACAGACACAGAGAACAGATTTGTGGTTACGAAGACTTATGGCATAGGAGAATGGAGTAGGGAAGGACTGGGAATTTGGATTTAGCAGATGCAAACCAGTGTATATAGGATGGATAAACAACAAGGTCCTACTTTATAGCACAGGGAAATATACTCAATATCTAGTAATAAACCATAATGGAAAAGAATATGAAGGAGAATATATATATGCATAACTGAGTCATTTTAATGTATAATAGAAATTAATACAATATAGCAAATCAATTATACTTCAATAAAATTAAAGGTGAAAAGATTTCATTAGTTGATATCTAAAGCCACCATACATTACTTTTAAAAAACAAAGCAGGAAATGTATAAAGAGGTAACTTCTTGGTTCCTAACAACTCGCAGATTCTTTGAATGTTTTTCCTTTCTTTATTTTTATTTTTATTTTTTATTTTAGGGCTGCATCTGTGGCATATGTAGATTCTCAGGCTAGGGGTCGAAATGGAGCTGTAGCCGCCAGCCTATGCCACAGCCACAGGAGTTCCAAATCCAAGCCATGTCTGTGACTTATACTACAGTTCATGGCAACACTGGATCCTTAACCCACTGAGCGAGGCCAGAGATTGAGCCTGCATCCTCATGGATACTGGTCAGATTCGTTTCTGCTGAACCACGACAGGAACTCTCGAATGTTTTTAATGTACTTAAATACAGAGAACTAGCCCATATTTTCATCATGATCTTTCTCTACATTCTTCACCCCAGGGACTTCCTGGTGAGGTAGAGCAATTTGAAACCCTTTCCGGATATTCTAGTAGATGTTTCTTACTGGGGGTAATAAAAGAGTGAATCAGAGTTGATATGACTAGGACTGCTGATAACTTTGAGCAAGACATAAAGCACATGAATGAAAGGAGAATCTGTTACGTGAAGGATTTGTTCTGTATGATTTCTAAGCTCTCTCTTTAATTATAAGTTCTCTGCATTCTAAAACTCTCAGTTCAGACAGAATGCTTATCTTCCCTTATGAAAAACTGTGTCCTGTTCCGTGGAGAACTCACAGAATCACATCTTTAAAACCTCATTCCCTGAGTAAGTTCAGAGGCAACTCATCACACACCAATAACCTCAGCTCTTCATTCTCTGTTTTAAATGATTTATAGATATCAAATACTTTATTCTACCAAATGCCTCATTACAATCAAGGAAAACAGTTATGGCAGTTTTCAAAAAAGAAGGTTTTAATTTGCATGTAATATACCTTTCAAAATTCATTTCAAAATGCACTCACTGTCTTGTTTTGAATTCTTAGTGTCATTTTTTCCCCTCTGGCTGTTCTGTATGTAATGATTTGTCAGTCAATGGCATTCCTATAGGTACATCTCTGTCATAACTCTTATTTTTTTTTGTCTTTTTGTCTTTTTGCTATTTCTTTGGGCCGCTCCGTGGCATATGGAGGTTCCCAGGCTAGGGGTCGAATCGGAACTGTAGCCACCGGCCTATGCCAGAGCCACAGCAACGCAGGATCCGAGCCGTGTCTGCAACCTACACCACAGCTCACGGCAACGCCGGATCGTTAACTCGCTGAGCAAGGGCAGGGACCGAACCCGCAACCTCATGGTTCCTAGTCAGATTCGTTAACCACTGCGCCACGACGGGAACTCCTGTCATAATTCTAAAAGCACATTAGCAGTGGTAAAACAAAACCCTCAGAGGTAGGCATATTTTACTGTAAGATAACATTCCCATTTCAGGCATTGTTTGCCATGTGTCTTTGAACACCTAGGGGTTGTATTATCTCATTGTAGCAGAAGGCTTCTTGTTTTCTAATGTAATTGTGTGATGAAAAAAAATGGAGTTTAGAGTGAACTCTATTTTATTGCCTATGTTTTTAAATAACAGGTTTAATAACAATAAAACAGGTAACTATAAGTAATATACTAAGAATAATACAAAACCTCACCTAACTGTGAGTTACTAAAGACTTCCTAGAATAAAACTCTGTAGTGATTAAATGGGATAATCTTAAATCAGCTTAATTCATTGGCTTTACCTGAGGCAAGTTTTCCCCCTGGGAAATACAGTAAATCTATTTTTTTTTTGTCTTTTTGCCTTTTCTAGGGCTGCTCCCTTGCGGCATATGGAGGTTCCCAGGCTAGGAGTCGAATCGGAGCCATAGCCACTGGCCTACACCACAGCTCACGGCAACGCCGCATCCTTAACCCACTGAGCAAGGCCAGGGATTGAACCCGCAACCTCATGGTTCCTAGTCAGATTCGTTAACCACTGAGCCACAACGGGAACTCCAATACAGTAAATCTAAATAAGACATTCAAGGTAGTTTCTGTCATGGCTCAGCGGTAAACAAACCTGACTGATATCCATGAGGACGCGAGTTTGATCCCTGGCCTCGCTCAGTGTGTTAAGGATCAGCATTGCCATGAGCTATGGTGTAGGTTGCAGATGCAGTTCAGATCTGGCATTGCTGTGGTTGTGATGTAGGCTAGCAGCTGCAGCTCTGATTCAGCCCCTAGCCTGAGAACCTCCATGTGCTGCTGGTATGGCCCTCAAAAAGACCAAAAAAAAAAAAAAAAAGAAAGAAAGAAAAAAGAAAAGTAAGACATTCAGAATTCCCGCTGTGGCTCAGTGGGTTAAGAATCTGACTGCAGCAGCTCAGGTCACTGAAGAGGCTCAGGTTCAATCCCCAGCCCCGTGCAGTGGGTTAAAGGATCAGGCATTGCTGAAGTTGTGGCATAGGTCACAGCTGCAGCTTGGATTCGATCCCTGGCCTGGGGACATCCATTTGCCATGGATGCTTTGATTAAAAATAAGTAAAAAAGACATTTGGTATTTTAGAGTTTCGGTTTATTTTTAGCACAGCCCTTTTGATTATAGCACTATGGTTTCCCTTTTGGAATTACTTCTTATTCAATGTTTGCAGTCTTGTTAACTGTCAACCATAATGCCCACCCTCAGCTGGTTAAGGGATAAGTCCATGAGCCAATCAAGTATTCCTTCCCCCTAGAAAAGGCAAAAAGCCAAAAAAAGTATTCCCTCCCAAGATTTGGCTCTTAAAGAGTGATAGAGAAAAACAGAGGAGTTCCTTTTCTGGCTCAGAGGTTAAGGAACCTGACTAGGATCCATGAGGATGTGGGTTCGATGCCTGGCCTCACTCAGTGGGTTAAGGATCCAGCGTTGCCTTGAGCTGTGGTGTGGGTTGCAGACACGACTCGGATCTGGCGTTGCTGTGGCTGTGGCATAGGCTGACAGCTGCAACTCTGATTCGACCCCAGCCTGGGAACTTTCATATGCCACAAATGCGGCCCTAAAAAGAAAAAAAAGAAAGAATGAATGAAAAAAAGAAAAGATAGAGCTGATTCATCCCCAGAATGAACCTGGTAAAACCCCTGACTGGTTCCCCACACCTGGTTCTTGCTACCTGTATCACTGCAGCTCCTTGCCGAGCATACTTCTGCACTTATTCCTTTGGTCTGTGAGTCACCCTATAGCCTTCTATTAGGTCCTTTTTATTATTATTCATGTCTTCCAGAGCTGGACTTTGTTGTTGCAACTAAAGATCCCTGATTGATGCACAGGAACTTGTACTCCTCAATCCATGTAGTCCTTCTAAAGGATTACACAAAATTTAACACTTCATATTAGTATATAGTATGAATAATTTACTTCTTTCCATTAGTGTGTATGTGTGTGTGCTTGCATGAATATATGTTGGTATGAGAGACACATATACAAATACCCAGATTCTATCAACATCTTTAGGAGAACTTGATCTTTCCTAATTCAGGGGAGTTGCTGGACTCAAAGCAGAATACCGGTGTATTCTAAGGAGCTCCTTTAGGTACTCTCTCCAGTTCACTAGTGAAATTGCAAGCCCTATTTTTGTCAAAGGAAAAGAGAAAATTCTTTTACATCTGTTGCCCAATGCTATGCACATACTAATCCCATAACAAGTTTGTACTTAGTATCTGGAGAAAGGACTTAACTAAGTTCTATTAACTACCATGAATTTTCTTCAAGGGAATGTCAAAAGCTTGTATAAGATTGGCAATAATACAATTCTGGAATGTCAACACAGATTCTTCAAGAGGTTCAGGAGAATCTGGAAAAAGGTGTTTTGGTCCAAAGATCTGAGGCGTGGGAGGACTGAGATTTGGGGCTTAGTTTTGCCTCTGTTGTTGGGTGACCTTTGATATTTATTTCATCTTTCATGGTTGTAGTTCTCCTAACAGTAAATTTCTTTATCTATCTCACAAGATTGTATGAAGATCAAAGAAGATGTTCTCCCATTATGCTAAGTGGAATAAGTCAGAGAAAAACAAATACTGTATAACCTCACTTATATGTGGAATCTAAAAACACATAGCACTCATAAAAACAGAGAGTAAAGTGGTGGTTGGCAGAAGTTGAGGGGTAAGGAAAATTGGGAGATGTTGATCAAAGGGTACAAACTTTCAATTATAAGATGAATAAAATTCTGGAGCTCTAACATACAGCATGATGACTTTAGTTATCAATATTCTATTGTGTACTTGAAAGTTGCAGTAAGAGAAGAGCTTTAATATTCTCACTGCAACAACAACAAAATGGCAATTATGTGGGGTGAAGAATGTGTTAACTAATATTAGTGGTAATCATTTTGTAATATATACATATATCACATTATCACATTATATATCTTAAACTTACACCATGTTATACGGGCATATCTCAGAGAAAATATTGTGGGTTTTGTTCCAGGCCACAACAATAAAGTGACTATTTCAATAAAGTTAATTACACCATTTCTTTGGCTTCTCGGTACATATAAAAGTTAAGTGTACACAATTTTAGTCTATTAATTGTGCAATATCATTGTCTAAAAAAGCAATGTGTATACCTTAATTAAAAAAATACTCTATTGCTAAAAATGCTAACCATCGCCTAAGCCTTCAAAATTTGTAATCTTTTTGCTGATGGAGGGTCTTGCCTTGGTGTTTTGCCTGCTGACTGATCAAAGTGGTAGTTGCTGAAGGTTGGGGTGGCTATGGCAGCTTCTTAAAACAACAATGAAATGTGCTACTTTGATTGACTCTTCGTTTCCTAAAAAATTTCTCTGTTGCATGTAGTGCTGTTTGATAGCATTTTACCCACAGTAGAAATTCTTTCAAATTGGAGTCAACTAAATTTACATAATATTCTAAATCCTATGTTGTCATTTCAATGGTCTTTGAGGTATCTTCACCAGGAGTAGATTCCATCTTGAGAAACCACTTTCTTTGCTCATATTTAAGAAGAAGGCCTCATCTGCTCAAGTTTTACCACGAGATGCAGCAATTCAGTCACATCTTCAGGCTTCACTTTTAGTTCTCATTCTCTTATTTCTGTCACATCAGCAGTGACTTCCTCCACTGAAATCTTGAGCCCCTCAAAGTCATCTATGAGGGTTAGAATCAACTTCTTTCAAACTCCTGTTAATGTTGATATTTTGACCACTTCCCATGAATCATGAATGTTCTTCATGGCAACTAGAATGGTGAATCTTTTCCAGTAGGTTTTCTTTTTTGTCTTTTGTCTTTTTGTTGTTGTTGTTGCTATTTCTTGGGCCGCTCCCGCGGCATATGGAGGTTCCCAGGCTACGGGTTGAATCAGAGCTGTAGCCACCGGCCTACGCCAGAGCCACAGCAATGCGGGATCTGAGCTGCGTCTGCAACCTACACCACAGCTCACGGCAACGCTAGATCGCTAACCCACTGAGCAAGGGCAGGGACCGAACCCGCAACCTCATGGTTCCTAGTCGGATTCATTAACCACTGCACCACGACGGGAACTCCTCCAGTAGGTTTTCAATTTACTTTGCCCAGATACATCAGAGGAATCAGTATCTATGGCAGCTACAGCCTTACAAAACGTTTATTCTAGATAATAAGATTTGAAAGTTGAAATTACTCCTTGATCTATGGGCTGCAGAATGGATGTTGTGTTAGCAGGTATGAAAACAACATGAATCTCATTGTATATTTCCATTAGAGCTCTTGGGTGACCTGGTGCATTGTCAATAAGTAGTAATATTTTATTTTATTTTAATTTAATTTATTTTTTCTTTTTTTATGGCCACACCTGTGACATATGGAAGTTCCAGATTAGGGTTGAATTGGAGCTGCAGCTGGGGCCCATACCACAGACATAGGATCTAACACCGGACTTAGGCATCAGCTAATGCATCAGCTTATGTAGCAGCCTGTGGCAACATTGGATCCTTAACCCACTGAGTAAGGCCAGGGATTGAACCCACATCCTCACAGACACTGTGTCAGGTTCTTAACCCGCTGAGCCACGATGGGAACTCCAGCAGTAATACTTTAAAAGGAATCTTCTGAGAAGTAGGCTTAAAGCATTCAGTAAACCATGTTGTAATCAGATGTCTGTCATCCAGGCTTTGCTGTTCCATTTACAGAGTACAGGCAGGGTAGATTTAGTATAATTCTTAAGGGCTCTAGGATTGTCAGAATGGTAAATGAGCATTAGCCCCTAATAGGGAGTTAGCCTCTTCTTTGAATCCAGTCATTGACTTCTCCTCTCCAGCTGTAGAAGTCCTGGATGACATTTTCTTCCAATAGAAGCCTGTTTCATCTACATTGAAAGACTTTTGCATAGTGTAGACACCTGCATTAATTACCTTAGCTAGATCTTCCAGATAACTTGCTGTAGCTTCTGCAGCAGCACTTGCTGCTTCACCTTGGACTTTTATGATTTGGAGATGGCTTCTTACCTCAAACTTCATGAACCAACTTCTAGCTTCAGACTTTTCTTCTGTAGCTTCTTCACCTCTCTCAGTCTTCATATGATTGAAGAGAGGGACTTGCTCTGGATTAGGCTTTGGATTAAGGGTATGTTGTGGCTGGTTTGATTTTCTCTCCAGACCATTAAAATTTTTTCCATGTCAGCAATGAGGCTGTTTGACTTTCTTATCATTTATGTGTTCACTGGAGTAGCACGTATAATTTCCTTCAAGAACTTTTCCTGTGCATTCACAACTTTGCTAACTGGTACAAGAGGCCCAGCTTTCAGCCTCTCTCAGCTTTTGACATGCCTTCTCACTAAGCTTAATCACTTCTAGCTTTTGATTTAAAGTGAGAGATGTGGGACTCTTCTTTTTGCTTGAATAGTTACAGTACATTGTGTGTTTATTAACTGGCTTAATTTCAATATAATGTATCAGGGAATAAGGAGGCTAGAAGAGAGGAGAGAGGGTAATGGTAGATTGTTGGAGCAGTTAGAACACACAGCATTTATTAAATTCATCATCTTATATTAGTGAAATTCATGGCATCCTATTACAATTACAATGGCAACCTCAAAGATCACTAAGCACAGATCACCATAACGAATATAATAATAGTAAAAATTTTGAAACATTATGAGAATTACCATAATGTGACACAGAGACAGAAAGTGAGCAAATACTGTTGGAATAATTATGCCAATAGGCTTGCTCAGCACAGGGTTCTCACAAACCTTCAATGTGTAAAAAATGCAGTATTTGTCAATCAAAACAAAGTGAAGCACAATGAAATGAGATGTGCTTGTATATTAGTTATATCTCAATAAAGCTGGAAAAGAGTGAGATACCCTTCAAGTAGTTCAAGGGAAATATTCTTTAAATTAAAAGCTCCCCAAAATAAAAGATGACAAAAGAAATAGAAAGTAATAATCATTGCATCTAAGGAATCACACAGTTTGCATAGGGAACCAAAATAAACAAAAACATTGAAAAGCAGATTTAAAACAATACTCATCACAACTGTACAAAAATGTGAGGCTTATTCAAAAGCCAATTTTGTGAAGTAAGCAAGCAGTTTCTTCTTAACAAGAAACACCTTTAGCAAATGTGTGGCGGGTGGAATTTAGTAGCCATCCACTACCTACTATCTCTTAGAAGTTCTGTTAGTTTATATATATATATATATATATATTTTTTTTTTTTTTGGTCTTTTTAGGGCCATACCCATGGCATATGGAGGTTCCCAGGGTAGGGGTCAAATCAGAGCTGTAGCTGCTGGCCTACACCACAGTCATAGCAACGCCAAATCCGAGCCCTGTCTGCAACCCATGCTGCGGCTCGTGGCAACAGCAGATCCTTAACCCACTGAGTGAGACCCAGGGATTGAACCCACGTCCTCATGGATACTAGTCAGGTTCGTCACCACTGAGCCACAACAGGAACTCCTGTTAGTTATATTTTTATTGTCTCATTTAATCAACCCCAAGTAATGTGAACCAGGTTTACAGAAGGGGAAACTGAAATGCAGAGAAATTGTTACCAGGGATGGTAGCATCTTCAAGCAGTTGTTACTATCTAGGATCTTACTACTCCTTGTTTGTTTTTTCTCTCTCTCAACCTGGTCCCCACCCTAACAGTAATCCTTTTCTTAATTATCTCTGAATTTTAAGCATGGGTGAATTCTATTTTCTGTTATGATCCTGTGTTGTAACAACAGAAACTGATTTTGGCCAAATTGAGACAAAATAAACAAACTAGAGCAAAGTAAAGAAAAAAGGCTCTGGGATTGCTCTTACAGAGAAAAGGCTAGAAATAATAATAAATGCAAAAAGAAGAAGAAAGAGAAAAAGGAAGAAAGATCTAAGATATTAGAGAGAAGCTAATGAAAAAGATAAATAAAAAGGAACCAACAAAAATATTGGATCTCGGGGGTCAGCTTTCTGTGGATCAGAGCAAGGCAGAGAGGGGCAGAGGATAGTGATGGTGACAGTTGTAGGTGGGGGGGTTTGCCAATGAGAATAACCATATACGTTCTTGTCAACTTGTGTTATGTTACTTTCTTAAAGGATCACAAAGATTTTAACTCTATGTCAAAGATTTAGACTCTATGTTTATGTCTCTTTGCATTGAGGTATAGACAGACAAGTGCTCAGTTGGGTATGCATGCGTGTGCATTTGCACACACATGTACACATGCCTATGTGTACCTGCATGCACATGTGTGCATTTGCCAAGTTTCCACCAGTGTCTTTGTGAAGCCTTGATCTTTCCAAATTTGAAGGAAGGCATAATCTTCAAAGCAGGAAACAGGTGGCATTTTAGGGACTCTCTTCAAACAATGAGTCCACTTCATTTCCTGAGTTCATCAGCTCTATTGTATTTAAAGAAAGCAAAATAAGCCAAATAATTTTATAGCCAGAGAACAATGTAATCCATTCTCATTTATTTTTCTCAGATTGGAAAATTTCCTTTGCATCTCATACGGTTGCTTTATTGATTCGTTTTTGAGCTATTAAAAAAAATTCACCTTTTGGAGTTTGGAGTTCCTGTCGTAGTGTAGCGGAAACGACTAGTGTCCATGAGGATGTGGTTTGTATCCATGAGGATGAAGTTTCAATCCCTGACCTTGCTCAGTGGGTTAAGGATCTGGCGTTGCCATGAACTGTGGTGTAGGTCACAGATGCAGCTTGGATCTGGCATTGCTGTGGCTCTGTCCTAGGCCAGCAGCTGTAGCTCCATTCCCCTAGCCTGGGAACCTCCATGTGCCTAGGGTGTCAAAAAAAAAAAAAAATTCCATCTGTAGCCTGAAGTAATTGTGAGATATTTCCTTCTCATTTTAAGCCATAATTCCTTCTAAGTGGGGCTCTTTTATTTCACGTGAAATATTTATTCTTGTCATGCTATTGTTTTCATCTTGATTGTGCTCAGGTAATACTCCATTGACACAGTGTTGAAGTCTTCTTCCTACCATGTGAGGAAGATTTGTTTTCCTCACACCTTCTGGTGGGCTGAGTATTTTACATTATATCTACTTTTCTGTAGCCTGAGGAAATGACAGGGGCAAGGGGCCAAATCAACAGAGGGGAATGTGTGCAATCTGCATTTTTCCTTCAGAGTGCTTGAACTCTGTCCTCCCTCTTGAGGGTTTCTCAAAGCTTGGCACCAGCTCGCTGTGTTCCAGCCTAAGAAGATGACCTTCTAGCTTTGTGTTTAGCAACCACTTTTAAAGGCCGTTGGCATAAAGAACAGGTCAAGTATCATGGAATTAAATTAGCTGACTTTCCTATGTGCAGTCAGAAGATGTTAGCTCTAGAGACAACTTAGAGTATTTCTCTGAGAAAATAAATCTTATTGACTCTCTTTAAAATTTTTATTGATAACGAGCAGCTACATAATTCCATTCTTATACTGGCCTTATAAGTTAGAAAGAAAGGATGCTGACCAAGAAGTTGGGAAAGCCCATGAGCATCATTGTGGAAACAAAAACCCGAATAAAGGAGTTGAGTGAGATGTTTCTAAACAATACCATGAACTGTGATGTAGGTCGCAGATGCAGCTTGGATCTGGCAAGAAATGTGTCAGTGAAAAGAGCTAAGAAATAGCTGGTTTAAATCCATTCATATTTCCATGAACTCCAGAAAGAAGTCCACAAAAATTATTAAGCTCCACAGTTTTTTTGCCACTATAATTTGATCATGTTTTGTTCTCCATTATTAAAAAGTCCTTAGAAAATATTAAAGGAGTTGTGTGTAAATATACATTTGTTTCTTCTTTTTTTTTTTTTTGTCTTTTTGCCATTTCTTTGGGCCGCTCCTGCGGCATATGGAGGTTCCCAGGCTAGGGGTCGAATCGGAGCTGTAGCTGCCAGCCTACACCAGAGCCACAGCAACGCAGGATCCGAGCCGCGTCTGCGACCTACAGCACAGCTCATGGCAACGTCAGATCGTTAACCCACTGAGCAAGGGCAGGGATCAAACCTGCAACCTCATGGTTCCTAGTCAGATTCGTTAACCACTGCACTACGACGGGAACTCCATACATTTGTTTCTTCTTAACACCTCTCTGGTGAGCATTCCCTGCAACTTTTGCTGTAGCTTAAAGGAAAAAGAGGATAGAAGGCAGTGGGGGAATAAGATGAAATTATTAGCTATAGTAATGATGCAGTCTTAGAGCTACTGTTGACTATCACTTTGAGTCGGAGAATCAGCCTAGAGCAAAACAGAGAGAAAGTCAGACCCTTGAAAACGTAATTTGAGCATCATTCTGGTTCATTGTATGAACTTCCCAGTTAAAAATCTAGACAAATCTTTGTTTCAACTACTTTGGGTAAGACATCTGTTACTGAAAGAGTTCCTTTATTAATATATTATGTTTCTTAGGGAATCAACGGAGAGGGAAATTGTTGGACTTTGGAAATAACTAGGTCTGTACTTTGGAAAAGAGGACCCTGTTGTGGGGGGATGAATTTAGTCAATAAAGAAAGGCAGCACTTAACAACTGGGGGAAAAAACCCAACTAAACAAACAATAACAATGAAACAGGTGAAGAACATAAGTCCCCAGGTTGACCCCCCTTGGAGGTAGGGCAATCTGATGGTGACATTTATTGTCCCAGTTGATTTGTCTGATTTGCCTAGCTAGGTGAGTATCTTAGCTTGTTTCTTGTGTTTTCCCAGAAAAGTTTATCAGGTAGAGAGGACAGAGTCAGGGGATTTTCTGTTGGAGGGGGGAACCATTAGGAAATGAGAATGGGGTGTTATTATTACTGCTGTTGTTGTTCATTTTGTTTGTTTATTTGTTTTTTGCTTTTTAGTGCCACACCTATAGCGTATGAAGATTCCCAGCCTAGGGGTCTAATTGGAGCTACAGCTGCCAGCCTGTGCCACAAACACAGCAATGCCAGATCCGAGCTGAGTCTGTTAGCTATACTACAGCTTATGGCAACGCCGGATCCTTAACCCATTGAGCAAGGCTAGGGATTGAACCTGCAACCTCATGGTTCCTAGTTGTATTTGTTTCCACTATGCCATGACAGGAACTCCTGTTTGTTCATGTTTTTGATTTACCCAGGAGACTGAAAGTTCTTTGGAAACATCAATTCTGTCTTATCTTGCTTATCACAGGACACCCAATTCTTGGTACAGTGCTGGACAATCATGGAACATAATACATGTTTGTGGCAGAGATCAGTAACTTTATCTCAGGATCAAAAACAGTTGCCTTGGATCTGATGAAAGTATCTTGCTCAGAGGAATGGCACAAAAATAGGAGACTCAGAAAGGTAAGGGACCAAGGGTTAGCTTATGGCTAAATGTATCATTGGGCATCTTACCTACTTGGACATTGCTAAAAAAAAAATTATCCTCAGAGAGAAAAAAACTGCAGCAATGTAATATACATCTGTTTTGTATCAAAATTTAATACTTTGCTGATTTTGTAAATAACAAATGTTCTATTTTATGGCCACAAAATTTTAAGCCATCACTTTGTGACTCTCAATATTTTCCTTATTAAAAGTCAAATAATGGATACTTTATGAAAATTTAAACTTTGGAAGCCAGAACAGAAACAACATTACTTCATTCTTAAATGAAAGGTTGTAAAGCATCTTTCAAAATGCTGTGATAAAGACCTCAAACTTAGTTTAAGATTTGCTTATCTGATTGCTTGGCTTAATGTAATCTTACTGAGCCAGCCAACCAGCTGTTCAAAATTAGGCAATAGTTTGGAAAAACATGACATCACCATTTGTGATAGCTTTAGACAAAGTTATAAAGCAGGTGAATTTGGCCTTCAGGAAATGCCACCTTCTCTTTCTAACTTGATCCTATTTTTCAGTGCCCTCTTCTTCCTTCCACGCTGACCCTATTTAAGAAAATAATCAAAATACTAATCTGGTCATGTCACCTTTGATTGAAAGTGTTCTAATGGCCTTTGGCTCCTGGTAGGATAAAATCCAACTGCTTTGGCAGGATAAACAAATTTTGTTTTTGTCATCTGGACCTTTCTTATTTCAGGAATTTGCCAGTGTATTTGATCCTGTCTGAGTTCACTGTTGTTTCTTTTGTCCCGCATTATTAAAGGCCAAGGAGGTTTTCTAAATAGCACAGTTCTTCCTCATCCAAGTTCAGAATCATTGGAGGACTCAGACAGAAGTGTAAGGCATTTGGGGACAAAAATATGACCTTTGTTACCCATAGAGCTGAAGTTAGAAAAATCCCATTGCTGGACAAATGGGCTTCTACCAGAGCTGCCACCCCAGTAGACACTTATCCTAACCAAGTCATAGGCAGGCCTGGATGAGGGTACTTGGTCCATTTGTGCCCCATAGGATACTTCCCTGCAGGCAGCCTAGGTCCCAAGCAGAAGGGAAGAAGAAGGGGCTGGTCTACTTAAGCCCAGTACCTTCTTTCAAATTTTCCAATCATGTTAATTCACTCTTCCATGGAGGAATATGAGCTGAGGTGGGGTGGGGTGAGGAAGGCCAGGATTGTGATATACATGGAGGACTCTCCATACAGTGTGAAACAAAATAAGTAGAGAAGCATCACTCCAGTAAGATGGACTGACCTTCCTGCTTCACTTTTCTTATTGCCAAAGCATAGAGCTCTTTTAGTGAGGATTTTTGGATGATGGAGTCTTTTTTACTTGTTATGTCTGAAAACATCTTTATTTTTCTCACTTTTTAAAGATGATCTAGTTTGGTGGTTTTCAGAAGTTCCACAGATCTTCCTTAGTGGATACTGTGGTGGGAAAGGCAAGGAAAAGTGCTCAGCTGGGGTGGTACGGAGGGGCTGCAGGTGCTACCTGCCAGTCACAGCCATTTGGTCTTTACTTCTTTTACATATTGGGTTTTTGCATAATACTATTTTAAACAAAGATCTTGTCAATAGACAGAATTTGAGAAATGTTATTGTAGAGTAATCCTCCTTATAAAAATAATAATAGCAAATACTTAAATAGCACTTTTATGCCAGGTACAACATTAAATGGTGTGTGGGTGTGTGTACAAACATATTAATTTATTTTTCAAAACAACCTGGTGAAATTGTTATATTATCCCTCTTTTATAGATAAGAATGAGGCACAGATAATTAAATACTTCTTCTAAAGTTTTACAGCTAAAAAGAGGTACAGCTGGAATTTGACCCCAGAATATTGAATTTGGAGTGTATATTATAAATGATTGCACCACTGTGAGTTGTACCACTATGAACTCTAACTTCATTCTATAAGTTAGAATGAATCCCATATCTAAATACTGGAAGAGGGGAAAAAGAACCTACACTTCCCTGATTTCCTACTTGACTTTTCTTGCTCCACCACAGCACTTTTCAGGGTGGCCACTCATTCTGTGCATGTGTGATGCTGACTGACACTGTGCTCATTGCTGCTGAGTGGAGATGACTCTGACTTGGATATTCAACATCCCATTTGACTTTACCAGTTGGATAACTCACAAAGCTTCTTCAACTTAGGAAATCCCAAACAGAACTGGTGATGCCACACCCCACAAACCTGTTTGCCCTGCCCCCATCTGCTTTCAGGAAATAGCGTCATCGTTTTTTGTCATTTACTCAGACCAGAAACTTGTTCGCTATCTTTAATTCCTCTCTCTTCCCACCTCCCACATCCAACCTACCAGTGAGTCTTTTTGATACCAACCCCAGCTACAGCTGGAATATATGTAAGTCCCTGCAACACTGCTGCACCCCACTAAGAAAAACAATGCCGTAGATATTACCACTCATATCCTTTCCTTTCTCTCTGCAGAATGAACCCCCTCTGTACGCCTTCTGTTTTTCCAAAGGTTTAGACTTCAGTACACTCAACAAAAACACTTTATCCAATCCTTTTTCTGTTTTGTAATATCATTTTGTGGGAAATAAATTAAAAGTCACAAACATCTCAAAATTTACCCTGAAAAGCCACAATTCCCAAACATTTCTTTCAGAAAAAATAAGAAATGAGAGTTCTGGTTGTGGCTTAGTGGGATACGAACCCGACTGGTATCCATGAGGATGTGGGTTTGATCCCTGGCCTCACTCAGTGGATTAGGAATTCGGCATTGCTGTAGGTCGAAGATGTGGCTCAGATCTGGCATTGCTGTGGCTGTGGCATAGGCTGGCAGCTATAGCTCCAATTAGACCCCTAGCCTGGGAACCTCCATATGCCCCAGGTGTGGCCCTAAAAAGAAAAAAAAGACCGATTTCCCTTTGTGGCTCAGCAGTTAGCAATCCCAACTAGGATCCATGAGGATATGGGTTTGATCCCTGGTCTTCATCAGTAGATTAAGGATCCTGCTTTGCAGTGAGGGCTTGTGTAAGTCACAGATGCACCTCTGATCCAGCGCTGCTGTGGCTGTGGCTTGTGCCATTGGCTGCAGCTCTGATTCAACCCCTAACCCCTAACCTGGGAACTTCCATATGCCTCAAGTTCTGCCAAAAAAAAAAAAAAAGCCATAAGAAATGATAATATACACACACTACAACTATTTCATCCTCAACTTATGTACACCTCATCTAATTTTTAATTCATATATTTGGAGTAAGCTATTCAGGCATATTTTATGGAAATTTGCCACAAAAAGCTTTTGCTATCTGTTTCAGTATTTAACTTTTCAAGATTTGATATCAAAATATATACTTGGGAACATTTAATTTCAAACAAAGTACTTAAACTGTGTTGAACTTGTTTAGTTTGGGCATATTTTAATCTTCTTGTTATTATATTGGCATGGTACAATTAATGTCCTATTTGAAATTCCATTAAATCTTCTATTATTGGAGGTTCATAACTGCAGCATAAAAAATTTTCTCCAGGCTGAAACTTGTTATACAAGGTCTCAGCCTAGAACCAATTAAAAAAATTAGTCATTAAATAGTTCGTCTTTGAATGCAGGCTTGTCATTTTCATTAATTTTTTTGACTAAGCTGTTTAGCCAGGTCTGTACTCTTCTGTGCCAATATTCTAAAAATTGTTTTTGAAATGTTCATAGGAATAGTGATGAGCTACATAAGGAAGAATATTTCTCATTTTTAGTCTGGGGAATGGTGCGTCCCCTGTGCTCTCTCTAATGCCCACTGGCTTCCAGTCCAGTATCCTTCTGGCTCACTGTCGCCGTCACGAAAACCTTTATTTCTCTTCCAAGGTTGGCAAAAACCATTGTCTGTCTGTACATTCATCTGTTTTCAGCCCCACACTTAGCTTCCATATTTAGAGATACCCAGTACCACGAGTTTTCTGAAACTCCTCAGGTTCTGCAGTCAAAGTCAAGTTGCCTCCTAGTTAGGCAGATGGAATAATGCTGAAGAGTACAGTTACTTGAGTGCACATCATGTATGCCATTCAATGGCCCTTTTTTCCCCCTATTTCTAAAAGTTTGAAGTATAGTTGATTTACAATATTGTGATCATTTCTGCTGTACTACAAAGTGATTCAGTTATACATGTACACATAGATTCTCTTTCAGATTCTTTTCCCATGTAGATTATCACAAGATATTGGGTAGAGTTCCCTGTGCTATCCAGCAGATTTCCATTGGCCAATCATTCCATATACCTCAGAGTGAATATGCCATTCTCAAATGCCCAGTCCATCCCCCTTCCTCCCCCTGACCCCGCCCCGACCTGTCCTTTTTGGTAACCATAAGATTGTCAAAGAAAGATTCTGTTTCTGTTCTGCAAATAAGTTCATTGTATCTAGTCTTTATTTTTTATTTTTTTGTCTTTTTAGGGCAACATCTCTGGCGTATGGAGGTTCCCAAGGTAGGAGTTGAATCAGAGCTGTAGCCACTGGCATATACCACAGGCACAGCAATGCCAGATCTGAGCCTCGTCTATGACCTATACCACAGCTCACGGCAACACCAGATCCTTAATCCACTGAACGAGAGCAGGGATTGAACCTGGGTCCTCATGGATGTTAGTCAGATTCGTTTCCACTGAGCCACCATGGGAACGCCTATATTTGTTTTTTTTTTTTAATTTTTTTTAATTTTTAATTTTCCCACTGTACAGCAAGGGGGTCAGGTTATCCTTACATGTATACATTACAATTACATTTTTCCCCCAGCCTTTCTATATTTTTTTTTTAGATTCCACATATAAGGGCTATCTTATGATGTTTGTTTTTCACTGTCTGACTAACTTCATTTAGTATGATTATCTCTAGGTCCATCCAAGTTTTCTGTTTGACATCTAGATAAAGAGTTGTGGGCAAGAATTTTAAGTTCGAGAGTCTTCTATAGAGATTGCGTTTAAAGACATGAGAAGGGATTAGACCAACGATGCATTGTGTATAAATTGAGTACCAGGGACTGAGCTGTAGGGCACTCCACCCAGAGCTCAGGATGAGGAAGAGGACTGGAGGCTGAGAAGGGTGCTTAGGTAAGTGTAAGGAATCCAAAGGAGTTGGTGTCCTGGAGGGCAAATGAAGAAAGTGGTTAGAAGAGAAGTGAGGATTAGCCATGTTCAATGTGGCTGATAAGTAAGACTGTGAATTGACTATTGGATGCAAACACTGAGAGTCATTGACGATGACAAGAGTAATTCTCATGGGGATTTAGAAAAAAGTAAATGAGGTGGTTTTAAATTATAACAGAAGGAGAGAAATTGGAGACAGCCAGGTAGATAACTCTAAAGGAATTGCTCCGGAAGTTCCCGTTATGGCTTAGATGTTAACGAAAACAACTAGGAACCATGAGGTTGCAGGTTCGATCCCTGGCCTTCCTCAGTGGGTTAAGGATCCGGCATTGCTGTGAGCTGTGGTGTAGGTGACAGATGAGGTTCAGACTTGATGTTGCTGTGGCTCTGGTGTAGGCTGGTGGCTACAGCTCCTATTAGACCCCTAGCCTGGGAACCTGCCACGGGTGCGGCCCCAGAAAAGACAAGACAAGACAAAAAAAAAAAAAGAAAGAAAAAGCAGTTGCTCTGAAAAGTAAAAGAAATGGAATGGTGGTTTGCAGGGGTTAGAGGTAAGAGATGTATTATTATTTTATTTTTTTAAGGATAATGAATCAGTGGCTTATTTGTATGTCATAGGAATCAACCTCCGTGGACAGAAGTCTTGAATGCTATAGTCTAATTCCAGATGCAGAATCTTTGCATATAATAGCTAATACATGAAATCTCTGGTCACAGCTGCATTACTATGCAAGAAAAAAGCATTTGTAAGCATAAAACACAATGGTTAAGGGCATATATACAGTTTTGTAGTCAAAATGCCTAGTTTCAAATTCCAACATGTGTATATAAAATCATATATATAATCCAACATATATGTTATATATATATGTGCGTGTTTGCCTACTTCAAAGAGTTTTGGTGAGGATAGTTTCATCTACCGATATATATTGAATACCTCACATATTCAAGGCACTGTTCTAGGTGCTGTGGATATAGCACTGAGCAAAACAGAGATAATAAATTCTCATACTTTTTTGTAATGCCTGACATAGAAAGCACTCAGTAAATGTAGGTTCTTCTCATTATTATTCTCATTGTTATTATCATTTTCATCAGCATCAATACTGACTAAATAATCCTGGGAAGGGGACCAAGGTCATGAAATGCTTAGAAATATGAAATATAATAAATGCTTGAAAGAACAGTGAAAATCTAAAGAGAAAAGAACATGGAATGAATCTATTTTTCAAAGATCAGAACTAGAAACTGAAGGTAGAAGGAGGGATATTATGGCTTGATATAAAAATGAAATCTCAAATAGGATGGCTGACTGTGAGGGAGTGATTAGCTCTCATGGTTGCTATTCAGGCAGCAGCTTCAGGAATGCTGTATTTGGTATTTCTCTTTGGGAGTAATATGTTAGACTTGAGAGTTTCTAAGATCATTTATGGATCTAAAATGTAAGAATTCTGTAAAATTTCTATAAATACAAATGTTTTCTCCTGTTTGAAGTTTTGACTCATGTATTCTTAGGTGAGTCACTTAACCTCTTTGGGTATTAATTTGGGGTCTCATCTGTAAAAAAATGAGACCGCTGTTGATGACCTGTAATAACTTTTTAGCTCTAAAATACTGAGGCTAATGGAATGTAAACCACCTGAGAAAATTTTCCCACTCGTTTTCAGTGTTCGTTTTTCTTGGAGCTAGGAATGTGGAGACTCCTGGTCTATGCATAGTGTATAATTCTATAATTCTTACTTTTCTTTGACATTTGACTTTAAAGATTAAACATTATGTAATTATATTTGAAATAAACTTTTATAAACAAGTAGAGATAGCTCAGAAAGTAACAACTTTATTTCAGAGAGAATAATGTGCAGCATTGGTAAAATCAAACACTTACTCTTGGTTCTGAAATCTGAGTTATTAGAAGTGAACAGAATTGCAAACAATTATTGCTGTGAGAAATGGCTCCTGCTATGCAGTCTTAGGATGTTAACTTCGATCTTCACTGAGGTCTGGTTCTGTGGTACCTGGGAGAAGTACTGAGAATAAGATAACCCTTCCTAGCATATGTAGTTCTTTTCCTTTATATCTTTTTTTTTTTCCTTCAGTGCTCCATCTTTCTTCCTCTTCCTTTATTTTCCTGTGCTGTTTCTTTTTGCTTTTTC
This sequence comes from Phacochoerus africanus, assembly GCF_016906955.1. NCBI lineage: Eukaryota > Metazoa > Chordata > Mammalia > Artiodactyla > Suidae > Phacochoerus > Phacochoerus africanus. Next base: position 77,678,413 of record NC_062546.1, read on the forward strand.
TAAATTAGTACTTATTTGAATGTCTGTTATATGCTCAGCATAACTGATGAAGAATGGGGCAAGAGAATGTAAAGAAGTCTAAAACTTGGTCCCTCATTTTGGGGTGTTTGCAGATAATTCAGGAAGGAAGGAAGAAAAATACAATAAACTAAGTTGTTCTTACAGTCACCTTGCATTGTATTAAGTGCTGAGAAGGCAAAGATTCATGCTTTTCAAAAGTCTAGTATTTTGCAGACTGTTACTCATTTAATCCCCTCAACAGTCCCATGAAATACTTAGCATATCCTTGTTTTGCAGATCAGAAGAATTTTGTCTATGTGTGCTTGAATCTAAAACTATTTCTTTTTACTACATTGTGCTGCTCTCTAGCAACAACAGAATATAATTGGATCAAGAGTGTTGTAGGGTGGAGTTGGCTGTATTTATAACAGGCATATGAGGAAAGGAAAAGATATTACAGGTTGTTGGAAAGATGGGTGAGGGCTTTATGGAGAGGTGGGAATTGAATCATTTTTCTCCATTCATTCTTTAATGAAATATTTATTAAGTACTTTATGCCAAGCACAGTGCTATACCTGGCCTCGCTGTTTGTGAGAAACAAATTTTAAAAAGATTGATGCCTACAGACAAAATTATAACCAAAATTTTGTGAAATATATTATGTAGGATTCAAAAGCCATCTTTCATAATATTTTTATTTTCCCAAGTTCAACTGACATAAATTAATTTCAACTTCTTGAATTAAGAAAACTCTTAAGGGAGTTCTCTTGTGGTATGGCACGTTAAGGACCTGGCATTGTCACTGCAGTGGCTGGGGTCACTGTTGTGGCACAGGTTTGATTCCTGGTCCAGGAACTTCCACATGCCTCAGGTGTGGTGAAAAAAATAAAATAAAAAATACAAAATAAAAAAAAATAAAAGAGAGAATCCTTAAGATTTAAAAAAAGTCAACCAAGATTATTGCTTTGTGTTTCATTTTCATTTAAAATGAACATTTAGCACAATGTTTTACAAATTTAGTTAAGCAAAATAATCACTGGAGGCACTTCTTGAACTTCAGATTCCAAAATAAAAAAAAAAACCACCTTGGATTCCAGAAAAATCTGGAAATTTATCTAACAGTGGCTCCAGGTTATTTTTATCATACGCAAGTTTGGGAATCATTAATTTAGCCCAAAGCCACTTGAAATTTAGCTTTGGATTTCTTGGTAATCAACTCAGACTTGTCCAGTACAAGTTAGTTTGACACATAGCTGTAAATGTCAGTCAGATCAGTAGGCCAGAAGACATGAAATTGGCCTTAACTTTTGATGGGAAAAAAGCATTCTGAACCCAAGGTTAGATGAACAAAATTTGATGTAATTAATTTTAACCCATTAATGAAGGGGAAAAATAACTCAAATTAGTGCTTTTTCAAAATTCCTAAGATTAAAGCTTTTTTTTTTTTTTTGTCTTTCTAGGGCTCCACCCCATGGCATATGGAGGTTCCCAGGCTAGGGATAGACTTGGAGCTGTAGCCACTTGCCTACGCCATAGCCACAGCCATGCCAGATCCGAGCCATGTGTGCAACCTACACCACAGCTCACGGCAACGCAGGATCCCCAACCCACTGAGCGAGGCCAGGGATCGAACCTGCGTCCTCACGGATGCTAGTCGGTTCCCCAACCACTGAGCCACGATGGGAACTCCTAAAGCTTTTGAGGGAAGAGAATCAGATGGAGTAGGTAAAAAGTGGTGGCAGTATCATTCATTTTAGTTGTATACATAGATAGTTGAAGCAAATCAAATATGATAGGAAAGATGGAATCTGGTTTTTAGGAAAACATTGTTTTATTTTATTTTAACACAGTTCAAGGCTGAATAGTAAGCAGAAACTAAGAATTAGGTTTTCAGATGCTAGAGGAGAATTGGTAAATAGTAAAAAGTCTGTTTTACATATAAAATGCCCGATAATTGTTTCTTAATGGTGTTTGAGATAAGCTTTCTCAAAACATGAGCTTTTTTTTTTTTTTTTTTCCCCCTTTTTTGATTAGGCAGTTCTGGGCTGGCTTGTGGTACAGGGAAAAAAAAGTACTTCAGCTTTTTAGTCCTTATTGGTAAAGACCAGTGTGATCTGTCCTGGATATAAATCAATGTTTTTAGGTTTGGTTTGGTCCTGGATTTACCTTGCTGTGTTATTTTAAGAAAGTTACTTAACTTCTCTACTTTTCATTTAATTGGTGTCAAAGGAACCTAACACCACATATTCTATGAATCTTATTAGGTTATTGTGAGGGTCAAATGAGATAATAGATGAAATATAAAGAGATAGTTACTGAACTCGACTGATAATCAAAAATTCTGTATATATTGTTTCACAGTGGTCTGAGAAGCATTACTTGGCACTGTTTAAGAGGATAGTTGGTCAGGGAATCAAAGTCAAAGGAAAGGCCCAGATAAATTCCTGATCTCCTTCCAGTGCCCACGCTCTCTCAGGTATCATAGTTTTAAGTTCCCATCGTCACCAGAAATCGTTTCAACATCAAAGAACAGTGGTGTGGGAGCCGCTCGTAAACCTCCCTGGGCCCTGCTCTGCTTGTTGAGCAGCTCAGAAAAGGCTGTCACTCTCTTTTGCTGGCCATTTCTCATTGGGCCTGTAACTCAGCAGCTTGTGTTCCTTCCTAATTTAAATGCTGTTACTCACTTGGAACGCCAAGTGGGAAAATGCTGGCAATGCAAAGGTTAATGAAGTGCTGACACAACCCTAATTGCAGCGCACAAACATATCTCTGTAATTGTAGCTAGCACTTATCTCAGTTTCTCATACTTGCTCAGCCCATTGAGATCTGCCTCAAGCTGCATATGAAAAGGGGACCTCGGGAGTCTTTTGAAGGAGCAGGGGCTGATAGAGTTATCAGGCTTTTGCAGATGGTATGCTTGCCACTTGGATTTGTTGTCATAATCAGTGTCTAGCAAAACACCTGGACTTCTGTGTGGACCACCACTCCCCTCCCTACTTCGACTCTGTCCTGATGACTAGTTTCCCACTGACTGGGAGGGACAGATGAAACTGAAAGGGATAAAGGTGCCAGTCTGAACTGGTCCTCAGACGCTTGACTGAACATTTCCCATTAGGTCATTGTTTACCCTCATTTGAATATATGTTTATTTTCATACTTAAGAAAGCTTGGAAATGTGCCCAACTCATCTCCACAACTGAGTGTAGCTTTTAAAGCCCAAGCATGCTGATGCTTGTTGAGTGTAATTGGCCATGCTACATGGTGATGGCTTTGGGAGAGTGGAGGTGCTAATTTTGCAACTTAGGGATATCAAGTCAGCTAATTTAATGAGGAATCAGACTCCTTATGATGTGAAACTCTAATGATATTGACTGTCTCCATTGTTTATCTCATTGTAAGCATTAAAATTTCACCTAAATTATGTACCTTTATGATGCTAATTAGGTCAGAGTTGTTGGGTTAATATGTGTAGGTGGAAAGGCTAGCACTGGGTTTTTAAATTTTTTTCCATACTTTGTGTTTGGTTCTGATGAAAGATTTCATGGGGGTACATGTATGTGAAATTAGCAATCTGTCACCTACATCTACCTTTCTTTCTTTCTTCTTTCTTTCTTTCTTGCTACTTTATTTCTTTACTGTAGTCTTAGGCAGTGCTCTTACTACTTCCTGCCATGTCATTCCTTAAGTCCAGTTCATTTTCTTTCATTTCTTTCTTTATTTCTTTCTTTCTTCTTTCTTTCTTTCTTTTCTTTATTGCTTCTTATTTTCTTTCTTTCTTTCTCTTTCTTTCTCTTTCTTCTTTCTTTCTCTCTCTCTCTTTCTTTCTATTTAATTGGTTTGCCTAAGCCATTTATAGACATGACACTATTATGCATATGCTTGATGATATTTGTAGTCAATATTTTGAGTAGGTCATGGAGCTAAAACTTTTGAGATGAAACTGTTTATAGAAATTCAGTTCTGAAATATTTTATTGATTTCCAAGGCAAAGGACTTTACCAGTTTTAACAAAGGAATGTCTAAGTCTAAGGCAGAGCACAGGGTTGCTTTTGGCTTCTAGAGTCACCCAAAAGCCAACTTTCAATTCTTTCACTGTTTCCCAGCAGAATTCAGTACACTCAAGATCCACTCTGCCCTCATTCAGTCTATTTATTTACGCTGATGTTTGAATGTGTTACCCATTTTCTTCTTCTTTTTTTTTTTTTTTGGTCTCTTTAGGGTCACACCTGTGGCATATGGAAGTTTCCAAGCTAGGGGTTGAATCAGAGCTGCAGCTGCAGTCCTATGCCTCAGCCACAGCAATGCCAGATCGGAGCCTCATCTGCGACTTGCACCACAGCACATGGCAATGCTGGATCCTTAACCCACTGAGCAAGGCCAGGGATCGAACCTGTACCCTCATGGATACTAGTCAGATTTTTAACCTTCTTAGCCGCAATGGGAACTCCCCACATTACCCATTTTTGTTTGAAAGGGAAAGGGAAAGTGTGGGGAGGGAAGAGCTGATCTTGGCACAATAGAATGAGTCACTAAAAATGATAGAATTCCAGTGATTGGCGGCAAGGATACTGTCAGAAAAGGGTCCCTCCATAATACACATCACTCCTCTAATCAGCTTTGGAATAAAGGCCCCTACTCTAGACCATGACTGTAACAACCTTAGTTAGGGGAATGAGTGAGTATATGAGTGTATGATTTGTGTATTGGGGAAGATGAAACACACATGGAAGAAATAGCTACTGAAAATTCAAACAGCTCTGCAAAACATTGTGAGGTATAACACAAAGGGTAGCAGCATTCTGAAGAAATGAATATGTGTGCAAATGGCAGACCTGGAGCTCAGCTGTAGCATTCTCACATGGCTAATCACAGTCATAATGAAAATAAGGGTATGCAGTTATAGGAGCTGTCTTATGTGCTTCATTGAGTTATCCTTAAATCCTTGAAACCACTTAATGAAATGACAGTTTTTATTTCCATTTTAGATGGTGAACTGGGGCATAGGGAACCTAAATACCTTGATTAGTAAGCTGATGAGTTGTATCAAATTCAGCTGATTCTGGTGCTAAAACCTGAGTGATACTGTTTTACTTCCAACAAGGCCAGTTCAGAGTGTTCTTTAATTTTCGTTCTCTTCTCAGAAAATTTTATAGGTCTTATTAAGTCAAGGAAGGAAAAATGGCTAATTAAGGACACAAATTACCTGTACCTAAACCATGAACTCTGAACTGCAGTACCTCTTAAGCGTCTGTTCATTGTCAATATTGGATCAGATAAAAAGGTTATTTTTAATACCTCAAAAAAGAAATTTTTAGGAAAGCACAGAATAAAATGAGTGTAAGGCTGTACTTAGAAAGTCCTTGCTGATCTCTTCATTTTCAGAGCAAAAACCATTATCTGGTTTTATTTCAATCAGAAAAATAATACATTTACTTCTTTGAACTTCATGTGCAAATTTATTCTTTAGAGTCTTTAAAATTGTGAGATTGTGAGGCTCTTCTAGGAACTGGATTCTTTCCCTTATTGAATTTCTGCTCTTGTACTGGGCTGGCCTTTTGAGGGAGTGGGAGAGTGACTGACTCCCCAGCAAGAGGAAGGAAGTGGGCTGGAATGGACAGATGGGCTTTGGATTCCTGGATTCAATTCCCAGCTCTGCCTTTCCAATTTCTGTGTGACCTGGGCAAAGCAAGTTACTTAAGTTCTCTAAAGCAGTGATTCTCTGACCTGCTTGTTAACACTCAAGAGTGCTGAGCCCCTCCCCAGAGTTTGTGATTCAGTAGTCCAGAGTGGGGCCACAAATTAACCAAGGTGATACCAACACAACCCAGGGCTTGAGAAATGCCACAGTAATTCTCAGTGTTCTCATCTCTAAAATTTCCATTTTTAAAAGTTTTATTGAAGTAAGTTGATTTAAATGTTGTGATATTATTTTAAACTTCTATGTTCATGTTTTGGGTTCTAGAAATTCCACTTTATCAAGGTGTTTACTGACCATACACATGAGGCTAAGTTTGTTTCTTCCTCCAGTTTCTGAAAGCTACTTTACTGAAAGTTGGAAAAAATTTTTACACGTAAGTAGCTCTGCACATAAAAGAAAATTAATGTACAAAGCTTATGTAGAGTTTAATTTTGGTCATAAAATCCTTTCAGTAATTCTCTGGATATTTAATAAAATGTAGCATCTTTCATAGGCAATCGTGATAGTATTGACATAAACATATCATTAATGTGTTTTATTCAGTAGATAGGTACTTAACATAGCTTATGTTTTAGTTGTCATAGAGATGGTTTTATACTGATTTTTGCACATTCTAGTTTGATTCCACTAGAATTGAAAGGCTCATGTTTTCAGATTTTTAATCAGAAAAAAGAGACAAATAGAAGATACAAAACAGGAGATCTACCATAAGTAACATCTACACAAATTAAATATAACTACATTTAGTTATAGAAATATAATTATGATTTATTTATATATAAATTACATATAATTTTAATATATTTTCATTTTAGGGATTAAGAATAATTAAATTTGTATAATTTAATATAGTATATTTATATGATATATAAGTTATAATTTATATATTATTTATATAATATAATTTTATATATGAAATTTATATATCATTTATATATTATATATTGTATAATATAGTTAATAGTTATATCTATATTTGTATAATTTATGTATTATATAATCATATAATATTTATTAAATAACTATAATGTAAAATATAATTTATTATATAAGTTATGGTTTATATAAAAATATAAATTTGATCATAAATCTGTCAGACTTTTTTAATCAACTGTTGGCTATTTGAAAATTTATATATATAAATTATATATAATTTATGTAATATACATTTTATATTTTAAAATTAAGAATCATTAAATGTATATATTTAATACAGTATACTTATATATTATATGACATATATTTATATATACTATATTACTATAGTCATAACATTTATATTGTGGACAAAGAATATTACCTGCCATGTCAATAGACAAGTATGTTGTGGTCATAAAGCTATTAGCCACTGCAGTTGCTCCCAGAGGTTCACCATGCAGGGAGTACAGGAGGAAGAAAAACAGGATATTGGCCTTAGATAGTTAGTATACATAACAAAGGAATAATTTCAGTAAGCCTAGACTCTTGTATCTTCCCATACATGGAAAGCACTACAATCATTAATTTAAGACAGACATCTGTTTTTGTGATTAGCAGTAATCTTTTGAGGTTAGACTGTATGTTTTTTTTTGTTTTGTTTTCAGCAAAAACTCCTATATACCCTAGCTCTTCCCTTCCCCCTTTGCAACAGCCCCTTTGAACTGCGGGGCTGTAGCCTTCCTGGGCTACAGTCTTCACCAATGCCCTGAATAAAACACTAATCTTCAACTTTTAGGCTGTACATTTTTTCAGTCAACAATATATTATTATTTATATATTATATACTATATTTGTATTATGTTTGTTGTTTATATTGTTATATATATATCTAGATATAATTTATAATAAATATAAATATAATAATGCATCTTCTTTTTTTTTTTTGTCTTTTTACTTTTCCTAGGGCCGCTCCCTTGGCACATGGAGTTCCCAGGCTATGGGTCTAATTGGAGCTGTAGCCACCGGTCTACACCAGAGCCACAGCAATGCGGGATCCAAGCCACATCTGCAACCTACACCACAGCTCACAGCAATGCCGGATAGCTGACCCACTGAGCAAGTCCAGGGATCAAACCTGCAACCTCATGGTTCCTAGTCAGATTCGTTAACCACTGCATCACGATGGGAACGCCAATAATGCATCTTCTATCAGGCATTTTTTTTTGGTTAGACTATTCCAGCCTGAATCGGGAAAATAGTGGGGGAAGAGTTGAATAAAGCTAGATTATGTTCCAGATGTGAAACTCTGTGACTCCTTAAGGTTAAAAGATTGCTAGCTCATGAAGGGGTATCATTTTTTGTTTAAGGTCTTAAAAGTCCTTCTTCTCAGTTTATTTAATCATTACTGTTTCATTTGCGCTAGCTTTTTTTTTTGTTTTATTTTGTTGGTTCCTTTAGGAAACTGTATTTACAGCCTAGATGAAATAGTCAGATTATGCTAGTAGTAAGTACTTAAGTATAGTTTTTATTTTGATACCAGCTCAATTTCTTTTTTTTTTTTCTTTCTAGGGTCACACCCACGGCATATAGAAGTTCCTGGACTAGGGGTTGAATCAGAGCTGCAGCTGCCAGCCTACACTACAGCCACAGAAACTCCAGATTCATCCGAGCCATGTCTGCAATGTATACCAGAGCTCACGGCAACACTGGATCCTTAACCCACTGAGTGAGGCCAGGGATCGAACCTGCGTCTTCAGGCATCCTAGTCAGGTGTGTTAGCGCTGAACTACAAGGGAAATTTCCACAGCTCAATTTCTGTTGTCAGGTGGTAACCAGGAAGGACAGGAGTAAAGAGGAGATCCAAGATTGGATGGTCTTCTCTTTAGGGGTTCTTAGAGCATAATGGATCAGTATGATAAATGAAAATCCTGGGGGAGCACAGAGACGTAAGAAAGGATTATTTTGTAAAAAAGAATTCAGACTAACTCTTTGACAGTTCTGCATAGAGCGGTTCCTGCTCTCGTAATTTATCTGATTAAGTAATAGATAACACCTATAAACTTCAGGTCACATATTGTTCTCAAAATATAATTAAGAGCTTTTAAGGTATTTTAAATATTTCACTCTAAAGTTTTGGAGGGAGTTCCCTGGTGGCTCAGGGGCATTCTGTGGCTGAATTCACTACCTGTGGCGTGGGTTCTTCCACATGGTTCTGACCTGGTTATGATCCAGGAACTTCCACATACTATGGGTGTGGCCAAAAAAATTTAAAAAAACTTTTTAAATAAAATTTTTTTGTAAATTGCAACTCAATTAGTATTTGGCTTATTAGAACAAAGGAAGAAAAATGAAGGCAGTTTTTCAGTAGAGGTTCTTATAGTTTTTTGAATAAAGTAAAAGAACTCTTCATCCATGGGTAATTGATTAATTTAATAATCAACGATTAAGAGTTGATGTGTTAGCAATAAATTTTCAGATAGTATTGAAACTGAAACACCTCTGATTCACACCTAGACTAAGCCTAGATTGAGACTTGAACCCACATGCTGGGACTCGAACCCAGCCAGAACCCAGATTAGGACTTGAACCCACATTTTTTTAATCAGAATCATTTACCTGGTGTCTGGACTTACTGAGGCTCAGGTTCTTTGTGTCAGCACAGAAAGCATTTATTGAGACAAAGTGATAGGCAAGAAATAGCTTTATTAAGATAGGAGGCTTGTGAGGGATACAGGTGGGCAGGTGAGGAGACTCTGCCCTAAGGATTAGGTAGGCTACATTTTTATAATCTAAGGAAAGTGGGGAAAAGACTTCTTCCTCATTCTTCCAGTAGAGTTAGGTTCATAGCATTAGCTCCTCCTTTGTATCAGATAAGAGAGTGTTTGACCCTAGGAGGTCAAACAAGGAATGTCCTGGTGCTTATTCAAATCAATAGAAGGATGGTAACATGTAAAATATGTTGAATCATCTCAGGTTTTCATTTAATGAGGGTCTCTTACTTTGGAATGTCATCTTTCCTTTAAATTCCTGAACTTGGTCCTAAGGATCATTATCTTGCTGAACTTGAATGCAGGCCTCATTTTATCTTTCACTTAATGACTTGAGGCATATCTTGTGCTACTTTTTTTTTTCTTCTTCTTTTTAGGGCCTCACCAGCTGCATATAGAAGTTCCAGGCTAGGAGTTGAATCAGAGCCACAACTGCCAGCCTATGCCACAGCCACGGCAACGCAGGATCCGGGCCATGTCTGCAACCTACACCACAGCTCACAGCAACACCAGATCCTTAACCCACTGAGTGAGGCCAGGGATTGAACCCACATCCTCATGGGTCCTAGTCAGTTTTGTTAACCGCTGAGCCACAAAGGGAACTCCTCATGCTTCTCTTTGTGGTTTTATTTATTTTATTTATTTATTTTTGTCTTTTTTTGCCTTTTCTAGGGCCGCTTCCTGCAGCATATGGAAGTTCCCAGGCTAGGGGTCTAATTGGAGCTGTAGATGCCAGCCCACGTCAGAGGCACAGCAATGTGGGATCCAAGCTGCGTCTTTGACCTACACCACAGCTCATGGCAATGCCAGATCCTTAACCCATTGAGCAAGGCCAGGGATCGAACCCACAACCTCATGGATGCTAGTCGGAATATGGTGATATGGCTAAAAATCCAAAAGAAACTATGTAAAAACTACTACAAGCAGTAGTAGTTATTACATAGTCTTAATTCTGATGCAATTAGTATTGCATCAGAATTAAGACTGACGTATAAAAGTTGAAAACATTTCATATATACACATATAAAATATCTATATCTAAACAAAAATGAAGTTGTAATAAAATAGAAAACCCAATTTAAAATAAAATTCCTACGTAGACACATTTAGACATGAGCTCTGCAAGCAGTGTCTAAAACCTCTGTAAGGCAAACAGAAACACTGCTGAAAGATTTAAAAGTATACTTGAACAAATGGGAAAGATAGATGTTTTTGGACCTCATACAAGTCAGTTATTTATAAATTATTACATTTAATACAAGGTAAATAAAATTGATTTTTTTTTCTTTCTTGACCCTAGAAAATTTGTCTCTAAAGTTGGTTTGGAGGGAAAAAGTAAGAACTAATATGAGAATCTTAATAAAAATATTAATATAAAGAGGCTAATCTTAAATATATAATACATCCTACTCTAAGACCTCTATAATTAAAATAGTGTGGCATTATAGCATAAGAAGAAGGAAAATAAGACCCAAACACAAAGGAAAATGTAGTATAAAATAATCTGATAACAATAGGGAAAATGGGATTTTATTTAAATAACTGGTGTTAGGGAGTTCCTGTTGTGGCTCAGAGGTAACGAACTCGACTAGTATTCATGAGGATGTGGGTTCGCCCCTGGCCTCAAATCAGTGGGTTAAGGATCTGTCCTTGCCATGAGCTGTGGTGTAGATCAAAGACACGGCTCGAATCTGGCATTTCTGTGGCTGTGGTGTAGGCCAGCAGCAGCAGCTCTGATTTGATCCCTAGCCTGGGAACTTCCATATGCCGCAGGCACAGCCCTAAAAAGACAAACAAACAAATAAATAAATAACTGGTGTTAGCCTAAGTGGATGGTTATAGAGAAAAGAGAAAAAATCTTTCTTATTTATTTTTGGCCATACCTGCCACATGCAGAGGTTCCTTGGCCAGGGATTAAACCCAAGCCATGGTAGTGACAATGCTGTATCCTTAACCCACTGAGCCACCAGGGAACTCCATCTTATTTATTTTCACTTCTTATTGAAGTATAGTTAAAGAAGAGAAAATTTATTGCATTCTCTTTTCTACACATAGGGCAAATTTTCACTGTGTCAGAGAGTTAAACCACAGTAGCCCTGATACAAAACATAGGTGAAAACCCTATAGTCCAGGCATTGGAGAAACTTTTCTAGATATAACTAAAGATACAAAAGCAGTAAAAGAAAATACTGATATTTTGAAAGTATGAAGAATTAAAAAGAATAAACTTTCACATTGGAAAAACAAGTGAACAAAGAAAACTTACTGTGAGCAAAGTTAAAATGATAAAATGGGAAAAGTATTTGCAATTTATATCAAAGACAAAAGTTAATAATCCTGATATATAAAGAGCTTATCAGTATAGAGAAGAAAAATAAATCTATAGATTCTGTAGAGAAATAAGCAAGAGATTTAAATTGATAATAATAAAGGATTTCCTTGGTGGCTTATTGGTTAAGGATTTGGTGTTGTCATTACTGTGGCTTGGGTTCGATTCCTGGCCTGGGAATTTCTGCATGGCCAAAAAAAATACAGATAATAGAAAAAGAACTACAGATGGCCCTAACTATTTGCAAAGGTGCTTATTAACATTACTGATAATAATAGAAACACAATTTAAAACTACACTGAGATCCCATTTCCCATTTTCAGAATTGGCCAAAACCCCAAAGCTTGACAGCATCCCCTGCTGGCTTGATGAGGTACTATTATCCTGAGAGAAACAGAATTACATAACTTCAAGTGGAGGGCAAGTTGGCAATATCACTTAGCTGGTGCAGAATTCTTACTTTTAGGAACCTGATTTGAAAAGGGGGAAAACAGGAAGATATTTGTACAAGGCTATTCACTGAAGCAGAAGACTGGAAAAGAAAACCCAAATGCCCATTATTAGGTACCGGTTATGCTTTTATATCCATTCAACAAGATACTATGCAGAGGTAAAGAGAAGTGAGAAAATGTATTACTGTGAACTAATTGCTGAAATTAATAGATTAAAAGATTTAAGAGACATGACCACTGATTGCAATATGTAAAGCTTATTCATGAGTGGCAAACTTTCTGTAAAGGGCCAGACTAGTAAGTACTGTAGTTTTTGTGAGTCATACAGTTTAAGTTATAACAAAATAACTTTTATTTTATTTTGGCCATGCCTATGGCATGCCGAAGTTCCCCGGCCAGGGATTGAACATGCACCATAGCAGTGACCCCAGCTCTGCAGTGACAACACTAGATCCTTAATCCACTGCACCACAAGGGAATTCTAGTTTCGGCCTGTATTCTGTAGTTTGCCAACATCTGACAAACTTTTAAAACAAATTTATGAGACAAGTTGAGCAGATAGGATAGTAAAATAGGGATGGGATAAACCAGAGTGAGCCCACGTATTTGGAAAGAAGAGCAGTGGGAGGCACAGAGTAGTTACTTGTCCATAGACATTCTGAAATCCAATTGAGCAAGGTGCTCTTGGGAGGTGGGGGCTGTTCCAGAATCACACCCCAGTCACTGTTCCTATAAATAGATTTTCAGATCATTGTATTCTCTGACCTTAGCTATACCTTCTGGGAGTTCCCATATTTCCCATCATGATCCATGGCCATATCTGAAAATACTCTCCTTGGCACTGAGGAGCACCTCAGTCTGCTTCCCCTGCTGGATTATTTATGGTTGAATTAGCACCTGGATTCCTGTCTAAGGTTGGAAACTAACATTTCTCAGAATCCTCTTTTCTGTGTGGTAGGGGAGAGAGTTGGACAGTTCAAGGAACTTTCATGAGGTTCAGAAGGCAGATGAGAGCTGAAGATACTACTCCTGGAATGTCATGGTGATCAGCTGTGATATATATATAGAGGTGCCTGGGGGTGGGAGGCTCCTGTTCTTTCCTCCTGCTCCAGCTCATCTTGTTTGCTGGCCCCACTGACCCACAGCTGCCTCAAACCCTCCTGAGTTTGTTTTGAGGCCCTCAGAGATTTGCACAGAGCTTTCCAAGATCAGCTCCTTTGCTGGGTCCTTCCATTCCTCCCTTGCAGTGAGGTACACAGGCTTGTGTTTTCCTGCAAGCTCCAGCTTGTCCTTGTGTCCCAGTGCTTCAGGATAAAGTCATTTGTGACTTTTTCTCTGATCCTTCCACTCCTACTTCAGAGACCTTCACTTTCCTAACTCCACCCACATTTGAGTAAACTCAAATTCCCACGGGAAATCTCTTACTTTTAAAAATACTTATAGTGGCTCTGTTTTCCTGACTTGACTTCAACTGATACACTACCATACAGAGTTGAGGGCTAAGAGTCATTTTATGTCTAAACAGTCGTTCTTTTTTAGTCTGGACTGTATGATCTTTTGGAGGACATCTCCCTCAAAAATTTACAAGGCTTTTTGTCTATTCAGTTTTACTTCCTTGTATCATCACACATACAAACAATTCTTTATTTTTATTTTTTATTGAAGTATAGTTAATTGACAATGCCAACAATTCTTTTTATACATGCTTCTTTAAAGTTAAATTCGGACACTTTGCCCTGGGGCTTCTCAGCGCTGACTCATGGGAGGGGCCAGGTTTCCCCAAAATGGCCACTTCCAGAGACAGGCACACTGCTGAATATTCCCGAGAGCTTTGCTTCCAATGTCCTTCCCTCAAACAAGCCACATTCACCCCTGTTTTCCCAGGATGTCCTCTAAGAACTGCAGTCAGGTTTGACCCACATTCCTATGGAGACTTTGCTTTGCCCTGGGACCCAGTGCATGTGAAAGTCTGTGTGTGCCTTTTAAGAATGGGGTCTCTGTTTCCCCCAGTCCTGTGGAGCTCCTGTGCACAAGCCCCACTGGCCTTCAGTGCCAGATACTCCAGGGGCTCTTTCTCCCAGTGCCAGATCCCCACACATGAGAGTTTGATGTGGGGCTCAGAACTCTCACTCGTGTAGGTGAGTCTCTGTGAACCAGTTAGTTTCCAGTCTGTGGGGCTTCCCACCTGCGAGGTATGGGGTTGTTTATATCGTGAAATCGTTCCTCCTACCTCTTAATGTGGCCTCCTCTTTGTCTTCTGGAGTAGGATATCTTTTTTAAGGTTTCTGGTCCATTTGAGTAAAGATTGCTCAGCCTTTAGTTGTGAATTTTGTTGTTTTTAGGAAAGAAGTTGAGCTCCAGTCCTTCTATTTCACCATCTTAATTCCATCTCCTGGACACTTTAAACCAATCAGATTTTCATCAGGGAGCTGCACCATAAGCCTGTTCCCTCTCTGCCTACTCTTTGTCCAACTGAAAGGATTTTTGTTTGGTCTCATAATTGATTCAGAAGTTTTGAAGTGAGGTAGCACTGGTGTGTAGCATTATGTTTTATGTGTACATTATATTCTGACTTTTGTACACATTACAGCATGCTCACAACCAAAAGTCTAGTTTCCGTCTATCATACAGTTGGTCACCTTTACCCATTTGCCTATCTTCCAACTCCTTATCCTCTGGTAACCACTTCTCTGTTCCCTCTATTATCTGTCTATTATTGTTTGGTTTATTTATTTATTTTGCTACTTTACTTGTTAATTTGTCTTGCCCTGGATTTTGCAAATGTAAAAGGCTGGTCTGCAGTAAGTCAGATAATACTCCATCACTTCAGTAATGTGACTTCTGATTGTAGTCTTCAAATACATTTTCTCCATGCGTGTGTGTATCTGTGTGAATGTATGTGTAAGTTAGGAATATGTAGGGTGTTCTAAAGTGTGGTCCTTAGGGGTGGCTTGGATTCTTTAGGGAGAAGAGTGTGAAATAGTAAGGTCATTGAAGGCATTGGGTGGTGGGCCTTTTAGTTGTGGCTTTGTGGGTTCTTAGCATATTAGGGGTATTGGATAGAACCATCACTTATATCTTTGAATTTCAAAAGAACTAAGGCAAATGCTGTAGATTAAATTTTTGTGTCTTTCAGATTTATTTGTTGAGATCCAATCCCCAGTGTTAGGGCATTTGGAAGTGGAGCCATTGGGAGGTAATTACATCATGAGGTTGGAGCCTTTGTGAATGGGATTAGTGCCCTCATAAAGAGTCCCTAGAGGTATTCCAGTTGGGGCTCAGCAGGTTATGAACCTGACTAGTATCGATGAGAATGTGGTTTGATCCCTTGCCTTGCTCAGTGGGTTAAGGATTCGGCATCACAGTGAGCTGTGGTGTAGGTCACAGGCTGGCTCAGATTTGGCTATGGCATAGGCTGGCAGCTACAGCCCCATGTAGACCCTTAGCCTGGGAATTTCCATATGCTGCATTTGTGGCCCTAAAAAGCATAAATAAATAAATAAACAAAATAAAAATAAAAAAGAGGTCCTGGAGAGTTCTTTCACCTGCTTAGCCCTGTGAGTACAATGGCTGTCTCTGAACCTGGAAGCAGGTTCTCACCAGACGCAGGATATTTTGGTGCCCTGGCCTTGGTCTCCCTGGCCTCCAGAACTATGAGCGATAAATGTCTGATGTTTATAAGCCACATGGTTTGTGGTGTTTTGTTGTAGTGGCTTGAACAGACTGAGACAGCAGGTCTAAGGAACCCTCTTTCCTTTCCTTAGCAGCCACTCCTCCCCTGAAACCCCACCCTTCCCCCTCCCCACACACATATTCTGCTCTTTTCCCTGTTGTGGCTTCTTTTATCCTTCAAGGTGTGACCAGTGTCTGCCCAAATTTAAATCTAATTACTGAGCGAAAATGCTGAAACCCATAAGACCCAATGAAAGCTTTGTTCTAGCTGTCAGTCCCAGGAATTATTTTGAGATCATGCTAGGAATAAAAAAAGAAAAGAAAAAAAAAAGAAAATCAACAAAACCAAAATAAACCCCCCAAAACCAAAAAACCCAACAACCCAGAACACCTCCTTTGGAAGAGATTTCTCTAGAATACAAACAGTGCAGATTTTGCCTCTTGGCCTAGACAATTTTCTTAATTCTGGTTTCCTTTTGTTTTTCCCCCCTAGGGCTGCATCTGCGGCATATGGAGGTTCCCAGGCTAGGGGTCTAATAGGAGCTGTAGCTGCTGGCCTATGCCAGAGCCACAGCAACACGGGATCCCAGCCACATCTGCGACCTACACCACAGCTCCACGGCAGCACCGGATCCTTAATCCACTGAGCAAGGGCAGGGATTGAACCTGCAACCTCATGGTTCCTAGTCGGATTCGTTAACCACTGAGCCACGACGGGAACTCCATCCCTCTGATAGTTTTGATTGGAACCATAACCTACTTAGCTAGATTTTAAGCATCATCTACTTTTCCAAATAAGTTTCTCATGTTAAGAGTAGTTCTAGAATACCCCAGGTCACATACACCAAAGGATTAAAAAAAGGAGGTAAGGAGAACATTTCCGCATTGCAAGATGATGACACAGACCCTTGCTTAATCCCAGCTAATTCCCAGCTAATCATAAATACCTAGGTAATTTTAACAAAATAATTAGTCTTGCATACCAAAACTCTGGTTTAAATTCTCAAGCCTCCATCCAAAACATTAAAATCAGTAAACATTTATCACTGTTCCTGTTTGTATTTCTCAATAAATCACTGTGATTTTACCTCTTAATTCTCAAAGGTGTACTATAAAAATAATGATTTTAATAGGATTTTAAGCTACTAAAAGGATATGTAATTTATACATACACAACCCTTTAGTATGATGCCTAAGGCATTGATATTGTGGCTACAAGTAATGTGTGAAAATTAAAAAAAATCTTTTATAGAGGTATAACAGTCATACAGAAATATGCACACAAATTATAAGTTTACAACTTAAATGGATTTGTATAAAGTGAACACATCTATATAGTCAGTCTCTGGGTTAAGAAATAGTAGAATATACTAGGAAGCTTCCCTCTTCTCTTCTCCTAGTCAGTTTCCCCTGAAAAGGATAACCTCTGCTTAAAAAAAAAAAAAACCCAACAGTGCTGGATCCTTAACCTGCTGTGCCACAAGGGAAGTCCCAAATTTAGTAATAATTTCTTCATTAGCCTATAATATGCCTTTGGATGAATGTGTTACACTGACTATCCATTTTCTGTTGATGAACTTTTGTTTCCAGGTTTTAACTATTACGAGCAGTGAGGGTGTGAACATTCTTAGACATGACTTTACATGAACATATGGATGTTTTCATAACTGAATTGCTGCTAGGTCAGAGTATGCCTGCATCGAGTGTTAGCTGATAACAGCCAGTTTTTTTCTAAAGTGGCTGTATCAGTTTATACTTCTAGTAGAACTCTTGTTAACTTCTTCAAGCACTTTGGCAATCCTTGTTTTTTGCCGTCTTTGTAGATTTAGCTGTACTGGGGTCATGTAGTGGTGCCTCATGGTTTTATTTATTTTTTTGTCCTTTTGCCATTTCTTGGGCTGCTCCCACGGCATATGGAGGTTCCCAGACTAGGGGTCTAATTGGAGCTATAGCTGCCATCCTACGCCAGAGCCACAGCAACGCAGGATCCAAGCCGTGTCTGTGACATACACCACAGCTCACGGCAACACTGGATCGTTAACCCACTGAGCAAGGGCGGGGATCGAACTCACAACCTCATGGTTCCTAGTCGGATTTGTTAACCACTGCACCACGACGGAAACTCCCCGGTTTTATTTTATTTATTTATTTATTGTCTGCAACCTACACCACAGCTCACGGCAACGCTGGATCCTTAACCCACTGAGCAAGGCCGGGGATCGAACCCGCATCCTCATGGATACTAGTGTTTGTTAACCACTGAGCCACGACAGGAATTCCGCTATCTTACATTTCTATCCTTCTTAAGCAGTTGAAGTTAACTTATGTATTTGCATTGCTATGCAATGCAGTGTTTCTCAAAATGTTTCTTGAAATGCTGCCTGCATGAGAACAGGGAAGCTGATCTTAAGTAGCTTCACATATAAGATGGAGACAATACGTAAGTAAAAGACTATGCAAAGATAAAAAGGGATAGAAGGAATAAAAGATGCAGATTTTTTTTAAAAAAAAACATGGGATATATATATTTTTTCTTTTTTTTAGGTAGGCAACAAGGAAGGCTGTATGGAAGAGATGACATTTAAACCAAATCTGGCAGTATGGATGGGATTTGGACATAATGAGATGTTTTAGAGAGTAAGCACAGAATGAACAAATGACCACAAATAAAAAGATGTGATTTATTTAAATATATGTGTCAGGATAAGGGCAAATTTCTTCATTCTTTTTTCTGGCTATGGCATCTAGTGGCTTGATGTGGGATCGTATTTCCCAGACCAGGGATTGAATCTGGGCTGCAGTGGTGAAAGTGCCAAATCCTAACAGCTTACACCACCAGGGAACTCCCAGGATAAGGGCAATTTAACTAGAAAGTTTATATAAACTGTGACTAGAAAGTTAGTGACCTTGACTATTAAAGAGCAAATATGAAACAAAATAAAACAAAACCCCAAAATAAATAAAAAATAAAGAGTAAATAAAGCAACAAATATAACAGAAAAATGTCTAAATGTATGTCATTTCCTACAAAGTAGTTGTATTAATTAGCATTTTTGTTTATTTGTTGTTTGGGGCCACATATGCAGCATATGGAAGTTCACAGACTAGAGGTCGAATCAGAGCTATAGCTGCTGGCCTACACCACAGCTCACAGCATTGCCAGATTCTTAACCCACTAAGTGTGGCCAGGGCTCAAACTAACATCCTAATGGATGCTAGTTGGGTTTGTTACTGCTGAGTCATAACAGGAGCCCCCTTATTTAGTACTTTTAAAGTTATATTAGCAGGAACCAAATCTAGCTAGTTTAAGGCCAAAGAGAAATAGGGGTAAGTAGGTATTTCGTGGAATCTAAGGATGGGGAGCAGCTTAGTCTTTGGTTACCAGAGGAGACTATATGCTAGAACACCGTGGCGACCCAGGTAATCCGTTTTCTCCTGATTCATCAGTTCTGCCTCTCAGAGCATATCTGTTTCATTCTGTCCTCTTGCTGTAGAATGGTGCCTTTGTTTGCTCAAACTGCTGCAACAAATAAATCATAGACTGGGTGGTTATAAGTAACAGAAATCTAGAGGCTAAAATTCCTGGATAAGGGTGCCAACATGGTTGGGTTCTGATGAGGACTCTCTTCTGGCTTTAGACTACTGACATATTGTGTCTTCATTTTACAGAAAGAGAATGATAGAGTTCTCTGGGGTCTTTTTAAAATAAGGACACTAATCTCATTTAAGAGGACTATGCCTATTATAAAAATCTCATTACTTCCTAAATGCTCCACCCCCTAGTATGAACATATATTGGGTTTGCATTTCAACATGTGAATTTGGGTGGAAAACAAACATTCTGTCCTTAATAAATGATTTTCTTGCTTTCCAGGCCAAATATTAGTAAAAAACTTTTAAGAGCTCTTAAGTAGATCTCTTCATTCAAGAAATCAGACAGAAGTATCTGAAATCTCAGATTCCCTGCAGAGGGGCTCATTGGCTCAGTTTGGGTCAAGTGCCCATTCCTTATGCAATCATTTATGACATGTCAGGGTAGAGGAGGCCTGTGGAGGGAAGCATCATATTGGCTACAGTGATTCCTTGGAGTCTTTCCATATAACTAAAGGGGTTTTTGAGGCTGGGGAGGGAGTTCACAGGAAAGTGGAAAGTGGATTGTTTAATCACTTCTAGAGGTGTCTCCCTAAAAGGCTGTGTGCTAGCTAGCAAGAGGATATAATATTGAGGGTGATTTATTGAACATGTATAGCAGGTCAGTTCTCTTTGTTTTGATTTTTAATTTATTTTATTTTGTAATGATGATAGGTTTATAGATTAGTTGTACAGATAGTACACAGAACTCCTGAATACTGTGTATCCAGCTTCTCCTAATATTAATATCTTACATAATCTTGGCACATTTCCTAAAATTAAGAATAAACATGGTACACTGTTAGCTAAACTGTAGACTTTATTCAGATTTCACCATTGTTCCACTAATGTCCTTTTTTTTTTTTTTTTTTTCTGGGATTCAATCCAGGTACTACAAAGTACACTTAGTCATCCTGTTGTAGTCTTTTCCCACTGATTCTTAGTCTTCTCTTGTTCTTTGTTATCTTAACACTTTTGAAGAGTACTGGTCAGGTATTTGTAGAATGTCCCTCAATTTGGGTTTAGTCTGATGTTTTCTCATGATTAGACTGGGGTTATGGGTGGGAAGAATACTACAGAGCTGACATGTCCTTTTCTTTCACATCAAGTCATGTTATCGGGGGTACATGATATCAACATGACTTCCGACTGGGGTGTAAGCCTTAGTCATTTGATTAAGGTGGTGTCTGCCAGGTTTCTTTACTGAGAATTTACTATAAATTTGTAAACAAATGGTAAAACCACCACTTTAATTAATAAATATTTGGGTGGCCATACGTTGAGGCTAAGGAAATATTCTCTTACTCCATGAAGTTTCATGCATCAGTGTGAGCATTCATCTCCAACTCTTGCCTGCAGCAGCTGTTGCTGTGTCTAATGGTGATGTTATTTACACCTCATTCCTTCTCTATTTATCCTTTGGAATTCTTTTGTAAAGAACATTTCTTCTCTCCAATTTACTTATAGATTCAATCACTTACATAGATCATTTTAGGATCATAGATTTCTTTGGGGGGGGGCATAATCCAATACTAGCTATTGTGTTGTTCAAATTGTTCTAGCTTTGGCCATTTAGAACTCTTTCAGGTTGGCTTTTGTGTCCTTTTTCCATGTAGTCATCCTTTATTTTTAAATTTTTTAAGAGCTTTTTTTTTCTTTCTTTCTTTTTTTTTTTATCTTTTTGTCTTTTAGGGCCACACCTATGGCATATGGAGGTTTCCAGGCTAGGGGTCCAATGAGAGCTGTAGCTGCCAGCCCATACCACAGCCACAGCATTGCCAGATCCAGGCCACATCTGTGACCTGTACCGCAGCTCACGGCAATGCCAGACCCTTGACCCACTGAGCAGGGCCAGGGATCGAACCTACAACCTCATGGTTCCTCGTCAGATTCATTTCTGCCGTACCACGATGGGAACTCCAATCCTTTGTTTTTTTTTTAAAGCACTTGTAGATGGTCAGGTTTATCTGTATTTTCCCTGCTGCCATTCTAGTATCTTACATTTCTCTGGAGAATCTTAGTTCCTTTTATTAGAAAATGGTATTGAGAAACTCAGATCTCATCATTAGGTGTGCTGATGGCTGCTGGAATATCACTGCTTTGAACCCTCTCTGCTAACAGAGCTAGGAAATATCTAGATATATGTTAAACCATGTATACCCATGTACCTATAGTTATTTTTATATCTATCTGCAAATATATATTAAAATAAACATGAATTCATACTGATATCTCTGACTACATTCCAGTAACACAGGATTTGTTTTAGCCTTCCCCTCTTACCTATTTGTAATTTCATTCTCCAACAGTGAGAAAACTGCCAGGTGCTTTTTCTGTGATATCATATTAAATTGCTCAGCTATGCTATGAGGATTATCTCAGTTTTACTGATGGGAAAACACTTAAACTTTAATGAGCTTAAGTGATTGTCTGCAGGCACAAAGAAAGCAAATGATGGAGCCAGTGGATTCAAAGTTATCTAAGTATCATATTTATGCATTGACTTATGGTTAAGGCTATACAGTTGATATGATAAAACTATCCTTGCTCAAAGTATTTTTAGAGCTGATCTTTTTTTTTTTTTACTATAACAGCTTTATTGAGATATAATTCACATTCTATAAAATTCACCCATTTAAACTATACAATTCATTGCTTTTTAGTATATTGTACAACCGTCAACACCATCTAATTTTAAAACATTTTCATCACTCTCCCTCTCAAAAAATCTATAGCCATTAGCACTAACTGCCCATTACTCCTTAACCTCCAGGCCATGGCAAACACTAATCTACTTTATGTCTCTATTGATTTACCATTTTAGGACATTTCAAATAAATACAATCATACAATATGTGGTCTTCTGTGATTGGCTTTTTAACTAAGCGTAATGTTTTCAAGGTTCATACATGTTGTAGCAAGTATCAGTACTTAATTTTTTCAAATGGATTTTATTTTTTAGAGCACTTTTAAATTAGCAGATAAGTTGAATAGAAAGTACAGTGAGTTCTCATATACCTCCTACTCCAAAACATGCACAGCCTCTGTAACTATCAACATCCTACATCAGAGTGGTACCTTTTTTATAGTCCATGAGCCTACATTGACACATCATTATCACCCCAAATCCATAGTTTACATTTGAGTTCACTCTTGGTGTTGTACAGTTTACAGGCTTGGAAAAATATAAAATGACATATAGCCACCATTATGGTGTCATACAGATTAATTTTTCTTCCCTAAAAATCCTCTGTGCTTTGCCTATTCACCCCTCATTCCCCCAGCTCTTGACAACCACTAAACTTTTTACTTTCTCCATAGTTTTCCCTTTTCCAGAATGTCATATAGTTGGAATCCTACAATATGAAGTCTTTTACAATTGGTTTCTTTCATTTGGTAGTATGCATTTGAGTTTCCTCCATATATTTTCATGGCTTGCTAGTTTATTGCTCTTTAATGCTGAAAAATATTCCATATCTGGATATACCATAGTTTATTTATCCACTCACCTCCTGAAGGATGTTCTGGTTGCTTCCAAGTTTTCACAATTAAGAATAAAGCCACCACAGAGCACCTAGATATATAAAGCAAATGTTAGCAGACATAAGGGGGTAAATTAACAACAATGCAATAAGAGTAGGGAACTTTAACACTCCACTTACATCGATGATCACATCATCTAGCTAGAAAATCAGTAAGGAAACAGTGGCCTTAAGTGATACATTGGACAGGTTGGTCTTGATAGTTACAGGACAGCCTATCCAAAAAGAGCAGAATATATGTTCTTTTCAAGTGTATGTGGAAAGTTCTTCAGGATAAATCACATGTTAGACCACACAACAAATCTCAACAAATTTAACAGGACAGAAACTATATTAAGCATTTTTTCCCCAACCATAAGAATCTAAAACTAGAAATTAATTACAGGAAGAAAATGGGAAAAAACATAAACACATAGAGACTAAGCCATATGCTACTAAAAAACCAATGGGTTAATGAAAAAATAAAAGAGGAAGTCAGAATATACATTGAGACAAATGAAAACAAATACACAACTTTCCAAAATCTATGCAATGGAGCCAAAAGAGCTCTATGAGGGAAGTTTGTCTTTTTAGGATCACACATACAATATATTGAGGTTCCCAGGCTAGGGATCTAATTGGAGCTACAGCTACTGGCCTGTGCCACAGCCACAGCAATGACAGATCCGAGCTGTGTCTGCAACCTACACCATCGTTCGAGGCAACACCAGATTCTTAACCCACTGAGTGAGACCAGGGATTGAACCTGCATCCCCATGGATACTAGTCATATTTGTTTCCACTGAGCCAGGACGGGAACTCTCTATGAGGGAAGTTTATATAGGCCTATGTCAAAAAATTGAAAATATCTCAAATAAACAACCTAACCAATCATTTAAATGAATTATAAGGAGTTCTCTGTGGCACAGCAAGTTAAGGATCCGGCATTGTCACTGTAGAGGTTTGAGTTGCTGCTGTGATGTGGGTTTGATCCTTAGCCCAGGAACTCCCACATGACGTCGGCATGACCAAAAATAAATAGGTAAATAAAGGACTTAGAAAAAGAACAAAGCCCAAAATCACCAGAAGAAAGCAAATAGTAAAGATCAGAGAGTAAATAAATAAAAGAGGCCAGGAGTTCCCGTTGTGGCGCAGTGGTTAACGACTCTGACTAGGAACCATGTGGTTGCTGGTTTGATCCCTGGCCTTGCTCAGTGGGTTAAAGATCCGGCGTTGCTGTGAGCTGTGGTGTAGGTTGCAGATGCGGCTCGGATCCCGCATTGCTGTGGCTCTGGCGTAGGCCGGCAGCTAAAGCTCCGATTGGACCCCTAGCCTGGGAACCTCCGTATGCCACGGAAGCGGCCCAAGAAATGGCAGCAGAAAGACAAAAAATAAAACAAAATAAAAGAGGCCACCCCCCCCCCCCCCCCCCCGATAACAACAACAGAAAAGATCAATGAAACCAAGAACTGGTTATTTGAAAAGATAAACTGATAAACCATTACCTAGGCTCATTAAGAAAAAAAGTAAGAGAGAAAAAAAAAAAAGGAATACCCCTTGTGCTCAGTGTTAACGAACCTGACTAGTATCCGTGACGACTCGGGTTAGATCCCTGGCCCCACTCAGTGGGTAAAGGATCCAGTATTGCCATGAGCTGCGATGTAGGTTGTAGATTCACCTTGGATCTGGCATGGCTGTGGCTGTGGCTGTTTCGACCCCAAGCTGCAGGTGTGGCCCTAAAAAGACCAAAAGAAAGAAAAGAAAAAGTGAGAGGACCCAATACACAAACTAAATGAAAGGGGAAAAATTACATCTATTATTACAGAGATACAAGAAAATCATGGGAGAAAACTACAGATAGTTATAGGCCAATAAATTGGACAACCTAAAAGAAATAGATAAATTTCTGGAAACATACAATCTTCCATGACTGAATCAGGAAGAAATAGGCTGAACAGAACAATCACTAATAGTGAAATTAAATTAGTAGTCAAAGATTCCCAGCGAACAAAAGTCTAGCAGCTTCACAGGAAGTTCCTGGGGCCAGGGATTAAATCTGAGCCACAGCAATGACCCAGGCCACAGCAGTGACAATGCCAGGTCCTTAACCACGATGCCACCAGGGAACTCCGAAATTGAAACAAACAATGTAAAGAAGTCCTAATACCTATCCATCTCAAACTATTCCAAAAAGTTGATGAGGAGGGAATACTCCCAAATTCATTCTACAAGGCCATCATTACCATGATACTAAAAGCAAAGACCTAAATAAAAAGAAAATTATAGGTCAATATCTCTGATGAATATGAATCAAAACACTGTAGTAGCACACATGGAACATGCATCAAGATACCACATCTGGGCCTTAAAACACAGAAATCATGTAGTGTCTGCTCAAGGTATACAGCTTTGATTACTGTAACTTTGTAGTATATACTCTGAGGTCAGGGAACAGGTATGATACCTCCAGCCGTTTTCTTTTTTTCTCAAGACTGCTTTGGCTATTTGGGGTCTTTTGTGATTCTGTGTAAATTTTAGAATTATTTTCAAGGGACATAGCAATGAAAAAGAGAGCCAGAATTCTGCCTTCATGAAACATATATACTAATGGAGGAAATTACTGAATAAACAAAGAAATGAAAATAATTTCTGGAAGTAGTAAGTGCTCAGAAGAAAACAATAAAGCAGTGTAGGGGCATGGGGAATGATGAGGCCTGGCAATTCAGTTTCAGATAGAGTGGTTAGAAAACTCCTCTCTAGGAGAGATGTTAGGCAGAGATTGAAAGGGAGAAGGAATGCCCTCAAAAAGAGTTGGGGAAAGACAATTCCATGTTGAATGCCTGAGTGGGCCTACTTTGGCTTTCCTGAGGTGTTACAATGTTGGAGCTGTTAGAGAACAAGAGGAAGAGTAGGAGATGAGGTCAGATTAGTACCTGTAATTACTCAGGGGGTTTTCCCTTAAATTTTATACATTCTCATAATAGTCTATATGAATAGCTGAAATTGCTTAACAAGTGCACATTTTTGTTTGGGATTAGAGACTCATTTTGAAATCAATTTATTCTTTTTATTTTCCTTAAACTTGTGTGCTGGCCTCAACTTAGTCTTTGCCTTACTTACTTCACTTATTCTGTTAGAGTCTCACAGTTTAACTAACCTTTATGCAGCATATGATATTATTTGCTCTAAGGACAAAATTTATTTTAATCCATATATAAAAAAAGCTTATTTCTAATCCCATATTTGCTTGCACAAAACCAACTGATCAAATTGCAGAATTCTTCTCTGAGGACTGATGCACCTTGTAACTTCCTTCTTACACAATCATCTGCTGTTAAAATTAGTTTAATTGCTTTAAATTTATACATAATAGGAGTTCCCGTCGTGGCGCAGTGGTTAACGAATCCAACTAGGAACCATAAGGTTGCGGGTTTGGTCCCTGCGCTTGCTCAGTGGGTTAACGATCCGGCGTTGCCGTGAGCTGTGGTTGCAGACACGGCTCGGATCCTGTGTTGCTGTGGCTCTGGCGTAGGCCGGTGGCTACAGCTCCAATTAGACCCCTAGCCTGGGAATCTCCATATGCCGCGGGAGCGGCCCAAGGAATAGCAAAAAGACAAAAAAAAATAGTAAATAAATAAATTTATACATAATAAAAGTGATGCACTTTGCCCCCCCGCCCATAGCACCACACTGGAAATTGAAAGATAGGAATTCCAGTTTACCTTCTGCCACACACTAACTCTGCAGTCTTGAGAATCTCAATCTATTTGGAACTAAGTTCAAATAATCATTTAAATGAAAATCACTAGATAAAATGATTTTAAAGAATTAAATTATCATTATTGTCCCCAGCACCAATTATAACAAATAGCACATCGGTAGATAATCAATATTTTAATGAAAATGTATATTCAATAATATTGCCTCTCAAGGGTGCAGTTAAATGCCTCATTAGACAACTTACTGAATGATCAAGACTTTTTCTTCCCTATAGTGTTTGAAGGAGGAAGGAAGGAAGGACCAAAATGGTCTGGTTAACAAATATTAATTACGCCTTCATATGTGCCAAGCTTTATACTAGGTACTGGAATTCCAGGAAGTAGTAGGAAGAATATTTGCTCAAAACTATTTGTGTTTGTTTTGACTCATGTAAGGAAACCAATTACCTATTTATTGATAAGCTTTCTGTTCGTCCTATATTCTGCAAAATGTTAGGACTATTTAGAACCATTCCATTGGTTTTGAGTTCAGATAAACTCAGTAAATAACTCTTTGATCATTTGGGTTTAGTTTTAAGTATTACTCTTCATAATTTAGTAAAGACAAGTTTGCAGTATTTGAAGATCAGTCAGTCCTTCTGAACCAGCGGTCTGCAACCAGGATTTTTATTGGAATTATCTGAGATTTTAAACATCATTGATTCCTGGACCCCACCCTGAGAGATTCTGATGTAGTTGATCGATATGAGCCAGATATCAATCTTTTAAAGAACTCCCTAAGTGATTCTAATATCTCAATGGGGCTTTTTTTTTTTTTTTTTGTCTTTTTAAGGCCGTACTTGTGGCATATGGAGGTTCCCAGGCTAGGGGTCAAATCAGAGCTGTAGCCACCAGCCTATGCCACAGCCACAGCAATGCCAGATCCAAGCTGCATCTGCTACCTACACCACAGCTCATGGCAACCCCAGATCCTTAACCCACTGAGTGAGGCCAGGGATCAAACCTGCGTCCTCATGGAAACTAGTCAGATTTGTTTTTGCTGAGCCACGATGGGAACTTCTCAATAAGGTTGAGAAACCACTGTTTTTAAAGATTTCATATTTGTATTCTGTGCATTTTAGGAGCAATTAATTTCACATATACATTTAAAATTCTTTTTTTTTTTTGTCTTTTTGCCATTTCTTGGGCCACTCCCACGGCATATGGAGGTTCCCAGGCTAGGGGGCGAATCGGAGCTATAGCCTTCAGCCTACACCAGAGCCACAGCGATGCGGGATCCGAGCCGCGTCTGCAACCTACACCACAGCTCACGGCAACGCCGGATCCTTAACCCACTGAGCAAGGCCAGGGATTGAACCCACAACCTCATGGTTCCTAGTCAGATTTGTTAACCACTGAGCCACGACGGGAACTCCATAAAATTCTTTTTAAATGAATGGAATCAAAATCCTTTTTTGGTCCTTAATAACTAGGAGTCAACAATACTGCTGATAACATGTGAATTCTCTCCCTGAGCAGTGCAGCCTGGCAACACAAAGCCCTTTAGCTGAGAGGTCTCTGAGCATGCAGTGTTTAAACTAGAGCACTCTTGACAGCCCTTGTGCCAAAGCCAGTTAGAACCCACTCCTCATAATGGAGAGAAATATGATAGAGATATGATTTTTTTGAGGAATCTCCAGGAGGATGACCACTGATGGTCTTCAGTGAACCCCCTATTTTATTTTATTTTATTTGCTTTTCAGGGCTGCACGTGTGACATTTGAAAGTTCCAGGCTAGGGGTTGAATCGTAGCTGCGCTGCCGGTCTAAACCACAGCCACAGCAACACCAGATCTGAGCTGCTTCTGTGACCTACACCATGGCTCAGGGCAACCCTGGATCCTTAACTCACTGACCGAGGGATCGAACCCTCATCCTCATGGATACTAGTGGGGTTTGTATCTACTGAGCCACGACAGGAACTCCAACTTCCTGATATTGAATGCAACATTTTCTAGTAGGTACTTGTGGTGTTTGGGGGAGGGAAGGTCTCTATTTTAAATCAGATATTAAAGGGGACTGTGAGCTCTTCTGGGAACATTAAAAGAACCACTGCCCAATAGCGTAAAAGTACATGGGATGCTGCAGTGTTTGGATAAGAAAGCATAGTGTGCTTGGAAAGAAAGTCCTTGATGTCTCTCTAACAACCAATCTGATAAGAGTTAAGAGGGTGGTTCTTGACATTTCAGAAGAAATTTGAGAGTGCCTCCTACTTCTTCCCACTACATTTCTAAGAATGACTGCACAGGAGAGGAAGGTGAATGTGAAAGGCTTCAACATATCCAAGCATCTTTCATTTCTGGAAGTGAGTCATTACAGTTTCTTCTTACTGTACTTTCTGTTCCTTCAGAATTTAAATTTTTTCACTTACTGCATTTTGAATCTTAGGTACATACTGATTGTTGTCTGACTTTATAGTTACATGTATTTGTTACTTTCCTGTTGTCTGCTTTACTTGGTAGGCAAGCTGCATGTGTCCTAGGAAGCTGTTATTCCGCTTGTTTTATTTTTCACCAATGCAGCTTAGGATAGTGCCTGACATGTGTTAGGTGCTCAAGAAGTGTTTGCCAAATGAATGGTGAATCCATGTTCAGTGCCATTTGCCACTATCCACTTCCTCACTTGGCTCTGGGGAAATTACTGCCATGTCCTTTCACTGTTCCCAGAGTGATGGATACTTCCAGCCAAGACAATTCCAATGGAAGGAATGTTTTGGAATATGACATAAGATAGATATGTATAGTAGCACAACTGACAGTTAATCATGGTAGATTCCAAGACATGTATAGTCTGGCATGCCTCCTATATGATCGATTGCTTGGTTAACTGAATGACAAGAGAATGCTTGACTTTATTCCTGCAAGTTTATTATAATGGTTGGTGGGAAATGCAATAAGGAAAAAACCCAAAAAATATTGACACAGGAGTCCAGATGTCTGAGAACTAGATTTTGCTTTGCTACTGTGAGAGTAATCAGTCTCTCTCTGAGTAAGAAGGTTGAGCCCGCTGACTTATAAGATCCTTTCCATGTTTAATTTTTTTGTGTGTGATTTCAGGCATGTTTACTTCCCAAAGCAGGGAAAGATATAAATACTGGGGATTGACATACAGAATTTACAACTTTTGGAAACTTTTATAACAGTAGCAAATAGCAAAGGAATTTAGTTTTCTGTGATTGGGCTCCTTTTTTATAAGCAGTGTATGAGAGTCTTTAATGATTTAGTCTTTAAACTACCAAGCCCTTTTGATAGATTGAGTTTCTTTTGTGTTTTGTTTTATTTTTGTTTTGGCCATGCTCACGGCAGGTGGAGGTTCCTAGGGCCAGGGTTTGAATCCAATCAACACCGCAACAGTGCCCTGAGCCACTGCAGTGACAGCACCAGATCCTTAACCTGCTTTGCCACAAGAGAACTCCAAACTACCAAGCCCTTTTGATAGACTGAGTGTCTGTTTTCTTATAATTCCTAAAAATAGGCCCAGCCCTCTCTAGGATATTGTGCAAATTAACCCTTTGGTTTTAATAGAGTTTGATTCATCCTCCTTGTAAGAGTTGGTTAGATGTCCTTTTTTTTTGGGTTGTCATGCTGCTCTGAGCTTACCTGTGTTTCAACATGACCCACAACATTTTCCATACTGTACTGTTTCTCATTAGAGAGACTATGAGTGCCTAGGGGGATGTATATTGTAAGTACTTAGCCCACAGTAGTTGTTCCTTCAACTTTGGGTAAATGAATGAATAAATAAATGAAGCATTTTCTATGCTTACATTTAAGTGAGTTAATAAATCAAAGTTTTCCGTATTTTATTGATATTAGAATAAAGGTTCTTTTTGAAATAACACTATTACAGTGGGATTATTCTTTTTTCTTTCTTTCTTTCTTTTTTGGTCTTTTTGCCTTTTCTAGGGCTGCTCTCTCGGCCTATGGAGGTTCCCAGGCTAGAGGTCGAATTGGAGCTGTAGCCACTGGCCTGCGCCAGAGCCACAGCAACACAGGATTGAGCCGTGTCTGCGACCTACACCACAGTTCACAGCAACACAGGATCCTTAACCCACTGAGCAAGGCCAGGATCGAACCTGCAAACTCATGGTTCCTAGTTGGATTCGTTAACCACTGAGCCATGATGGGATTATTCTTTATTTTAAAACCTCATTCCCCATGATCATCAAAACTTGATGTTGAGGTTCAAGTGGTAGCTGAATCATCTGGTGTGATTTTATACTTCCATGAAAAAGCACAACATTACAGTGTCAGGTAAACATCTCACCAAATGTTAAATGAACATAGTCATTTTGGTGGTAAGGAAACGGAAGCCCAATAATTAAAGTAATTTTCCCAAAGTTCCTGATAGGGAGTGCACAAATCTGAGACAATAACCCAAGCTCTCACATTTCCATCTTATCCTTTAGCCCTGCTGCACTTGAGGTCTTGATTGCCTGTGCTTGGATCCAGAATGCAGTAGGAAATTCCTATTGCTTTCAGTTCTTCTTTTCAGGCTGGCCACATTTGGGGAATTTATACTTTTGATAGTGTCCTTTCCTCTGTGTGCCTCACAGTATTTCAAGGCAGTTCCCTCACTGCTCTTGACTTCCTCCCTCACCTATTGCCCCCTTTGTACAGTCTTGGAAGGGAGCTGTAATTCAGGAACTGACAAGGAATGTGAAAGGAGTGGAAAGGCAGCCAGTAGTGGAGGGAGGAGGGAAGTCTGAACAGGACCTGGAGGCAACTAGCACCTGGGGGCCAGAGCCCACAGATACACTGCTTGACTCTGAAGAAGTGTATACACACATTCTCATGAATATGCTCACATGACAATAGTTTTTACAGTTGCATGTTTCAGTCAGCTCGTGAGAGACGTGGTGTAGGGTATGAGGTGGCTTGGATTTAAGTGTTGGGATTAATAATTTCTTATAAATAATTTACTGTAAAATAATATGTGACTTTTTGAAAGGCTATTTAACCTCTCAAGTCGCAGGTTTTTTGCTCTATAAAATGGAGTGTTTTGATTTCCTAGGGCTGTTGTAACACTGTACCACAGATTAGGTGGCTTAAAGCACAGAAATTTATTTTCTGACAGTTCTAGAAGCTGGAAGTCCAAGATCAAGTGTTGGCAAGGTTGGTTTCTTCATCTGAGAATTTTTTCTTTATCTTGCAGACAGCCATCTTTTCCCTCTGTCTACACATGATTTTTCCTCTGTGTGTGTACATCTGTGTCCAAATTTCCTCTTCCTCTAGGGACACCAGCCATATTAGACTAGGAACCACTCTAAAGAATTCATTTACTTAATTACTACTTTAAAAACCTTATAACCAAATATAGCTACATTGCGAGGACTTCAACATAAAATTTGGAGGGACACAGTTCAGCCTTTAACAAAGAGTGTATTTTATAACCTTCTGAAGATCCAATGAGTTTTTATATGCAAAATGCTTTTCAAAATATAATTTTCCATATAAATGAAGAACCTGGCATTTGGTAATAGGAATGTTTAAATCCTTATTTTTAGAACCAACAAGCTGGATGGTTCCAGTGGCCATGTGAATGATCAGTTTCATGGATTTGTTATGCGATGGTAATGTTTAGATATCTATATTAGCACACTTCTATATATTATGACTTTTTTTCTCAGTACTTTATGCACCTCCTTTTTTGCACCATCTTTCACAGTCAGACCTGTCCTCTGGTATGGGTTTCATAAGGTTGACAGAGTAGAAGTAGAAAGTGTGTAGATGTTGATGGAGTCTCCCTGCATCCTACAACCCTAGATTCAGAGATTGAGTATGTACACACAAGATCTAGGTGGACAGTGCCTTGACAACTCCACAGACATTCTGTCCCCAGGGTGGCATGGTAACAGCAGCAGGGAGAGTTAAAAGACTTCAGGGTGGGGAGTTCCCATTGTGGTGCAGTGGTTTACAAATTTGACTAGGAACCATGAGGTTGTGAGTTCGTTCCCTGGCCTTGCTCAGTGGGTTAAGGATCTGGCGTTGCTGTGAGCTGTGGTGTGGGTCACAGACGCAGCTCAGATCCCACGTTGCTATGGCTCTGGCATAGGCCTGTGGCTACAGCTCCAATTCGACCCTTAGCCTGGGAACCTCCATTTGCCACAGAAGGGGCTCAAGAAAAGGCAAAAAAAGACAAAAAAAAAAAAAGACTTCAGAGTGAAGTGAACAAAAGGCAGAGTGGAGAGGAGAATGGTTGAGAATGAACCTGGAGGGACAAATGGAGGATTTGGGGGAGCCCGAATTCAGTTTCTTGGCACTACATGAGTCTCTAGAACTTTGGCATAATCTTGAGGAAAGAAAGGAGTGTGGGCATGAACCGGTTAATGTTGAATTTCCATTGCTATAGCAGAATGGAGACTCAGAATAGAAAGTAGGCTGAATTACAGAGAAAGACATATGTTACACTTCTTGCAAACATAAGTTCTGGACTGAGAATTGTATCCACCTCACATAATCCATAAGTCCAGTGATATAAATACCATCTACATGTGTATAGACACACACACACACACACACACACACACACACACACTCATGCACACACAGAATACATGGGTTTTATCTTCACCAAATGACAATGTAAATGACATTTACATTGGGGTATAAAATTGAAGAAAAAGTGCTGGCAAAGAGGAAGGAAGACTGAAATGAGTAAGAAATCAGTAGGAGTGCATTAAGTCAGAAATGTCATGCAAAGAAAGAGGAAATGGAATTTGAAATAGCAGGAGCCACTGGCATTATGAGCTGGAGACTTCTTGATTGACACCAGGCCTTTCTAACCTCAGAGCTCTTCATTCTTATCCAGGATGAGGCCAGGAGAGGGGGCAGCACTTAGCCCCCCAAGGAGAGGATACGTTGGAGGATCTGATCCCTGGTAAACACAGAAAGAAGTCTCTTCTCCTTCTCCCTTCCAGTGTACTTACACTCTGGCTGAACCTTTAATCTCTTTTAACCTAGTTTGAGCAGGGCTCAGTTCCATGAGTATCTGGTATTGAAAATTTTGAAGTTTAACTCCCATTCTTCATGACACAGAAAATGAAATCTAAAAATTGAGTCAAATTTCTTTAACTGATATTGTCACTTCATGTTGGCAACTGTCATAACCAAGATAGTAGTCTTACCTTTTTTCCCTTCTTTCACCTGGGTTGAGGCTCTGAAGGCCTTAAGCTTTGATACTTGGTGGCATTAGTAAAGAAGGAATGTCTGTTGTTAGTATTCTGTTTCGCACTGAACTTTCATCCTTTAAACTATAATTAGTATTATCTGGTCCTACTGTTGTCCTCATTAACCCTGGTGATCTGTTGAGATGTCATATCCTCATGTAACCTTCTGTGGGACAGTCACATCCTTTGTTGCAGGGTTCCCTCATCCCCACCATGAGGGTCTTCCCTCCTCATCCCTTCAACTTCACATGCATATTTCTCTTTACATTTTTTTTCATTATAGTTGATTTACAGTGTTCTGTCAATTTCTTTTTTTTCTTTTTTCTTTTCTTTATTTTTTTGTCTTTTCGCCATTTCTAGGGCCGCTGCTGCAGCATATGGAGGTTCCCAGGCTAGGGGTTGAATTGGAGCTGTAGCCACAGGCCTACGCCAGAGCCACAGCAACACCAGATCCGAGCCACGTCTGCAACCTCCACCACAGCTCACAGCAATGTGGGATCCTTAACCCACTGAGCAAGGCCAGGGATCAAATCAGCAACCTCATAGTTCTTAGTCGGATTCGTTAACCACTGAGCCACAACAGGAACTCCTGTTCTGTCAATTTCTGTTGTACTGAAAAGTGACACAGTCTCTCTCTCTCACACACACATATACATTCTTTTTCTTACATTATCCTCCATCATGTTCCATCACAAGCAACTAGATATAGTTCCCTGTGCTATACAGTAGGATCTTAATGTTTATCCACTCCAAATGCAATAGTTTGCATCTATTAACCCCAAGTTCCCAGTCCATCCCACTCTCTCCCCTTCCTTATTGGCAACCATAAATTTGTTCTCCAAATCCATGAAATTTTTTTCTGTGGAAAAGTTTATTTGTGCCATATATTAGGTTCCAGATATAAGTGATATGGTATTTG
This sequence comes from Phacochoerus africanus, assembly GCF_016906955.1. Taxonomy (NCBI): domain Eukaryota; kingdom Metazoa; phylum Chordata; class Mammalia; order Artiodactyla; family Suidae; genus Phacochoerus; species Phacochoerus africanus. The sequence goes on from NC_062546.1 coordinate 77,713,245, forward strand.
TCTTTCTCTTTCTGACTTACTTCATTTAGTATGCAAATCTCTGGTTCCATTCCATGTTGCCTCAAATGGCATTATTTTGTGTTTTTTTTTTTATGGCTGATTAGTATTCCATTATGTATATATACCACATCTTCTTAATCCATTCATCTGTCAATGGACATTTAGGTTGTTTCTATGTCTTGGCTTTTGTGAATAGTGCTGCAATGAACATACAGGCACATATGTCTTTTTCAAGGAAAGTTTTGTCTGGATATATGTCCAGCAGTGGGATTGTTGGGTCATAAGGTAGTTCTCTATTTAGTTTTCTGAGGTACCTCCATACTGTTTTCCATAGTGGTTGTACCAATTTACATTCCCAACAGTATAGGAAGGTACCCTTTTCTCCACACCCTCTATAGCATTGGTTATTTGTTGACTTGTTAATGATGGCCATTCTGACAGGTGTAAGGTGGTACCTCATAGTAGTTTTGATTTGCATTTATCTAATAATTAGTAATGCCAAGCATTTTTTCATGTGCCTGTTGGCCACCTTTATATATTCTTTGGAAATAAATTCTGCCCATTTTTCAATTGGGTTGTTGGCTATTTTTACGTTGAGTTGTATAAGTTGTTTTTATATTTTAGAGATTAAGCCCTTATCACTTGCATCATTTGAAACTTTCTCCCTTCTATAAGTTGTCTTTTTTTTTTTTTTAATGGTTTACTTTTGTTTTTAATTCTATTGCCTTGGAAGACTGACCTAAGAAAACATTTGCAAGGTTGATGTCAGAGAATGTTTTGCCTTTGTTTTCTTCTAGGAGTTTGATGGTGTCTTAGCTTATATTTAAGTCTTTCAGCCATTTTGAGTTTATTTTTGTGCATGGTATGAGGGTGTGTTCCAGGTTCATTGATTTATATGTGACTGTCCAGTTTTCCCAGCACCACTTACTGAAAAGAGTGCCTTTTCCCCATTTTATATTCTTGCCTCCTTTGTCAAAGATTAATTGACTGTAGGTGTCTGGGTTTATTTTTGGGTTCTCTGTTCTGTTCCATTGGTCTGTATGTCTGTTTTGGTATGAGTACCACACTGTCTTGATGACTGTACCTTTATAATATTGTCTGAAGTCTGAGAGAGTTATGCCTCCTGCTTGCCCCCCTCCTCTACCCTGCCTCAGGATTGCTTTGGCAATTCTGGGTCTTTTATGGTTCCACATAAATTTTTGGATTGTTTGTTCTAGTTCTGTGAAAAATGTCCTGAGTTATTTGATAGGGATTGCATTGAATCTGTAGATTGCATTGGGTAGTATGGCCATTTTAATGATATTAATTCTTCCAATTCAGGAGGATGGAATATCTTTCCATTTCTTTGAATGCGCTTGAATTTCCTTGATTAATGTTTTATAGTTCTCAGCATATAAGTCTTTCACTTCCTTGGTCAGGTGTATTCCTATGTATTTAGTTTTTTGGGGGTATGATTTTAAAAGGTACTGTATTTTTGTATTCCTTTTCTAATATTTTATTGCTAGTAAACAGAAATGCAACCAATTTCTGTATGTTAATATTGTATCCTGCTACTTTGCTGAATTTGTTGATCAGTTTGAGTAGTTTTTGGGTTGAGTCCTTAGGGTTTTCTATATATAGTATCATGTCATCTGAATAGAGTGACAGTTTTACCTCTTCTCTTCCAATTTGGATATCATTTATTTCTTTTTTTGTCTGATTGCTATGGCTAGGACATCCAATACTATGTTGAATAAAAGTGGCGTGGGTGAACATTCTTGTCTTGCTCCACATTTTAGCAGTAAGGCTTTCAGCTTTTTTCCACTGAGTATTATATTGGCTGCAGGTTTGTCATAAATGGCTTCAATTATGTTAAGTTTCCCCTCTCTATACCCACTTTGGTGAGAGTTTTTATCATGAATGGATGTTGGACTTTGTCGGATGCTTTTTCTGCATCTATTGAGATGATTATGTGGTTTTTGACTTTTCTTTTGTTAATGCAGTGTATGATGTTGATTGACTTGTGTATTTGAACTATCCTTGTGAACCTGGGATGAATCCCATTTGGTTGTGGTGTATGATCTTTTTTATATGTTGTTGGATTCAGTTGGCTAAAATTTTGAGAATTTTTACTTCTATATTCATCAAAGTTATTGGCCTAAAATTTTCTTTTTTGGTAGTATTTTTGTCTGATTTTGGTATTAGGGTGATGTTGGCATCATAGAATGTCTTTGGGAGTATTCCTTCTTCTTCAACCTTTAGGAAAAGTTTAAGAAAGATGGGTATAAGTTCTTCTTTGTATGTTTGGTAGAAGTTGCCTGTGAAGCCATCTGATCCTGACTTTTGTTTGTAGCTAGTGTTTTTATGACATATTCAATTTCATTTCTAGTGATCAGTTTGTTCAATTGATCAATTCTTCTTGGTTCAGTTTTGGTGGGTCGGCTGTATGAAATTGGCACAACATTGTGTTATATTTCTTATATTATCTTCTTACATTATCTTCTATCATGTTCTATCCCATGAGATTGAACATAGTTCTCTGTGCTATATAGTAGGACCCCATTGCTTATCCATTTCAAATGTAACAGTTTGCACCTGCTAACCCCAAACTATTTTTTGACTGTATGGTAGTGGGCAGTTTAGTTAAAATTCCCAAACATCTTTCCATAATTGGAAAATTAGGAAAGAATGTCTGTTTCATGGGGTTTTGAGAGTATAAAAGGACTTGGGACACCAAGCTCTTGGTAAATGTTACCCCAGTTCTGCATCATTCCATCAATGATATAGGTTTATTATCACTGTGAATTAAAATTGTAGAAAAGTTTTTCCTGTTACTGTCTATCCTCCCTTGTGCACCCTTCTTTCTTGTCTTGGAAACCTCCTCAGCCCAGCAGGTAAGGGAGACAATTTGAGAATGGTTGCAGAAGGATCTTTAATTGCAGCTCCTCTTCCAAAAGCAGATCAAGTACAATGGATAATATCTTTGATTAATTTTAGTGCCTTGTAAAAATTAAACCTTATTATGTATAAAATTTCATTCATCATAAAGGAGACATTATGAGTCAGTGAGAAAGGAATATTTTATAAATCTTACTTGGGCAATTGTTTAGCTACTTAGAGAAAAATTCAACTTGGATTCTCATTTATCAGTATAAATCAAAATATGTTTTATCAGGACTAAAACATTAACTGTACAATATTGAACTTAATTTGACTTAGTAGAAATAAAAGGTGATTATTTACCAACTTCTAGATAAGGAGGGAAGAATTCACAGAGGAAAGAATAATATTTTTGACTATGGAAATATATAAAATTTCTCAATGACTAGAATATCATGAACAAGTTTAAAAATAGATAAACTGAGAAGCCATTTAACCACATATATGACAAATTATTAATTACTTTAATGTTGAAAGCAATTACATAAATTAATATGACTCCAAAATGTAAATGGGTGAAAGACATGAACAGATAATTTATGTAAAAATTACAAATGATAAATACAAGCTTAAAATATATAATGTTATTAAGCATTCAAAAAGATAAAGGTAAAATGAGATGATAACATTTTCATCCATTGAATTAAAAAGTGTAAGAACAACCCATGTTGCTGAGGATCACTTCTCATATAATACTGGTGAAAGCTTCAATTGGTATGCTACTTTGGAGAGTAATTAGATAACATGTATGAAAAATCTTAGAAAAGCTTGGCTTGCTTAACTAAGAAATCCATTCTCATCTCAGGGCATGTATGATAACACAATGTTTTAAAATTTAGAAAAATCTTTATTATAATAATAGCTTTAATGCATATGACAGACTTTAATTACATTATGTAATTCACTTTTCACCAAAACTCCTAAGTAGCTGAGACATGATTTGAACTTACATTTGTCTGCTTCAAATTCTGCTTGGACTTTTCATTACTGTTTTATTCTACTCAAAGACATCTTTATGCTATAATAGTGAAAATTTGGAAGTACTTAAAAAAAATCTATTAATAATTCAATAGTAAAACAGACTATGGTGGACCCAGTCCATAAACTGCCATGCAGCTAGAGATGGCTTATTTCTAATCATTTTAAGTGAAAATAATGTAAAACAAATTTGTATCTTTCTAAGAGTTTAGCTATTTAAAGACAATAGACACAGATGGAATATAAGTGAAGAGTAGTTACCTTTGATTTGTGAGACTATACTGATCCTTTTCTTTTTTTGTCTCTAAAGCTCTGGAGCTTTAAAAATTTGTGCAGTCAGAATCAATTATGTTATGCTCAAGGAAAAGTAAATTTGAAATAAAAAGTTTGCGGAGGCTTTTATGTTCTTTGGGAATAATGGGGAAGGTATTGTCTTCATTAGGTTAAATTCTTGGCTGTTTTCTCAAAGAAAAATGCTGTACAGATTGACAAATCCAGTGACAAGAGGCAATAGTTCTGTGGCTGGGTTATTATTAAAATGTGCAATTAGGAGTTACCTGGTGGTCTGGCAGTTAAGGACTCAGCCTTGTAACTGCTGTGGCTTGGGTTACTGCTGTGGCTTCAGTTTGATTCCTGGCCTGGTAACTTCCACATGTCATGGACATGGCCAAAAAAGTAGTGTAATTAGATAGAATTTGTTAGTGTCATGTAAATAAAAAAGAATGTATGTATCAGTACTATAGAATGAAAACAGTTGATTTATCGCTTGAAAATATGGGTTAGGGATTGGGAATCAAGTTATAAATCTGACAGAGTTAGGTTTCCAACATAATCAGGAAACAGTTTGTTTTAGTAGTGACTTTCCCTTTGAGTAAATATGTCTAGGGTATTAAATATCTCAACAAATTGATTGGGAATTTCTTTTGTAGACTTACATAGCAAAGCAAAGATAAATATTTTTTTGGTGCTATCATTAAATCTCAACTTAATTTTTTTTTTTGAAAAAAAGTTTGGGTGGGATAAATTTCTATCTTTTTTGAGCTCCATCTAGCTTTAGAAAATAGGTTTCATGAGATCCTGCTGTATAGCACTGGGAACTATATCCAGTCACTTATGATGGAGCATGATAATGTGAGAAAAAGAATGTATATATGTATGAATAACTGGGTCACCTTGCTGTACAGGAGGAAATTGACAGGACACTGTAAACCAGCTATAATAAAAAATTATTATAAATTTAAAAAACTATAAAAAACCCAACAAACCAAAAAAAAATAGGTTTGCCATAACACATGAAAAGCAAAAACAGTGATTTTTATATTTATTTTTATTTTCATGGCTACAATCCCCTTAATTCTATAATTAACACTGTAATGATTTGATTATGATCAGTTTGTGGGATTATTAACCACTCTTGGTTTCTTTTCACCTCATTAACAAGCAAACGAGGCACTGAGTGTTGATAATAACCAGTTTCTCATGGACTGTTGCTCAGTATTACCAAATCTTTTTAGTTTTATGAAGCCATTTCCATTAGAGAGTGAATAGGTTTTCTGTTTTTTTTTTTTTTTGGTTTGTTTTGCATGTGTCGGGATCACACTGAAATAAATATACCTTTATCACCTAGCTTCCAATTATTTTTTTCCTAAGAAGCAAGTAGCACCTATTCAGTATTTCAGATATCATCAGGTTAAAATTTTTTCTTAGATCAATTTTCTAAATAAGTGGAATTGGTTTAGCTAAAATGGCATTGCTCAACTTACCTTGTGTCTTTCTAACAAAAGTTTCAGAAAAAATGTTGAATTTAAAAAATCGTAGTTCGGAGTTCCTGTCCGTCGTACAGTGGTTAACGAATCTGACTAGGAACCATGAGGTTGCAGGTTCCATTCCTGCCCTTGCTCAGTGGGTTAAGGATCCAGAGTTGCCGTGAGCTGTGGTGTTGGTCGCAGATTCGGCTTAGATCCCGTGTTGCTGTGGCTCTGGCGTAGGCTGGCGGCTACAGCTCTGATTGGACCCCTAGCCTGGGAACCTCCATATGCCACTGGAGTGGCCCAAGAAATGGCAAAAAGACAAAAAAATAGAAAAATTAAAAAAATAAAATAAATAAAAAATAATAGTGGTAACGACTTTATTATTGAGTAGTAATGACATTGACTTGATTTCATAACATTGGAAAGGTTCTGAATAGGGAAGCAGACCAAATTCAGCCTATTTGAGAATGTTTCTCAGGTACCTGGTAAATGTTTATGGTTTGAGTGAACTCAGGTCCACCAGCATTGCTGAGAAGCCTAGAAGGAATGTGCATGGAAAAGAAAGTGTTCCATCCTACACTTGTCGTGGCGCAGCACCAAAGAATCCGACTAGGAACCATGAGGCTGCAAGTTTGATCCCCAGCCTCGCTCAGTCAGTGGGTTAAGGATCTGGAGTTGCCTTGAGCTGTGGTGTAGGGATGTGGCTCAGATCTGATATTGCTGTGGCTGTGGTGTAGGCTGGCAGCTGTAGCTCCAATTGCTGAGGGTGCAGCCCTAAAAAGCAAAAGCAAAAAACAAACAAACAAACAAACAAAAAACCTGTTAGTTCTATAGAGGGGAGAAGACAGTAAAACCATTGTTAAGAAATCCATAAATAAGTCACATAAAGTAACAAAGAGAAAGTATTGAAACAAGCATAAAAAAAAAAAGCCTATTATATAAAAAGTTTCTACAAACAAAAAGAAAAAGATAACCGACTAGAAAAGTGGGAAAGGGAAATGATTTGGTAATTCAGGGGAAATAAGCATCAATTACAATTTTTTTTTTAATGGCCACACCCGTGGCATACAGAAGTTCCTGGGGTAGGGTCAAATGAGAGCTGAACTCTAGGCCTCCTCAGCAGCTACAGAAACACTGGATCCAAGCCGAAACTGACCTACACCATGGATTGTAGATCCTTAACCCACTGAGGGAGGCAAGGGATGGAACTTGCATCTTCATGGAGACTGTGGAGTTCTTAAACAGGAACTCCAGAGATGCCTGTATTTTAAATATTTATTGTTTTTCAATAAATACTTTTAGGTTATAAGTTTCCTTCTAAAAATCTCTTAGTTGTATTCCACAAGCTCTAAATGATGTAATTCATTGCCATATAATTCTAAATATTTTGATTTTTGCCTTAGGATCTAATGCTTCATCTATAAATTGCTGGAGATATTTAAGGAATATCATATGATACTGTGTGTTCTCAGAGGGCCAAAGCTAACTCACTTCTTAGAGAGAACTTGGCATGGCACACAGCAGTTATTCCATAAAATTGGTTTATTGAATGAATTGAATTTTTTTTTCAAAATCACCCAGACTGTGACAGAAATGAGGCTAAAAAAAATCTCAATTTTTTTACTCAAGTTTATTGAGGTATAATTTATATACAATGAAATTCACTCTGTTTATGAATGTCAAGAGTGTATACAGACATGTAACCACTGCTACAATTAATAAATTTACATCTGCCTAATTCCTTTGTGCCTTTTTACAGTCAGTCTCCTTCTCCCACCTCTAGGCAATCAATAAACTCTCTATTTGTCATTCTAATTTTTTCCTTCTAAAACGTTGTATGCATAGAAGCATATAGTATATAGCCTTTTGTGCCTGCCTTCTTTCACTTACTGCATTTGCGATTCCTTCGCATTATTTTGCGTAATAGTGGTTTATTCCTTTTTATTGGTGACTAGTATTCCACCAAATGGCTTTTATATAGTTTGTCATCCACTCACCAGTTGATGGACATTTAGGTTGTTTCCCTTTGGGTTGTTTTGAACAATTATGAATAAGGATGCTATAATCATTGGTATACACGTTTTGTTGAAGACAAACTTTCTTATCTCTTGGGCACATATTTAGGAGAGGAATCGTTGACTATTCTGATAATTAGGTTAGGTGTGGTGGAGGAGAAGTACAGGTTAGGTTCTCAGATGTCTTAGTGCAGGAGAGAGTTTCCTGACCCTTCCCAGCAGGGACAGCATGCCTCTGATGGCATTAATATAAGATTCTGGGGCTGGCTATCCTCCAGGGGAAGAGGATTTTTTTCTTCTAATTCCCATCAGCAATGGGTCTTTACCTTTGCCCCTGTCACAGTGGGTTAAGGCTTTTGCTGTTTGTGGGAGGATGGTCTGGGCAAGGTGCTTTCCCTGTTGCGGCAGCTGTTCCCCTCCTACTGGCCTGTCCTCTCAGGGGAACTCTCTCAGCGCATCCACTGTTCCCTCATCTTTGTCATGAGCCTGCCAGAACCTATGAAGAAGAACCTAGAGTAAGGGCCAGCTCCTCTTGTGTCTGAGGCTTCAAGGGGTTCTCTCCTGCCATATTGCCCACACTCAGCCCTTTACCAGTTCTTTAAAGGTTCAGTTGATTTTTTCTTATTCAACCTCATGATGGCCAGTGCCTTTTCTCCCATGTTCTGTTACCTGTGAGCTAGTCCAGTTGTGCTTGATTTAATTAAATTTCATTCAAACATAAAATTCAATTCAAAGCTTCCACATTTTAATTTCCTGTATGGTCATTCCTGTGGATTTTCTGTTGGGGCATCCATGGAAGTAAAGTTGGATGATGTAGAAAGGATCAAAGTCTGAATCCAAAGAATGTAATTCTCAAAACAGTTTTTCCCACACACTCATAAAACAATGGGGTTTTGCTACAAAATTTCGCTTAGTTTGTATTTTCCAAAATACTCAGAAAATAGTTAACATTGTGAGTAGAATTTTCTGACTTCTAAGTTTTTAACCTTATAGTTTACTATTACTGTAAAACCTTGGCAATTGCTTCTGATTGTTTACTCAGTGGCTCAGGCTGCTGGGTAAATAATGATCATGAAAATGGCAAATTGGACAACTAATCAATCTCTTTCATTACATCATAAAGTAATTGGGTTCATCTTATATGGTTTTAACTTTGTAAAATGTTTTCCTAAAAAATTTTGTGTGTTTTGGGGATATGAAGACCTGTATCATTTTAGAGATTAAAAAAAAATTGCATTGCCTACAGAAACTCAGAATAGTGTTGTGGAGAAATACTGCAAAGTGAAGGAAAGGTTGTAGCCAAAAATTAGGGTCAGCAAAAGATCTTTGCTTTCAGTCGCATGTTATTTCTATTACTGTGCAAATTTTTTACTGCAGTGGCCATTGTTATTTCAAGTCTTTTGAAAAACAAAGATTTCAGCCAATTCTCTTTGAAGACCCACAGGGAAGACATGTTGATCCTAAATACAAACCGTGTTTCTTGTGGGGGATGAGGGTGTCAACAAATTTTAATTTGTGCTGACTTTTATTTTATCGAAGGTTGTGGGAAGTCTGCCAGACTGATTTGAGATATATGAAACATATCCAGAAGAATTTTCAATTTTTGTAAAATTCAATGAATGAAACACATAATTCTGCAAGACACAGAGTGTCTGTATGTATTGGAGTTGAAGGCGTTCTGGGACATAAGCTCTCTCTCCAAATCTGGAGTTAATTTATGTATTACTCTTATATTTAAGCATATACAATATAAATATAATGTATTTCGTAACCATATATGTTTTGTAGTAATATTTTCTGCTAGGAAATGTGTTTCTAGTTTATGAAATAGTACTAAAGATATAACTATTTATGGGATTCCACAGGGAGTGCTATGATTGCCAAGCAATACTTCACCTGTAGGTGTCTGAGTTGGCTTTAGTGAGTTTTCACGTGACTTACTTTGGATGTGGGGGCATAATCTCAAAAATGATTTGGCCCTGAAAAATGATTGTGTCTTAATTTCCTCATCTGTGAAATGGGAATGATAATCATGCCTCCTTCATTGGATTATTATGAGGATTAAATGAGGTATAACTTGTAAACTGCTTTTTTCAGTGCCCGACCATATTAAGCCTTCATTTAGAGTTTAGCTGTTATTAATATCTGAAGTGTAGAAGTGGTCATGGGCTTGTTCAGCAGGCCCTGTAAACAAGCTGTGCATCATTGTAGAAATACTTCCATTTAAATTGGAGGAAACTATGGTGATAATATTTCATGGCTTATTAACTTACAGCATCTATTGTGAGGACCAACTGAGGTAATGCTCATTTTTCTGCGTTACAACTTTAAAATACCTTACACACATCTTATTTTGGTGTTGAAAAGTTAACAACCATTCACACCAAGAAAAAAGCTATCTTTTATTTTATGCACTTACGTTTTAAGGGAAACTGTCGTTTTATTTTATATATATATATATATATATATATATATAACTGTTTTATTCTCTTAGGTTTCATTTAAAAAAAATAATAGGTTTTCTAAACTTGAATGTAAAATATCTTTTTCCATAAAGATCTTTTTCCATAAAGATGTCTTTCACATCTGGCAAGCATGGGTATAAATGCAGGGTTTTAGATCATTTAAGGTTGTAAAGCAAATTCAGTCAGTATGTAGCATCCCACACCCCAGAAATCCAAAATGGTCCTTTGTGTGGGCGAGTCTCCCTGCCCAGGATATGAGTCCCCCTCTGCAGAGGGTTTTTCGTTATTTTCTTTCTCTGTAGAACCAGCAGAGGGAGCACTGGTCTCTCCCTATCTAAACAACCAGATGACTTTTAAACATATGGTGGGCCTTTCATGATTAAATTTTTTAAAAAAGATGGAGTTTGAGTAAATATGTAAAACTTGAAATATGAATGTACGTTAATTATCTTAATTATTCTGGCAAGTTTAAACTGATTCAAAATGGAAATATTCTTTTAAAGACTACATATTGTCATGAGGTAAATCTGGGTGCTACTAAATAACTTTACCACAGCATAATTTAGAATATATTACTTGTTGGAAGTAGAGAAGAGGACGAAACTAACAATTACTGGGATCATTTAATAAATATTTATTGTCTACTTGCTATGTTTCCCATCATGAACTAAAGTATGGAGCTACTTAGATGAATCGAACTCAGACTGAAGAGGCAGGCAGAGAGGAAAAGTTTGAAGAAAATATTGTCTAATTTTTATTTATTTATTTTATTATTATTATTATTTGTCTTTTTGCCTTTTCTAGGGCCACTCCTGTGGCATATGGAGGTTTCCAGGCTAGGGGTCTAATCAGAGCTATAGCCACCGGCCCACGCCAGAGCCACAGCAACGTGGGATCCGAGCCACGTCTGCGACCTACACCACAGCTCACGGCAACGCCAGATCCTTAACCCACTGAGCAAGGGCAGGAATGGAACCCGCAACCTCATGGTTCCTAGTCGGATTTATTAACCACTGAGCCACGATGGGAACTCCTGTCTAATTTTTAAATAAGAGGTTTAATTAGAATGTTGACTGAATAAAACAAAGACAATAGTTTGTATATTAATAATACAAAATTTAACATTTTAAACATGGCACTTTAGAGTTATGGTGCGTCCACATGCATTACTTATGTAATCAGACTTAGGAGAAATTTAAAGTTTCTCAAATAGTAAGTTGCAAAGCTAAGTCTTTGATTGCAAGTCTTAGACCTTTACCATTGCTTTATACTTACTACATAAGGTTTTTACAATTTGTCTTTTAAAAGTAAGGAATATCTGTTTGCAAATAAATTCTTGGAGAATGAACATATTGCTTTAGTATTGAACAATAATCTCTTTTAGAAATTATTCTTCAAGTTAATGGAAACTATTAGGTACTTATGTTTGGAAGATTAAGAAGGTTGACTAGGGGAAATATATCTAAATATACGGTAAATGCCTAATAAGAGTTTCCTTGAGGACATTAGGCAAATCTTAGTTGAAGGAAGTACATGGTCATGACATTCAGAAACTTTCATATATTGAGAAGAAATGGTCCAAGAGATTTTTAGTAGTAAGTCTAATGATACATCTGGTATAATATACCATGTATATCTGTGTTAAGCATTTTAAAAAATTGGTTCGATTAGGCAGTTTACCTAATATATATAGACCTAAGTGCTGGGCCAGAAGAAAGTAACTAAATAGTTAACTTTGAATTCATTAAACTTAACCAAGCTTTTGGATATTAAAGACGTACAGTGAATGCATATTATGATATATTTTGGACACAATAAATAGGCCCTGGATTTTTTTTTTAATTTCAATTTTAATTTTTTGCCTTTTAGGGCCACACCTGTGGCATATGGAGGTTCCCAGGCTAGGGGCTGAATTGGAGCTATAGCCAGTGGCCTTCAGGCTAGGAGTTGAATCAGAGCTACAACTGCCAGCCTACGCCACAGCCACAGCATTGGGATCTCAGCCTTGTCTGCCACCTATACCACAGCTCACAGCAACACTGGATCCTTAACCCACTGAGCGAGGCCAAGGATTGAACCTGCCTCCTCATGGATACTAGTCAGATTCATTTCCACTGAGCCACAACAGGAACTCCAAAGCACTGGATTTTTTAACAACCAGACTTATTCTTAACAAGGATGGACAAAGGCTCAAGATGAATCAAATGCAGAAGAAGCATTTGAGATTATGAGAAATTTGATGTGGGAATAAAAAAAAACTACAGTTGCCCAGCTTTCTGTTAGCTACAGGTTATTTCACTTTAAGACCAGACAGAACATAGACTTTGACCCTACCAATTCTTTCTTTTTCTTTTTCTTTCTTGGCTTACAACAACCATTTTATTATTTCTCAGTTCTCTTGGCTGCCTGGGCTCAGTTGGGAGGTTCTTGTTCAGGATTTCCTTTTCTTTTTAACATCTTCATCCATCTGTCCCACCCTCCCCATTTCCAGCCACCTCTAGCAACCACCAATCTGTTCGTTTTAGATTTTTGCATAATGAGGTTTTACAGTATTTGTCTTTTATTGTCTCGACTTATTTCACCTAGTATACTGCCCTCACGGTCTGTCTTTTTGAAAACTGCAGAAGTTTCTTCCTTTTCAGGGCTGAAGTGTGTATATGTATATATATATATATATATTTACATATATATATACACACACGCATATACTGTGTATGTTTACCACATTTTTTTTTATCCATTCATCAATCCACTCATCAACAGACACTTATGTTGTTTCCATTTGTCTCATCTATTGTAAATGATGCTGCAGTAAACACTGGGGCACAAATACCTCTTTGGGACTGTGATTTTTCATTTCCTTCACATGTATGCCCAGAAGTGGAATTGCTAGATCATATAGTCATTCTATTTCTTTCTTTTTTCTTTTCTTTTTTTTTTCCTTTTTTTTTTTTTTTGGTGTTTTTATGGCCGCACCTGTGGCATATGGAAGTTCCCAGGCTAGGGGTCTAATCATTGCTGCAACTGTTGGCCTACACCACAGCCACAGCAACATAGGATCTGTGTGTTGTGTGACTTACACTGTACCTAATGGCAACACCGGATCCTTGACCCACTGAGTGGGTCCAGGGATTGAACCTGCATCCTCATGGATACGGGTTGGGTTCGTAACCACTGAGCCACAGGAGGAACTCCTTTCTATTTTTAATTTTTGAAGGATCTCCATGCTGTTTTCCATAGTGGCTGTTGCTTGTGGCATGTGGAAGTTCCCCAGCTAGGAATCAAACACATGCCACAGCAGCAACCTGAGCCACTGCAGGGACAACGCTGGATCTCTAACCTGCTGCACCACAAGGGAGGGAACTTCTAGACCCTACCAATTCTTAATTGTACTTCAAACAGTTCAAGATTTTCAAAATTAATGAGAGTTATAACATATATGTACATAATCATATAAGCTAATGTTCAATAATACTTGGGTTTCTGGATTATGGGCTTCTCATATGCTCCTACCCTTCTCTGAGGGGTAGTGTAGTGCTTGCTTGGTTTTTCTGTCCTGTCCCCCAGCTACAGTGGGTTTTTACCGTGCCCTAGCATGACATTTTTACTGCTCCTCCTTCTGCAGATTAAGGCTTTTGTTTTGGAGGGAGATAGAGGTTATCGGTTGAGCTAGGGTTTTGGCAGCAGCTACTGTTTCTTCCCATAGCCAGCACCCTAAGGAAAGCTTTCTCACAACTCTCCTTGATCTTCCCTGTGAGTGCCTGGTGGGCTTCATGGAATCAAAGCCTTAAGGAAGGAATGAAGGCTCCTGTGGCTGAGATCCTCAGAGACTTGGCATTTTCATGATAGCTCACCCTGAATCCTCTAGCAATTTGTTTAAAAAATTAGCTGCATCTTCTTTCCAGCTAAGATGGTGTCTAGTATTGTCTACCTCAAGTAAGCAAATACTTGGTTCTATTTCTCCCCGAAAGCACCTGTGTTTCCCCAGACTTCAGGTTACTTAGTGGCCCAGCAACCTCAGTTCATTTTTATTTTTTTTTAATTTTTTTTTTTAATTTTTAGGGCCACACCTGTGGCACATGGAAGTTCCCAGTCTAGGGGTCAAATTGGAGCTGCAGTTGCCAGCCTACACTATCGCCACAGCAACACAGGATCTGAACCACATCTGAGACCTACACCACAGCTCATGGCAACATCAGATCCTTAACCACTGAGTGAGGCAAGGATGGAACTGCATTCTCATGGATATAAGTCGGGTTCATTACCATTGAGCCATGATGGGATCTCCACACCCTCTGTTCTTTAATGGGTTCAAGAAAAGTCATTAATTGGCAGTTTGTAAAGCTTTGTCCTTACTACAAAATTGAAGCAATACCCTTTGCCTCTCATTACATCTCTGAGCTGAAAATCCTCATCTTGATTATAATCATTTGTACAATTTTCTTTTCTTTATTCCTCACTACCGTGTTTCTTAGAATTTACTGTGCATAGGAATCAACTAAGAAACACATTAATAATACATATTTCTGTATCCCATCTCTAGAAATTTTTATTCAGTAGTCTGAGGTAGACAAAAGAAACTTGAATGTTGAAAACACTCCTCAGGGGGTCCCCATACTAACAAAGACTTTGAAAGGTAGTAAGCTTCCCCTGACTGTGTCCAGGTTAATGCCTTATGTATGTTAGCCTCTAAATAAATATGCAAACTGTACATTGAATTTAAACTTGTTAAATAGGAGAGGAGGTGGGAAGAAACGTCTCTTGAATATCCTAGCCATAATTTAAGGTTCAGCTGAAGTTTCAAAGCTTCCAACCCATACTTATTTAATTAGATTTAGGGTGTATGTCTTCTTGGAGTACCTAACATGGGAGGAGTTTGGGGGCAGTGAGTTAAGAAAGCTTCTTTTAACACTTAGTTTTACTAGTAACTAGTTTTGTGATTTGGCTAAGGCACTTAAATTTCCTTTTTTTTGTCTTTCTCCTCCACTTTATTTTAAATTAGGGGGAGGGAGTGGGATGGATTGGGAGCTTGAGGTTAATAGATGCAGACTATTGCCTTTGGAATGGATTAGCAATGAGATCCTGCTGTGTAGCACTAGAAACTATGTTTAGTCACTTATGATGCACCATGATAATGTGAGAAAAAAGAATGTGTACATGTTATGTGTAACTGGGTCATTATGCTGTACAGTAGAAAAAAAATAATGTATTGGGGAGATTAAAAAAAAAGAAACACCAAAAAAAACCCCCAACCAATCAAACAAAAAAATATGATGGAGTGATAGATTTGATCAATTGGGAAGAAGCAACGCTTGCCAGGCAATCTATTTATCAAGGAGGCCAATAACAGTAGTCCAGTTGAAATTAAACTAAGAAACTGATGAAAAGTAAAAAAAATAAATTGTTATTTAATTTAATTTTATTTATTTTTAAAGATTTTTATTTTTTCTATTATAGTTGATTTACAATGTTCTGTCAATTTCTGCTGTATATTTTAAGTTATTTTAAAAATTGAAACATAGTTGATTTACATTGTTGTGTTAATTTTTGCTATATGGCACATGATTGAGTTATATATATACATACTTTTTTTTTTGTCTTTTTGCCTTTTCTAGGGCCACTCCCGTGGCATATGGAAATTCCCAGGCTAGGGGTCTAATTGGAACTGTAGCTGCTGGCCTACGCCACAGCCACGGCAACGCCGGATCCTTAACCCAATGAGCAAGGCCAGGGATCGAACCCACAACCTCATGGTTCCTAGTCAGATTCGTTAACCCCTGTGCCACGACGGGAACTCCTATACATACATTCTTTCAAAATGTTTTTTTCCGTTATGGTTTATCTATCTCTGGATACTGAATGTAGTTCCCTGTACTATACAGTAGGACCTTGTTGCTTATCCATTTTTTATCTAAAATTGTTTGAGTCTACTAACCCTAAACTCCCACTCCATCCTTCCTCCAACCCACCTGCCCCTTGGCAACCACAAATCTGATCTCTCCACAGATGAGTTTGTTTCTATTTCATAGGCAGATTCATTTGTGTCATATTTATAGATTCTACATATAAGTGATATCCATGGTACATTTCTTTTTCTTTTTTTTTTGTTTTTTGTTTTTGTCTTTTTAGGGCCACACTCTCGGCATTTGGAGGTTCCCAGGCTAGGGGCTGAATCACAGCTATAGCTGCTGGCCTATGCCACAGCCACAGCAAAGCCAGATCTGAGCTGCATCTGTGATTTAATTCACGGCAACTCCGGATCCTTAACCCACTGAGCGAGGCCAGGGATTGAACCTGAGTCCTCATCGATTCTAGTTAGGTTCATTAACCACTGAGCCACAAAGGGAACTCCTCTTTCTCATTCTACTTCACTTAGTATGATAATTTCTAGGTCCACCCATGTAGCTGCAGTGGCATTATTTCATTTTTTTTTTATGGCTGTGTAGTATATCACTGTGTTAAATGCCACTCCTTCTTAATGTATTCATCTGGTAATGGATATTTAGGATGTTTCCATGTCTTGCCTAGTGTGAATAGTACTGCTGTGAACATCAGGGTGCATAGTTTTCTGAGGAAACTCTACTGTTTTGTCGGCTGTACCAACTTACATTCTCACTAACAGTGTAGGAGAGTTCCCTTTTCTCCATACCCCCTCTATTTGTGGACTTTTTAATGATGTAAGGCACTTATTAAACTTTTCTGCACTTTATTTTTGGCTTTGATTAACAAAATATGAAAGTGAAATCAACTTGGATCATGAACATGAGCAGTCATAAAAAATCACTTGGAAAGGTTTATTTTTACTCATAATGTATGAATACATACATACTATACATATATACACACACACATACATATATGCACATACATACAAACTTATATTGTAATTACATAAATTGCAGATCCCAGTCCCTCCATCCCCACATCCCCAGAGATGCTGAATCAGCAATCTTAGGTTTTGCTTTTTTGTTTGTTTGTTTATTTTAAGCCTCCCTAGATAATTCTAATGATCAGTCATGACTGGAAACCATTGGATTAGATGCTTTTTAAATTCTTAAGTCTGAGCATCTATCTCACTCTACTGAACTCCTTCTGATGGTCATACATCACCAGAGAGTATTGACTAAAAATATAATATATTTATATTTCAGTTACTATTTATATTATCATCCCTGATTCATTGCAATTTACTTCATGTAGAAACAATGTGTTATCTTTTCTCTTGAGTAGAATTCCTAGTACAGTTTATAGACTCCTACAAGCAAGTTAGTAAATTTTTGTTGATTGATATATTGAAAGTAGCCAGAAGTCTAAAGTCAGGGGGGAAAGGGAAGTTAGAGATGGGTGAGAAGATATAGCTGTCTTGGTCTTAGCTGTGTGAATAGAATATCTTGGGAGAGGGGTTTTAAATAGATTGGATAGGTGACAAAGAAGAACTGGCAGAGGAGAAGATGGCAGTAGTCAAGGTAACTAGGCATCTTAGTTGGGAGTTTCCGAAATGTGGAGGAGGAAATGACACATGTGAGTGTATGAGGGAAGTGCATAGGAAAGGAAGGAAGAACTAATGAGCAGAGGCAGCTCTGAGGCTGATGATAGTTTTCAGAGAGAGAGAAAGCCTGGAGTTTTGGAAGGAGCAAATATATGTAGCATAAAGACTCCAGAAAGTTTTAATTCTTGGAGAGAAAAAGAGGTTGAGTTTTACATGGAGTGCAGCTGACCAGGAGAGCAGCCATCTTTGTGAAAGTGACAAATGAACTTCTTCTGTGTAAACCAATAAGATTTGGGAATCAGTGGCATAGCCCAAGCCTGTCCTAGTCTCACTCACTGATGAAAAAAAAAAAAAAAGAAGCCTGAATAGAGTTTAAATGGAATGCTATTTGATTAATCCTGATGCATCAATCAATTTGAGTTAATAATAAAATGTAATCCCAGATAGCTAAATGGATATCTAAATGAACATGTGTAATTCTTTGATTATCAATTATGGAGAACTTTTTTAAAATGAAAAGGTTAAGTTTTAAAATTTGACTTTATTGTGAACAGTAAATGCTGTTCTCATCAGGGTAGTAAATGTTTACTATCAAGGAAGAAGATGGGATTTTTATTTATTTCATTGATTCTCAGAGGAAGGAGTGAAGTATATCCCATTAGATATAGAAAAACAATATCTGTGGGAGTTCCTGTTGTGACTCAGTGGACTAAGAACCCCACTAGTATCCATGAGGATGCATGTTTGAACTCTGGCCTCCCTCAGTGGGTTAAGGATCCACCATTGCTGTAAGCCATGGTGTAGTCCACAGATGAAGCTAGAATCTAGCTTTGCTGTGGCTGTGCCATAGCCCAGTAGCTGCAGCTCTGATTTGACCTCTAGCCTGGGAACTTCCATCTGTTGTAGGTGTAGCCCTATAAAGTGGAAAAAAAAAAGTTTGTGACCTACTCCTGAGGTCTCACTGCAAGGACTGGAGTGAGCAAAGATCAATAATTTTGAATGGTCTTGTCCAGAAGTTATCCTGGTTTCCATATTTCCTTGCAAAGGAGAATCAGTGTTCACTTGTTAAGAACAAGAAATTATCCCTATTATTTTATTTTATTTTATTTTATTTTATTTTATTTTATTTATTTTTTGTCTTTTTAGGGCTGCACCCATGGCATATGGAGATTCCCAGGCTAGGGGTCTAATCAGATCTGCTGCTACTGGCCCACGCTAGAGCCACAGCAATGCCAGATCTGAGGTGCATACTGTGACCTACACAACAGCTTACAGCTATGCCAGATCCTCAACCCACTGAGTGAGGCCAGGGATCGAACCTGTAACCTCATGGTTCCTAGTCATATTCATTTCCACTGCGCCATGATGGGAACTCCTCCCCTTTTTAAAAGATAGACCATGCCATATACTTGGAACCCGAAGATGACTGATCCTCTGAAAAGAAGGTCATCAAAGACAGCCAAGCCACAGGCTTAGAGAGTGCTGGTCTGAGAGGCAGAGTGCTGCCATTTTACAAAGCCAAAGTGTAATAGAATACTTACTGAAGGACAAACCTTAACAACCATCAGCTGATAAAGGTGGTGACTTTAAGTAAGTGCAGGAGCAAAGATGTGGGACCATTAAGACAGAAGTACTGGCCTAGCATGTGGAACCCAGAGAGAGATGTTGTTTTGGGCCAGAACTCCTACTTAGCCTCCTGATTCCAGGTTTATCATAAATTCTATGTGAGACAAGTAGGTTGTCAGAATCTCCTACGTATCTTTTCTTTTTTTTAAAGTCCCCCACTATTATTGTGTTATTGTCAGTTTCTCCTTTTATGACTGTTAGCACTTGCCTTATGTATTGAAAAGCTCCTATATGTTGTGTGAATATATACTTATATTGTTACATCTTCTTCTTGGATTGGTACTTTGAACATTATGTAATGTCCTTCTTTGTTTTTTGTAACCATATTTATTTTAAGGTCCATTTTATCTGATATGAGCATTGCTCCTCCAGCTTTCTTTTGATTTCCGCTTGCATGGAATATCTTATTCCATCCTAGAACCAAAGTGGGTAGACAGCATATATATGGGTCTTGTTTTTGTATCCATTCAATCTATGTCTTTTGGTTGGAACATTTAATCCATGTACAGTTAAGATAATTATTAATATATATGTTCTTATTGCCATTTTGTTAATTGTTTTGGATTTGTTTTTGTTGGTCTTTTTTTCTTCCCTTCTTCTCTTATGGTTTTATGGCTATCTTTAGTGTTTTGTTTGGATTGCTTTTTCTTATTCATGTGCGTATCTATTATAAATTTTTGTTTTGCAATTACCATGAGGTGTTGATATAGGAGTGTGTGTGTGTATGTGTGTGTACACATACAAGATTGTTTTAAGTTGCTGTCTCTTAACTGCAAATGCACCTGTAGTATCTTATATTTGTATTCTCCTCTTCTCATGATTGCTGGTGTTGATACCATATTTGTGTGTGGATCATTTTCCTTATGGTATGTTTGCCTTCACTAGTGAGACTTCCCATCTGTAATTTTCTTGTTTCTAGTAAGTTCCTTTACTATTTGTTGTAACGCTGGTTTGTTGGTACTGAATTATCTTAGGTTTTACTTGTCTGTAAAGCTTTTGATTTGTCCTCCAAATCCGAATGAGAGCCTTGCTGGGTAGAGTATTCTTGGTTGAAGATTTATTCCTCATATCACTTTAAGTATATCATGTCACTCCCATCTGGCTTGCAGAGTTTCTTTTGAAAAATCAGAAGCACTCTTATTGGGGTTCCCTTTTGTGTTATTTGCTTATTTTCCCTAGCTGTTTTCAATATTTCCTCTTTGCCTTTAATTTGTGTCAGTTTGGTTAATGTGTGTCTCAGAGTATTCCTCCTTGGCTTTATTCTATATAGTGTTCATTGTGCTTCCTGGATTTGAATGAGTGATTCCTTTCCTGTGTTAGGGAAGTTTTCAGCTATCATCTCTTCAAATATTTGCCCTGGCCCGTTCTCTCTCTCTTCTTTTAGAACCCTGTAATGCAAATGTCAGTGCATTTAAAATTGTCCCAGGGTTCTTTTAGACTGTCCTAATTTCTTTTCATTCTTTTTAATTTATTCTGCTCCATGTCAGTGATTTCCACCAGTCTGTCTTCCACCTTGCTTATTCATTCTTCTGCCTCCTGTATTCTGCTCTTGACTCCTTCTAGTGAATTTCTCATTTCAGTTGTTTTGTTGTTCATCTCTGCTTGTTTATTCTTTAAATCTTCTATTTCTTTGTTAAATGTTTCTTGTAATTCATTGATCTTTTCCTCTTTATTTTTGAGATCTTGGATTTACTTATCATCATTACTCTAAATTTTTTTTTTCCATATATGTTGCTTATCTCCACTTCACTTAGCTGTTCTGGGTTTTTTTCTTGTTCCTTCATCTGCCTCTTATTTCTCTGCCATTTCATTTCATTTAGCTTTCTGTGTGTCTCCTTTTTTGCAGGCTACAGAGTTGTAGCCTCTCTTGATTCTTGGGTCTGTCCACTTGTGGATGAAGTTGATACAGGGGCTTGCTCTAGGCTTGCTAATGGGAGGGACTGGTGCCTGCTCACTGGTAGGTAGAGCTGAGTCTTTCCCTCTGTTGATTGGAGCTTTGTCTCTGGGTATGATTGGGGGCCGGTGTGTGCCTAAGAGGGCTTTAGGCAGCCTGTTTGCTAATGGGTAGGGCTGTGTTCCCATGCTGTTTGTTGTTTGGCCTGGGGCATCTCAGCCCTGATGGGTGGGCCATATTTTTCCAAAATGGCTTTCTCCAGGGGCCCTCTTGCCAATGCTTATTACCTGGAACCTTTGCCTTCAGTGTTCTGCCCTCTCAGTGAGCCACAGCAGCCCCCTGCTTTCCCAGGAGACCCTCCAAGTCCTGCAGATAGGTCTGACCCAGATTCTTATGGAGTCCCTGCTTTGCCCTGGGACCCAGAGCACTTGAAACCCTGTGTTCACCCTCTAAGAATGGAGTATTTGTTTCCCACAGTCCTGTGAAGCTCCTGTGCTCAAGCCCTGCTGGCTTTCAATGCCAAATGCTCTGGGGGCTCCTCCTCCCAATAGCAGACCCCAAGCCTGGGGAACCTGATGTGGGGTTCAGAACTCTCTCTCCTATGGAGGAGCCTCTGTAATACTGTTATTTTCCAGTCTGTGGGTCACCTAATTGGTGGGTATGGGATTGCTTATATCTCAAAAGTGCCCTTCTTACCATCTTAACATGGCTTCTTCTTTGTCTCTGGGTATAGGATGTATTTTTTGGTAGCTTCCAGTCTATTTTGTTGATGGTTGTTCAGCAGTTAGTTGTAATTTTGGTGTTTCCACGAGAGGAAGTAAGCTGAAGTGCTTCTGCCCCTCCATCTTGTCTCTCCCTGTGTATGCTTTCTAGTTCATTGCATTTTAACTTGTATCTTGGTAGCATTACCAAGTATGAAATTATTTGACCTCAGTAAATCCTTTTCTCATCTTTATAAAGTTCTGAATAAAAACACCCCTCCAGGTACCATTAAATATAGATACTGAAACTGAGAATAATCTACCCAGTTCTCTTGGTCCAAGGTTATAGTGCTGAATTCAGTACTGTAGAGTGGACCTTGCTGTGTTTTTGTTTGGTTGCCTAACAACCATTAAATATTATTAATTTTTGGAGGAATTTCTTCTTTCTGACTAGGCATGTCAGTCAGCTTTCCTGCCCTGTCCTAGCTGACAGCCAGTCACAGAACTCAGGACTACCTGACTGGTCTTAACCTAGAACCTTGAGATGACTGAATCAAGAACAATGTTTTTCGAAGCTCATTTATTCCTGCATTTGGACCCAGTAGTTGGTTGAGTCATTGAGCTGTCCTGGTTTGATACTGACTGTTTGGTCTCAAAGGCTGGTTTCCTTTACTTTCTCGTTTCCTCCCTTCCTCTTTTTTTCCTTCCTTCTTTCTCTCCTTTCCTTTTCCTCCCTCCCTTCCTTTTCCTCCCTCCCTTCCTCCCTTCACCCCTCCCTTCCTTCCTTTCTCCTTTCCTTCCTCTCTTTCTTTATCTTTCTTTCTTCCCAAATAAAATTATAAATCATTTAAGTGTACAACATGATGATTTGACAAATACATGCGCACTTTGAAAATTCAGTAAATTAACACGTCCATCACCTCACATAGTTACCTTTTGCGTGTGTGTGTGTGAATGTTTAAGATGTATCTATTAGGAAATTTCAAGTATACTATTAACTGTAGTCACCATGGTTTATATTAGATACTCAGAACGTATTCATCTTAAAACTTAAAGTTTGTGTCCTTTTATTATCTTCAAAGCCTTCTCTAGTTTCCAGTTTCAGCCTCTGGTATTCCCTCCAATAAATTACATTTTTATCAAAATTTGTCTTTGATATTTGAACTCTTTTCAAATACAGCACAAATTCTTCTAGTAAATATAATGAGCAAATCCAGGAATTCTCAAGAGGAGAATAATTTATTTCAGATGGTACTTCATATTATAAAAGGTCAACAAGGGAGGAAAAGGGGAGGTAAATATTAGAGAAAGTTTTGTTACTTGTAGGTCCTCTGGGTACTCCCTGCTGGTAATGCCAGTTCATTCAGGGTCAGTTCATGTTGGCCCATCTTTCTCTTATCAGCTTATGGGATCAAGTGCTGCAAATATTTTTCTGGGCAGATTCAATGAGTGTTAGTTTACCTTTAGTCATATAGGTCATATAGACGAAGATGGAGCCAAGGTAGGTAAATTAAGGAGGAGCAATCAGGTCCCAGAGGCACACAGGCTAAGAGCTCATGTAACAGGAAATAGAGACTCAAAATCTGAGAATGGGGATTAAAAAAGGCAGGCACCCACCTGCACAGGTGATATTAAAGGTACTCAAAAGTCTAAGGCAGAGCATCTGAGCACTGTGTGTTGCATATCTAGGCAAAGGCACAAATGCTGGAGTGTCATTTCCTCCATTTGAATCCATATTCCTCCACTTATTAGTGTTGTGACCCAGACAAGCTATATAATAACCTCTCATCTCTCTGTGCCTCTGTTTACTCAGGTATAAAATATGGACAATTGTAATATCTACCTTACAAGTGTTTACTAAGGATAAAACTAATGAGTTAATCCAGATACAGTGCTTAAAATCGTGCTTGGTGCACAGTGTTTAATAAATATGAACTCTTAAGAGGCACTGGTTGGGGTTCAACAGTGAGATTCTCCTTAGGCACTTGATCCTGAGTATAAGTAGGAGGAACAAAGAGCCCTTAGATGGAACCAGCAATTCGTGGCTGTGAGTCCAGAATGCTCACCTGCCAAATACAAGCCTGAATTTGGAGACAAATGTGGCATTCTACACCCTGGAGGACAACTTGCAGATCTCACATGAAAGAGACTTAAATATAATTCTCATTCTTCCCTCCTCATTTTTCTTCTCCTTTTTTTTGTTAAAAAATTCAGCTGTAATTTAGTGGCGAGAACATCCTTAGCCTTTGTTCCCTAATCCATAACATAGGCACATTCTCTGTGTGAAATGAAATTATCTGTATGAAAGCATTTTGTACAGTTATGGAAAGTTTATATTACTTAGAGCCCTTACTCAACTCAAACTAGCTAAGAACATAAATGGAGTTAATTAGCTGATGAAACTGGACAGGACATTGGATATTTCATGGATTGAAGGACAAATTGTAGGAACCTGGTCCTTGGAGACTGGAACAAGGTATGCAGAGTGACCTGGATTTTTTTTCTCTTCATTAAGACTACTTTGTGGCACAACTCCAGAGGGCACTGTTCCTGTGGTATTGCAGAGGAGTGGCACTCTGTCAGGAGGACAGAGTAGGAGGTGAATGGTGCTATTTGGAGATGTGACATCCTTTCTGCTCTCCTTAATTTGATTTCTCTTTGCACTTATTCGCTATTGCACCGGGTAGGTTTCCTACCAAGCCTGGAAACTCTGGGCATGCTCAACGCTAGCTTGTATCTTTCCAACACTGTAACAGAAGGAAAACAGAGTCTTTCCTTTCAGTCTGAGTAGAAAGTCCCCAAGAAGAACTGATTGTCCTGGACTAGATTACGTGTCTATTCCTGAACCACTGTAACCTCAAGGATGGAGTCTTCTGATTGTGGGAGCCCAGGTCAGGTGCTCACCCTCTCAAAGATGCAAGGGACATTTGTAATAGAACCATTGGGGATTTAAAACCCAAAGAAGTGACACATGAAAGGTTGGGATTGAAAACCTGAAGAAGCGACACATGAAAGGCAAACTAGAGTTACTATGATGCACCATAAACAAAAACATTATTATTTTCTGATGTTTGAAGTTATTAAGACATTTCACTGCAGCTGTACTGTATCTCTTCACCATTACCGCCATGAATGAGAAATTACTTTTCCATATACTATCTTCATGTGAACATGTTTTTTTAACAATCCTGAAAAGAGCTGGTGACTCTCTCTGTTACTGTAAAGGCAAGAGGTGAAAGTAGGAATTCAGCAGGCATTCTGAGTGTGTTAACAAAATACTAAAAAGTCAGCGTGGCTTCGGGAAGACAGCGTGTGTTTATCAGATGTTCTTGTTCTGGCACATAAACAAATAGGACTGTGACTAAGGAAATGATATGTGGACATGTTTCCTGAAATTTAAGTGGGAGTATTGTTCAGTGAGTGAAAGATTTGGTCTGGGAATTTATAACCTTTGAGGGTCATTACAAAGATTAGATATGTATGGATGAAAAATAAAGTATATAAAAACCAAAGGTCAACTGTTAGTCAATTTGAGTTTAACATGAGTGCCGCCTCCTCTCCCTCAAATTTCTTTATCCACCTTTTTAAGTTTCTATCCATCTTATTTTATTTCTGGCTTTTTGGAGCCACACCTGTGTCATATGGAAGTTTCCTGCCTAGGAGTTGAATTGGAGCTACAGCTGCTGGCCAACATCACAGCCAGAGCAACACGGGATAGGCCTCGTCTTTGACCTATACCACAGCTCATGGCAACACTGGATCCTTAACCCACTGTGTGAGGCCAGGGATTGAACCTGCATCCTCATGGATACTATTTGGGCTCATTTCCACTGAGCCACAATGGGAACTCCCCATTTTAAAAACCTGTTCTTTCTAGCCTATATACAACCTTATTGGTATTTTTAGCCTTTAATTTTTTTTACATCCAGAGTTTTGTTGCTAGTATGATCCCCGCTTTATACACAAGGAAGCTGATGTATAGGGAGGCTAAGTAACTTGACCAAGCTTGAAAAAGCTCTTCAGTGGAAGAACCAGGATATGGACCAAGACAGGCTGGCTCCAGAGCACATGCTCTTAACTATCCCATTTTGGTTCATTTCTACTAATTCAAGGTAAATGTTTGAAATCCTGTGCATGGTCCAATTCTCCTCTTGCAGGAGTGTTTTTGTGTGATCAGATAGGATCATTGTATTCAGTCATTTGTTAAATGTAGCAACACTATTATCATTGTTTTTTTTTTTTTTTTAAACTTGGATGTGCTCTGAATACAGGGATAATCGAGAGCTAGAACTGTTTCATCTTCTTACTAGCTGTGTGGATACAGGATTCTTCACTTTCGACAAAGGGAACAACATCCTGGCTTCTTGACATGCCTCGAAAATTATTGGGAGAAAAAGAGACAGGAAGTGTGAATTGAAGATGCATTAAGAAAATTGGCACCATGAAAATGAAGCAAATTGAAAGCAACACCAGCTTCTCACGATCTTTTGTCATCTCATTTTCCTGGTTTTGTCCTGTCTAATTTAGATCATAAACTCTCCAGTTAGAAACCATCACCTCTTTATACTGAGTACTAAGTCTGGTGTCACTATTTAATACAAACACAAGAAGCAGCAGCAAAGATTTGAAATTAAATCCACAAACGTAAGGTGAAAGTTACATTAAGCTCCAACTTTGGTTCATTATAGTGAAGTTAAGATAAGGGTATGGATTTATTTCCTTCATTTTCCTAAAACTAGTGTAAAGTAGCAATTAAGAGAATGTGGTCCAGAGTCAGATTTCCTGGGTAATAATTCTGGTTTGGCCTCTTAATAATTATATAATGTTTAGAACACACAATATTTTACAGACTCTGAGAAACACAATACAGCTGGCATTGCCTGAGCACAAACACATACTTGGTCATTGCTGTTCACATTGTCATCATTTTACTGGCATTATGGGCACTGGTGTTACTAGACATGCTGAGTAATTTGCCTTTTATGTTGTTTTCAGAAAGATTGCATGATTCATTTGGCTTTAAGACAAAAGTTACTGTATACACAGAAACAGAGCATTGGGGCTTAAGTTTGATATTTGTGAAGCAAATATTAACCATTACAGGAATGATCATCATTCCAGGCTTTCTCACATAAAAAAAAAAGTGCTTTGTGATATCCAAAAGAGGAAGATACCCACAGATAGCTGGAGCTATGTTCATTTTGTTGCTGAGGTGAAGCAAAAGGATGACTTATCACACATAAGTTCATGTGGCTGAACCAAACACAGAAGTTTAAGTCCCTTGGTATATTGGGAAAAATTGGGAAAAAAATAGCAAAGGAGTTTTTGGTGGCATGATACGAGTGCTTTCAACAAGTATAAACTATAAATTCAA
Organism: Phacochoerus africanus; assembly: GCF_016906955.1. Lineage (NCBI taxonomy): Eukaryota > Metazoa > Chordata > Mammalia > Artiodactyla > Suidae > Phacochoerus > Phacochoerus africanus. The sequence continues at coordinate 77,740,457 of NC_062546.1, forward strand.
AGTGACAAAACATTACGTATATTTAGCAGCATTTTCTCTCTTTTTTATTTTTATATTTTTGAAAAATTATTAAGTGCTGATGGCCTCCTGGAAAGGATGAAATATAGAATCAGTCTCATAGACTGTGTGAGGATTCAATGATTTAGCATCGTTAAAGGGTTATTGGCTGTGTTTGACATACATTAAGTGAGTGATATGCATTGGCCATTTCATTAGCATCATCAAAGGACAAAAGATACCCATTTTCTTTTCTTTTTTTTTTGTCTTTTTGTCTTTTTAGGGCTGCACCTGTGGCATATGGAGATTCCCAGGCTAGAGGACCAATTGGAGCTGTAGCTGCTGGCCTACGCCACAGCCACAGCAACACGGATCGGAGCTACATCTGCGACCTACATCACAGTTCACGGCAACGCTGGATCCTTAACCCACTGAGTGAGGCCAGGGATCGAACCCTCGTCCTCATGGATGCTAGTTGTCCTCATGGATGCTAGTCAGCTTCGTTATCCGCTGAGCCATGATGGGAACTCCTAAAGATACACATTTTCATATCTGCTCTCTAATAGATTAATGGGATTTGGAAACAATTCAAGTGGGATACATTCCACTTGGAAATAAAATATGATTTAGTGATCTCAGAGAGATCTTGGGAAAGTTTAATAGGTGAAGTTAGGAATTTTGCCAGGTGTTTCACAAGTCAAAGGGATGAGTGAAGTGGAAGATTTCACAGCATGCCCAGTGCAGGATGGCTTTTCTTGTCTTTGACTCCAGAGTAACAGGAGGTTGCTCTGATGCTCTCTTAAGAAGTTGCTACCCAGCAACCTGATAGACATGGTTTCGGCTGTGTTTCCTGAGCCAAGAAAATTGGAGACATTTCTATGTGCCACCTTGGTGTTTTTATTCAAAAAGTATAGTGTTAATTTTGGTGTATCATTTCACACACAAAAAATTCATAATTTTAGAATTTGTGAATTTAGCAGCTCTTTGGAGCTGCAAGCACATTATAAGGACTTTATTGAAACGTTCTCAAATAAACAAATGTGGGCCTCAGCTCAGTGCATTTACACAATGTTCAAGTACACAGCTGAATTCAACCTGTGAATTTTAATTTTCATCTAACTCAGGCATTTGCATTCCTCAAAACACAAAAGGAAAACTTTATAAAGTCATGAGTGACGCTAATTGGGCTGTGATTTTTTTTCAGGATCCACTTCCTGGTTACATTTTTAGAGGTTTTTTTTCCCAAAATGTCTCTTAGATTGTGTTAGGGAGTCTTTTAAAAGTTAATTCTTATTTATTTATTTTTTTTACAGATTTACTTTTGAAGTCTGAAATATCTATTTAAATATTTTTGACTTTTATTAATCAAGATAACTAAATATAGAAAAATAGTTTAAGTGCATATCATACACAAACCCTCTCTCACACACATTTTAAAGTTATTTTTTTGTGAAAGACAAACACAAATACATTATGTGTATTTGATCTTTACAACTTTTATTATTTCAGGAGTCCAAGATGATAGCACATGATATTTGAGGTCATAGGAGTGAATATCTCTCTTACTGCCAAAGAAATCATTGACAGTTCAAAAATAATTCTGGGCTGGGAGTTCCCACTGTGGCTCAGCAGAAACAAACCTGACTACTATCCACGAAGATGCGGGTTTCATCCCTACCCTGGCTCAGTGGGTTAAGGATCTGGCATTGCTGGAAGCTGTGGTATAGGTTGCAGATGAGGCTCAGATCTGGTGTTGCTGTGGCTGTAGGGTAGGCCAGCAGTTGTAGCTCCGATTTGACCCCTAGCCTGGAAACTTCCTGGTAATAATAGTAATAGTAGTAGTAATAATAATAATAATTCTGGACTTATTAATTTGGCCAAATTATTTTGTCTTGTTTTTGCATTATAATTTTGATTCCTGCACTCCAATTTCTTTTTTGGCCCTGAAAACTATCTAGAACTCTTTTGGCCATTGAGTATCATAATAACATTGTCATGAGACAACTGCTCTAGCAATCAAGTTACCAGTCATGATACAGTGCCTCTGGACAAGTAGACTTTTGTGTGTGTGTGTGTGTGTGTGTGTGTGTGTGTGTGAGTGTGTGATTGCAAGTCAATTTGGTGCATTCATTTATTAATTTTTTTTTAACAAAGTTGTCCTTTAAAAAAGTGGGAAGGGAAAAATGCCACTCTGAGACTTCTTCAATGGCTTAAATTTGTTCCTCTGTGTCCAAGTAAGGACTCCCTTTTTTGTAAAGTATGTACTCAAGAAGAATCTTCCACTTTTCACCTTCAGTTCATTTCCCTCAAAGGGTCAGATAGATGAAAGAGGAGTAGACATGACTATTCAATTAGATCTTCAATTTTATAGGGTCCATCAAGATAAAAAGACATTTATTTTTTCATTTTCTAATTTTTCTGTATTTTGTTTAAGCAAAAAATTGTACAAAACTATAATAAATGGTGGTAGAACTTCCCCCCAGATGTTGCCTTTTGCTAGTAAATATTTGATATGAAGTTCTTAACTAGTGTTAGATAAATCACAGAGTGGAAGGGAATTTTAAGAAAACAACAACTCAGGTGTTTTATTGTCTCTTTGTGTTTTATAGTCTCCTCTATTTTTGGAGATCCCATTTAAGCTCTGGGAATGTAAAACAATTACCTTTCAAACCACTGAAGTGCAACCTGAATATAGTTAACACCTCATCTGACTTCCAGGGTGCAAATTAACCTTGTCTCGAGGCCATCAGGAACGTTTAATGTACTTTATTTGTGAATCATCAACATTCCAAAATTTGACTGAATGTAGCAAAAGATAAGCAATGTAACAACAATTCTTGAATGCAGTTAGGAAGCAGGTCATTATTTTTTTTCTGATTTTTATGCTTCTATTATAGCATACAATATGCTTTTTTCCTGATTTCCAAGTTGATCCGTTTCTGCATTGGTGGCCTCTTTAGAAGAGGACTCTAATAATTAAGGAATCGGTAGCCACCCACCTTCTGTCACTTCAGATTCATGTGCATTGACAGGAGATCCAAGGGCCCTCAGATATTCTCCCACCAGCCGATAGGTCTTCTGCTAGGAGGGAGATTGCACTAGGCACAGAAGAGCACATCGGGAAGAGTGGTGCACTCTCAAAGGCTCTGTGCAGAAATGTCCCACCAAGATGATTTCTAGTGGAATCCTTGAGCAATACATGGATTTGACATTAGAAAAAAGGTGTGATTAGCCTTCTCTATTAACTAAAATAAAAAATATTTTTTTTCTTCCTCCCTTCTCGCTCTTTCCTTTCTTCCTCATTCTCTCTTCCCTCTATTCATTCATCTGACTCCTACTTTTAGTCTCCTTTTCTGTTTCAGTCTTCTACCATCCCTCTTCCCTCATGCTCTCCCCATGCACGCTCCCTTTGAAAGCACAGATCTCTGACACACACACACACACACACACACACACACACACACAAAATACCAATTCTCCGTCTCCAGTCCTGCTCTCTTTTTACCTGTAATCCATCATTCCCTGTGCTGGACACCTGCAGCTATGGTCTTTAAATTCTGTAGATTCCTCTAGGTGTCTATTGAATTCATCTTCCTCTTACCAACTCATGGTCTTCTCTTTCCTTTTTTTTTTTTTTTTTAAGGTTTTTAGGGCCAAACCCATGGCATGTGGAGGTTTCCAGGCTAAGGGTTGAATCAGAGCTACAGCTGCCGGCCTTTGCCACAGCCAACAGCAATACCAGATCTGAGCTGTGTATGCAGCCTACACCATAGCTCATGGCAACACCAGATCCTTAACCCACTGAGCAAGGTCAGGCTTCGAACCTGCATCCTCATGGATACTAGTCAGGTTCATTTCCGCTGCATCACAAGGAGAACTCCTGGTCCTCTCTTTCCTTTATCTATGAATATTCTCACCAATCTTTCAATTATCTGGGCCTCAATCCTTGCAGTAATCGTTGACTTTTCCATTGTCTTTTCTTCCTACATCCAATCAGGCATGTGCCCTCCTGACTCTAATTTTGTTACATCCTTAAATCTGTCTTTCCTTTTTATTCTAATATTAAGTAGTAGATTCTTATTATCACTCATCTAAATTGATCTTTTCATTTGCTTTCTCTGGTCCGTACCAATCCATCCTTCCCACCACATCAAGATATCTATAATATCATAAGATTCCTAATATACCACTATGAACATTTCATCTCCTTATCAAAAACCTTAGATGAGGGCTTGGAACAGTAAGCCAATCAAAGAGATGAAAACAAAGTTGAATATATATAAAATACTAGGTATCAGTATGGATTAGAAGTGATATATACTACAAGATAACCAAATGTAATTCAGACAATGTGGTACTTGAACAAGAACAGACAAATAAGACTTGGAATAGATGAAAAAAACTGCAAAGCAGTGAGAGTCTGGTATAATAAAAGAATGCTTTCAATAAGTGTAGACATAACAGGGATTCCAGAAATGAACTCACACATATGTAGTCCCTTGATTAATGAGAAAGATAAGGCTGCAATGCAGTGGGAAAGGATGGTCTTTTCAGTAAATGGTGCTGGGTTAATTGGATATTCATATGGAAAAAAGAAATGTTCACCTCTCTCTCGTGTATATAGAGAACAATGGGGTATGAAGCTAAATATGGAAGCTAAAACAACCACAGTGACACACACACAAAATCATGAACCAAAAAAGAAGTACTAGTAAATCAGACTGCATTCAAATTAAGAAATATAAAGAAGTGAAAATGCTCACCAGAGTGGAGGATGTTTGCAATATATCTAACTGACAAAGGAGTAGTATAGAATATGTAACAAACTCCTACAGAATAATAAGAGAAAAGCAAGTAGCCTAATAGAAAAAATGAGCAAAAGACTTTAACACGCCTTTAATAAAGAGGTTTCATAAATGGCCAATAAACATATGAAGAGATGCTAAATCTTAATAGACACTAAGAACTGCAAACTAAAACCTCAATGAAATGCTACTACACATCCACCAGGATGGCTAACATTTTAAAACCTGTACAGTACCAGGGCTGGGAGGGATGTGGAACAGGTAGAACTTTTATAATCCTGGGCAAAAATGCAGAATTTATATAAAATTCTGCTTTGAAAGGCTACTTGGCATTTATCATCTAAAGCTGAATGTTTGCATACCCTTTGATCCAGCAAATTCACTTGTAGATAAAAATCCAACAGAAATGGGTAATGAGCACATTAAAAGATGTGTACAAAATTATTCATAGCAGCTCTATTGCCAAATAGTGGTAGTCCCAAACTAGAAAGCCATCTCAATGTCCGTCAATAGTAGAATACTAAATACATTTTATTTCATTTCTGGAAATGCATATATTTACCAATTCTCTTTGGAAACCATTGGCTTCTATAATATGCTTTCTTTGTACTCATTTTGCCGCTCCCTGAACTCCTGTGCATGGTGGTTCCATTGGAATTCGAGCTCTTAGGGCATCACAAACACTGTATGGAAATGGGGTGGTATTTCAATAAAATGTTTATTAAAAATAAAGTGAACTGATAAATATTCTTTGCTGGCTTCTTAACTGTCAAGCAAATAAAGTTAAAACTGCTTAGGCTAAAATAGAGTTTTAAAAATTTTGGTCTCAACTCTAGATTTCTCACCCTTCACTCCCCTCCCCACCTCCCAATTTTATCCTCCTCCATCTCGAACCTGAGATGCATCTTTCACCACTTTCTAAACTCCTCACAGCAGGTTTGGTTGCTTTAGTTTCACAAATGAGTCCACTTTCCCATAGAAATTGACCACTTTAATATAAGCCTCATGGTATGCGGGTTCCTACAGTAGGCAGCTAAGGCAGGAAACCAGCTGAATACCTTGAGCAGATGAAAACCAATACCAAACAGGATGCAGTGGAGAGAGTGGGCAGCTTCCATTCACTCTTCTTCATAATCCTCTACAGTCATTTTCAAACCAGGAGTTAGATTTCCCTTTATAAAATGTTCATCACTCTTGCTCACTTCCAACAGGGGCTTCCCACTCTCTGGAGAATGAAATCCAGACTTCTTACTCTGAACCATGGGTCCTCTCTACTCACCTCTCCATCCTCATCCCTATCTTCTGCTCACTCATTTCACACCAGCTTTCATGACCCTCTCAGGATTGATTCATGGATCTTGTTTTATTTTATTTTTGTCTTTCTTTTAGAGCTGTACCCACTGCATATGGAGGTTCCCAGGCTAGGGGTCGAATTGGAGCTGCAGCCACTGGTCTACACCACAGCCACAGCAATGCCAGATCTGAGACGTACCTGCAACCTATACCACAGGTCATGGCAACACCGGATCCTTAACCCACTGAGCAAGGCCAGGGGTCGAATCTGTGTCCTCGTGGATGCTAGTCAGATTCGTTTCTGCTGAGCCACGATGGGAATTCCCTGATTCATGGATTTTATATTTGCTAATGTCTCCATCTAAAATGTTCATTTTTGCTTAGCCTACCCCCTTTCTGTTAGGATTCAGATCAATAGTCAGTTCCTTGGAGAAGCCTCTGCCTACTGTGAAATATAAATAGCCTTCTCCCACCAATCTTGGTCATTGTTACCATAGCACCAGACTGACCTATGTATTTACTCTCTAATATCTAGGTCTTCTCTCTAGAATGTAAGCTCCAGGCTGTTGTGTTCATGGTTGTATCCCCAGGCACGTAGGATATGCTTAAAATATTAATATCGTCACTTGCTTTTGGAAGAGTGATTGAAGCCTCTCCTCATTCCCTGGTTGGTTTTGGCTTTGTCATTTATTTTTTTCCCGCTGATAATCCTCAACCATCCAGCAATATTTTATTTTGGTGAGGGGATATTAAAAGCCACGTGGAACAGAAAACCAGGGCTCCAGGTGGATGGTGGGGAGATACATGCATGTTCTGGAGAGAATTTTTTTTTTTCTGGCAAAGAGAAGTTTTTGTTTTTGTTTTTGGTCTTTTTAGGGCTGTGCCTGAGGCATATGGAAGTTCCCTGCCTAGGGGTTTAATAGAAGCTGCAGCTGCCAGTCTACACCACAGCCATAGCAGCTCAGGATCTGAGCTGTGTCTTCCACCTACACCATAGCTCATGGCAACACCAGATCCTTAACCCACTGAGCAAGGCCACATCCTCATGGATACTGCTGGGTTTGTTAGCCACTGAGCCACGATGGGGAGAAGTATCTTTAAAGTGGATTTTGGAGACTTCTGCTAAGAAGCTGTCTAACCCTCTCTTCCTTCTTAGAAAGCCTTTAGTAAAGTCTATGTGACTCATGATGCATTTGTAGGTTTGGGGTGAGGGGAGGATTGTTCACAACCATCATGGGCTACTAAGTGTGGTGAGAAAAATATTTTATGCTTCATTTAGCTATTTCTTTGGCTGTGCTATTGTTGCCAAACCTTCCTCCCTAGGCAGTCTAGCCTGGAAAAGACTTAGTGGGTAAGAGCAAGGGTGCTAGAGTTTGACTTCTTTCAAAGCCCAGCTCCTGCTCCTTTCTAGCTCTGAACTTTGGCAGGTTAACTAGCTTCTTTATACAACGGATGTAATACCACCATCTTTCTCATCGTTTGCCGTGATGATTAAATAAGATAGCACATTTACATGGTGACTTGGCAGCATATGTACCCAACAATGGTTAGCTTTGATTCTTTCTCCTTTGGGAGGCAAACACCTTGAGAACAGGGTAGCTGTGATAGGATTGTATCTGTCACAATTTCAAATCCCATGGAGGAGCCTTATAAATCATTTTATACAGGCAGTTTCAACAAACGGTTGTGTGAAATCTAGGTTTTTAACAGTTAAACTTGAAATAATCTTGTTCTCTTTTATAACAACTCTTTTAAGAGGACCAGTATCCTATTGTTATTTGTTTGAGTTTTATTCTTTTCCCCTTCCCCTCCTCAAAAAGAGTGCCTTGGGACTCCTAACAAATCAAACAATAGACATGAAGTCTCAATTGAATTAAGGTAATCTTGTCTTGAGAATATTAATGATAGAAAAATAAGCATGGAAATAAAATCTTTGGGGGTTATTATTCCATCTTTTCCTTCTTTTCTACCTAGTAAAACCACAACTCATTATTATTTACTGCCTAGTACGTGAGCTCTTTCTTAAGTGTCTTATCTCTCCAATGCTCCATCACAGCAGGTCCAAGACACCTTCTGCTTAGTATTCTTTACAGTCCCTAACTGGATACATTCAGTTTGTATCTGTGGGTTCTGTATCCATGGGTTCAGCCAACTGCAGATTGAAAATAGTTTTTTAGCAATTTCCAGAAAGTTCCAAAAAGCAAAACTTGAATTTGCTGCTCACCTGGCAACTATTTGCATACTATTTACAACTATTTACATAGCATTTATATTGTATGAGGTATAATAAGTAACCTAGAGATGATCTAAAGTATAGAGGAGGATGTGCATAGGTTATGCAAATACTACAGCATTTTATACATGAGGCTTGATCTTTCTTGGATTTTGGTATCCACAGGGGTCTTGGAGCCAGTCCCCCACAGATAACTAGGGAGGGCTGTAGTTTATATGTGGTTCATGCTCTAGAAGGGGCAGAGCTGAATTGCATGGTGTTGAAGAACTAGGAGATTCCAACACCTCCTTGGATTGTCATTTTAGCATCTTGCACAGACCTCAAAAAAACTTCTTTTTTTTCTTTTTATGGCTGCGCTTATGGCATATGGAAATTCCCAGGCTAGGGGTCACATTGGAACTACTGCTGCCAGCCTGCGCCATAGCCACAGTAACGCAGGGTCTGAGCCACATCTGTGACCTACACCACAGCTTCTAACAATGCCGGATCCTTAACCCATTGAGTGAGGCCAGGGATCAAATCCCCATCCTCATGGAGACTGTGTTGGGTTCTTAACCTGCTGAGCCACTACGACAACTCCTCAAAAACACTTCTGATTATCTTCTGGTTCTATGAAGAAGGCCTGTTAATGACAACACCTTGCCTAGTCAATAGATATCTGCCCGAGGTCTTCCAGTGGCTGGAGAAAACCTTGCTCACGGTGCTCCCACCAAAGGGACGGGAGGTTTGCCTCCTTGAGTCTCTGAAGAGGCTCAGTCTGCATGGATTCCCATGAGCCTTCTCTCACCCCACCAGCTTCAGACAGGCATGTCCTCATGGAGCACCTCTCCAGAGAGTGCTCTGGGGTACTAGACTGGGATCTGCCTTATTCATCCATCCATCCATCCACCCATCCACTCATGCTTTCTCCACTAGTCATCAAGTGCCTCCCACATGAAAGCCTCCCTCTAGATGCTGCAGATAGAACAGGGAATAAGACACACCATATTTACCCTTTTCTTTACAGGGTTTATGTTCCAGGGCAGGGAATGGCGGGGGAGATAAATGATGAGTAGATAAATAAGTCAGCAAGGGTCCGATGAACTTAGGTTTCATGAAATCCTTAAGCAGAGAGATTTTTAAGGATTCTTCATTGGCAAACTAGCTTAGGCAAGAAAAGAAATACATTATCTTATTTGACTAAAAAACAAACAAACAAACTCCTGGAGAAGGCTCAAATAATCAAAGGAAGAGCTGCAGCCGTAGAGGCCTCAAGCACTGGAATATCCCCTGCTATCTGTTAGGAATTTCACTATCTCCCATTTTCACTTGTTCTGTCTTGCCTGTATTCTGATAATAGGTTTTGACCTATGACATGAAATATGGACACTGAAGACCTGGAAGATACAGGGAAGACCCCAGATTCACATCTTTTCATTTTAGAAATCTAACCCGACAGAGAACTTCTGCTCATTGTACCTGTGCAGCCAATCTACAGGAAAGGATTCCCATTAGCTTCCTTTGGGTTATGTGCCCATCTCTGAGTTAATCACTGTGTGGTGAGAAATGGATTTTTAACTGATCAGGTCTGAATTAGGGTCCGAACCTAGTAACTCTGAGATGGAATCTGTTTACAGAAGGCAGGACTCACAAAAAGGTCTGGGGACTCAAACAATGGATTTCATAGTCTCCTAGAGTCCTTTTTGCTAGGTCAGAAGAGCTAGCAACCAGGTATCCCTTGTGACTCATTGGGTTAATAATCCCACATAGTTTCCATGAGGATGCAGATTTGATTCCTGGCCTCGTTCAGTGGGTTAAGGATCTGGCATTGCCAAAAGCTGCAGCATAAACCACAGATGAGGCTCAGATCTGGGCCGTGCCTGTGGCATAGGCTGGCAGCTCCAGTCTCCCATTCGACTTCTAGCCTAGGAACTTCCATATGCTGCAGGTGTGGCTGTAAAAAGAGAAAAGAAAAGTAGACTTTTAAAATTCTTGGACTTCTCAGAATTTACCTTAAGGCATAGTTCCAGCTTGGGGGTGAATTTGCACATTGTGTAGCTGTAAGGGATTGTAAGAAAGGGGATGCTGAGCAGAGCAAGAAAGGCCTGGGTTTAGATCCTGGTTCTGATCTCTCTGACCTTGTACAAGTTTATATTGGGACCTGAGTCCTCTCATTTGTGAAAGATTTTTGCATGGATGAAGAACTGTAAGTTAAGAAAAAAAAGATTATGCAAATGTGGTGTATTTAGTTTCCTTACCCTTGGTCCCCAGTCGCCAGGACTTAACCTTTCCGACGCATAGCGTTTCAGCATCTCTAGGATCTTGAGACCACAACCCCCAAGGATAAATTTAAATGCTAAGTGTAGATCTAGGAACAGAACCCTAGCTTGTTGGGAATCTTAGGATCCAGAGTATAAAGGTGAGTTCCTCCACACCAGCCAGGACAGAGAAGGATTATTAGAGCATTGAGACTACCAAAAATCAGTTTGGAGGCAGTTTTCTGAACCCTAGGTTACCTGGAACCTTCAGTAAGCAGTCAGGTATTTCCTGCCCTGGCACTGAGGAAACTCCCCTGATGCTTCCTACAACCCTATCTTCACTTTTTGTTTTGAAGGGCTTGGTGCTTTGTAGTTTTAAAGGTAGGTATTGATTATATACAATCTTATTTTATGATTTACAGTGTTTCTGCCTATACTTTTCAATAAAATTATCAATCTTTAAGAATTAAAAAAAACAACAACTATTCTTTATTCAATAAAACTAAATTAGAAACAGTATGTGTAGATCAGAACCAGAATGCTAGGTAAGTGCCATTTTACCACTAAAGAGTGGTGTGACCTCAGGCAAGTTACTTATCCTTTCCATGCCTCAGTCTTTTCCTCCGTACAATGGGATAGTGTTAATATCTAGTTCACAGGGTTATTCTGAGATAGCTGTTTAATGATATGTTGTAAGCCCTCAATGCATGCTAGCTATTAGTAAAGCAGCACTTACGATGTGACAGGTCCTGTGCCACGGTTTATGTCATCTGAGTGATTCTCACAATAGTTCCCGATAACATTATTACCATCCCCATTTCACAGGTGACAAATCTGAGAGGTGATGTTCTCTGCCCAAGGTGACACATCTAGGGTACGGTGGATCCAAGGTTGAAATCCTTGTTTGTCTAACATGTCACGTTTTTAGTGATGTTTTACCCTTACCTCCTTGCCTGTGGGGCCCCTGTCTTCAGTGCTGGGCACCCAGATTCTTTCTTCCAGAACCATGTGTCTGGAGCAGATTGATTCTCGTAGAGTTTCCAGGTTTGATTTCAGTCTCATCTTAAGCCTAGTGTTTTCCTGGAGCTAACTCACATTGTGGTTTCACAATACAGAGCTGAGTGAAGAGGCTGTGTTGAGCCATTTTTTTTTTCTCCTTGTCATTTAAGGTCAGGATTGGGTACAGCATGTTAAAATATATATTGTTCACAGCCTTTTTCTGTTCACTGAACTTTCCAATTAGTGTCCACTTAAATGGATGCCAGGGAGAATTTCTTACAAGTCATGGTGTCATGTTGAATTGTGGTGATTATGAAGGCTACAGTGACAGGAAAGACTTAAGATTTTTTTTTTCCTCTGCTCATGTTGCTTGGTAAAAACTAGCTATGAAAAATAACTCTTAAGTTGAAAATTCCTTGATATAAAAGGACATTAAGCTATTTTTTTTTCTTTTTGCCATGTTGTTGTTAAAAGCCTTTCTAATTTAAATGTTCCATTTCCTTGAGTTTTGCTTTAAAGATTATAGTTGTATATAGCACCCTCGGGGTAATGTTATATTGATTATCAAATGTCTCCAGTGCATTTCTGCTTTCCGTCTATTTAAGTATAGAACAAAATAGTGTGGGTTTTCTATCTTTCATTCCAAATGTCATTTGCTGTAAGCTATTTTCTTGTACTCAGTTGCTTTCTTTTCCTTTTGTTTATCTTATTTGCATATACTTTCACATTTTAAAAAATTGGTTATAATATAGGATTATGCTGTGTTCTGAGGGTGAATTTGAATATTAGGGCTGATATTTTATTTTGTGACAGAAAGATTAGGATATTTTTCTTCTCTTTTATTCACCTTAACAAATAAAAAAGAACTGCCCCAGTCAATGAATAATTTAAGTCCTTGAATTCCGAAGAACATATTTGAGCGTTTCATGGTACAGGCATCTTTATTTTATGTTTCCTTCCCCAAGGCGGGAGAGGTACCAGGTATTATAATATAAACTCAATCAGTCATGTCCTTTCCCTGGGCTCCGTGGTGATGAGAGTCTCACCTCTAAGAGGATTTAATTCATGGACAGGAAGAGAATTCAAGGAAGCTGCTGTCACCCTCATTTAATCTCCATTGCATTTTATGTAGGAGTACAGACTTTCAGTTTCCCTTGTGCTCAAACCAAAAGGGTTGGTTTTCCTATGAAAATATAGCTGTCTCTGGAGTTTGTCCAAGGATCACCAGGTTGTGATCAGGAGGTTAGAACAAGTTCTCTGTGTTATTCCCTCCCAGCTCTAGTAATAGCTCAGTGGTAGACAAGGGGGGAAAGGGCTGTTTATTCCTAACTGAGCTTTGATTCTGTTCTCTGACTCAGTTTTATCCAGATCTATTGTGGCATTTCTGGCTATCTCAACAAAATAAAATAGGGAGTTCCCGTCATGGCGCAGCGGAAACAAACCCGTCTAGGAACCATGAGGTTGCGGGTTCAATCCCTGCCCTCGCTCAGTGGGTTAAGGATCCAGCGTTGCTGTGAGTTGTGGTGTAGGTCACAGATTCGGCTCGGATCCTGCGTTGCTGTGGCTGTGGCGTAGGCCGGCAGCTACAGCTCCGATTAGACCCCTAGCCTGGGAACCTCCATATGCCGCAGGTGTGGCTGTAAAAAGACAAAAGACAAAATAAAATAAAACAAAATAAAATGAAGTAGCATGTGAACATTAAATAAAAGTAATGATTTTGCTTATCAGCAATTCAGAACATATTGGTAGCAGAGGAGAATTTATGTTGAATTGTATCCCCTCCCAAATTTCAAGGCCATTTCAGGGTGTGGCATGTCACAAGTATAGCTTATCTGCCTTTTAGAAATGAATGGGCTTCTTCGTAAGTTGTTTGTTTGAAATTCAGGACGATAATAATTTGTACAAAACATTTTTTTTGGCCACACCCACAGCATGTGGAAGTTCCTGGGCCGGGGGTCAAACCTGAGCCACAGCAGCAACCCAAGCTGCTCTAGTAACAATGCCATGTCTTTAACCCACTGCACCGCAAATGAACTCCTATACAAAATATTAAGAATACTGACACCATTCCTAGGCTAGCCCACTAACATCTATTGAACTTATAATGCAGTTGTATGTGGTGTAATAGTACTGATGAAACCAACAAGCATTTACATTTGGAGATGTGTTCAGAGTTTCAGTCAGGGCTCCATTGTAGCCCTGGTTTTAGGATCTGATATTTTTCCTCCACACTTACCAATTCCACCACTTTCCTGGCTTACCATATAGAGACATTTATTTCTCCATCTCATGCCTTGGAACTTCTGCATTTGGTCTTTCTCAATTCTTTCAGATGTTCATTGTGCCGTCTTTTTATCAAGTGGAGGCCTTCATTTTTGCTAGCCCCTCTACCGAAAATCTCCCCTGTCCATTCTCCTCTTGACTAGCTCCTATTTGTCCTTCCGTGTAGGTGTTGCCTCTTGGCAGAAGTTCCTCCTTCTTATGCATCAGTTTGTCTTAAGCCTACCCATATTCAAACTGCTCAGGACTTCTGAGAATATAGTTAGTTCAAGGAAGAGACAATGGCCAGTCACACTTCCAAACTCACATGGACAGACAAATGCTATTTCTACTGGCTCTTGCTGGTTCTTTATCCTGATGAGCCTTGGTCCTATAGATATGTCAGAAGATGCTCTTCTACTCTCCTGACAGTGATGGAGAGATTTCTCCAGGGACTTCCATGTGTCTCTGAAGAAAACGACACCACCAGCCTCAGTGCTAAGTTTAGTCAGAGCTGCCCCATTCTTGGCTCTCAGGATTCCAGATCTTAGTGTTCAGTGTTTTAGTTCACATGGATAGTTTCCTCCCACGGAAACAGGGGGTCTTACAAATATCGGGTCCTGATCGATTCTGTCCTGTACCTCACAAATCCAGATTACCCATTTTCTTCTTTCCCAAGTATTCACCCCTAATAGTTGAGCAGTGTATTAGTTTCCCAGTGTGACTGTAACAAATTACCACAAAACGAGTGGCTTATAAAAGGGAAATTTATTCTCTCACAGTTGTGAAAGATGAAAGTCTGAAACCAAGGTGTTGAGAGGGCTATGCTCCCTGTTAAGACTCTAGAGAAGAATCTTTCCTTGCCTCTGATAGCTTCTGGTATTTGCCGGCAATCCTTGGTGCTCTTTGACTTAGAGATACATTACTCTAATCTCTGTCTCCATCTTCACATTGTGTTTTCCCCTGTGTATCTGTGTGTCTGTGTCCAAATTTTCCTCATCTTATAAAGACACAGGTCATTTGGAATTTAGGGTATATCCTTGTCCACTATGACCTCACCTTAACTTGATTACATCTGCAAAGACCTTATTTCCAAATAAGGCCCCATTTGTAGGTTCCTAGTGGACATGAATCTGGAAGGGGGGGGCACTGTCCAACTCAGTAAAAGAAGTTTTCTTTTAAATATTCAAAATTCAAACATTCTTATTGTATCTCTTTTCCTCACAAAATGGGGATATCTCCCCACACTCCCAAAGAAGGTTACTCCTAATAGTTCTAAGGTGACTCATCCTCAAAAGAAGATTCCCAACAGAGCTGGGAGGTAAAAGGGCAACTAGAGTACAGAATTTAAGGAGGTGCTCATTCTCTGTGTCTTTCAAGCACACGGTTGTACTTACATGACCCTGAGAGTGGGTGCCTCCTTAAATTTTGGGTGTGTCTCCTCTTGCCTCACCCAAGTTTCAACCTTGTGCCTAAGACAATACAAAGACTACATCCATGAAAATGGCAGGTGGAACTGAGCAAAATTCCTGGCATCTCTGTCAACAGAAAGAGAAAAAAATCTACCATTTTTCATCTGTGGTACTGCACCTTGAGACATAATGATAACAAGCGATAGAATAGTTACTTAGTACTGAGCTAAGGTCTCTCTATCTTATTCATTCCTCATACCTCTAAGGAAGTATTAATATTGTTCCCATTGGAGTTCCCATTGTGGCTCAGTGGTAATGAGCCTGACTGGTATCCATGAAGACATGGGTTCGCTCCCTGGCCTCATTCAGTGGGTTAAAGATCAGGCGTGGCTGTGAGCTGTGGTGTGGGTCATGGATGTGGCTTGGATCCCATGGTGGTGTGGCTGTAGTGTAGGTTTGCAGCTGCAGCTTTGTTTTAAGCCTTAGCCTGGGAACTTCCATATGCCAAGGATGAGGCCCTAAAAAGATTATATAATTTATTTTTTCCCATTTTATCAATGCAGAAACATAACTGCAGTCCTCTTTAATTTCGTAACACTTTAACTGCCACAGTATCTGCCAAAAAATGTTTGAATGAGAAAGCCTAAATTTTTTTGAAAAATTATTTGTTCATCTGATAACTTATCAGAGTAATTACTTTGTGTATTAGTCTGCTCAGGATGCTATAACACAATACCATAGACTGGGTGACTCAAATAACAGAAATGACCTTTCTCACAATCTGGAAGCTGGGAAGTCCAATATCAAGGTGCTGAATGGTGCAGTTCTGCTGAGAACTCTCTTCCTGGTTTGTATGTGACTTCCTTTACACCATGTTCGCTGTGGCCTTTCCTTGATGCACACACAGAGAGAACAATGTGTCTCTGCTTATAAGGACACTAACCCTGTTGGGTCAGGTCCCCAGCCTTATAATCTCATTTAACTTCAGTTACTTCTTTACTTCAAATATAGCAACACGGGGGAATAGGGCTTCCACATACACTTTTTGGGGGACACAGACATTGAGTTCATAACACTCTGTGTCAGATTCTATCATAGACAGTAGCAGGCAGAGATGCATTACACACCACCCTGTCCTTAAGAAGTTTAGGGCTCAGTGCAGCAGGTCTCACCTGGACCATGTGGAAAAGGGAAGGACTATAAGATTTACCTGTGGAGCTTCTGCCACTCTAGGAACCTTAGATTTCTCACCTTACAATTTGATTACTCTGAGAAGTACTTCATTTTTTGAGCCCCCAATGGTCCTAGTGCCCAAACCATGAAAATACTGTTATGTGAAACTCCCTTCTTGCCCGATAATTGAGCTGTGCCTAAGGATCATATAACAACTTTGAATTGTGCTGTTTCCTTAACATAAATAAATAAATAAATAAATAGAGACTTTAGAACATCATTTCTCTGAAATCCCTCTGCATTAATTAGACTTAATTGTGTAAAGTGAGTTGATTAATTTTAAAACTAATAAATTATTAACATTCTAATACATAATAATATTTAATATATGCTAATGAGGGCTCACATTTATAAACTAGTCAATTTTTAGTACCACCTCTATAATTTATTACAAAGTCTAATGAAAAAATACTACCTACAAGAAACTCCACACTTGGATTATGGTTCACTGTAGTCTATATCTCTGGCTTTTTTTTTTTTTTTTTTTCTCCAATGGTTGCACTCATGGCATATGGAAGTTCCCAGACCAGGGATAAAATCTCAGTCACAGGTGCAATCTACACCACAGCTGCGGCAATGCCAGATCCTTAACCCACTGTATTATAGTGGGAGCTCCCTCACTTTTTGGAGTTATACAGTTGTAAATGAACTGGCATGTATATTATATTGCATAAATCACACACACACAGAGAAAAAGTGAAACTTATTTCACATGTTAGAGAATCTTTCTTTTCAGGTCTAGGAGGAATTGTGGGGAGTGGTCTTCTTGAGTTACCATTTGGCTTGCTAGACTCACAAACTGTTCCTTAAACTGTAAGTTTTCTTCATCTCAGAGTGGTCAGTGTCTAGCACAGTGCCTGGCACAGAGGAGATGCATAACAAATATTTGCCAAATGAAGGAATAAACAGATCAGAATCTGCTATTTAACCTTCTTCTTTCTCTATCCTGGTATTTCCCCAGTGTTTCTGGCTATGAAATTGGCTGCTCTCCCATCAGTTGAAGTAGAAGAATCTTGTTCAGTGGCTTTAGAAAAATGCCTAAAATATTATTCCTTTCATTATATGGAGAGATCTAAAATGTGTGTTAATAAATACATATTATACATACCATAACGTAGATTGAAAATTAAATTTATTCATATGGAGTATCTTTACACTGCAGACTGGTTATTTGTTCACAATAAAGTACTATAATGCTATCCCAGAATGTGTTCCCACCAAAAAAACTTTTTCGCTAACTACTAGACATAAGTGAAACATTTTGGCAGAAAATAGTGTGCAAAAGACTTTTATCTTTTTGAGGGCATGGGGAGAGCACAGAGGATAACTGGTTTAGATATTGATATAGTTCAATTTACAAGGAATAAACAACTTTATTCCCTTCTAAAATGTACTTTTATTACTTGGCAAATTCAACCTGTGTTTAATCAGATCACTAAATATTTCTTCTTATAAAGGTGTTAGAAAGATAATAATGTCCTTAAGGAATTTCTCCTCAGGCAGTAAGTATTTGCAGGCAAGCACATGAAATTATACCATTCTTTTTAATAATGAGATAGTATTTTCCTTCACCCACCCCCAAGATACTAGAAATATTTAAAGTAGGGCCACAAGATTGAGTTTCCCGTAGTCTTAACACCTACAGATGAGAAGACATGCCAGAAACTAGAAAGGCAAAATTGTTTTGCCAATCAGTGATGTTTCAATTTCAGCTTAAGTTGTTTGGTACATAAAGTGCCTCGGTTACTGCTCCTGATTGATGGGGGTTGTTTTTCAAGTGCTAAACTGTAAAACTATTTTATATAGCTGAAAGATATGGAAATTTTTTCCCACTGATTTGGAAAAAAAGTAGTTTAAAAATAAACTCTGAACTCGCAGAGGTATTTCTGTGGAAATGAAGAAAACAACTTAGGATATTAAGTATTAAAAAATTCACGCCCTGAATCTCAAAGCAATTGTAAAAATGTATTCATATTCCTAGGTGGTACATTTTTCTTTCTTTCCGTTTCTCTCTCTCTCTCTCTCTCTTTTTTTTTTTTTTGTATAATGAGATGCACTGAGTTTATTTAGGTTAAGTAAAATTCTCCACTTTCAAATGTATGCTGGAAGGAAGCTTATCTTCTATGTTAATGTTAAGAAGATGTGCAATTGTAATTCTGTGTTTTGAGAGACCACTCATCTCCACTGTGATCATTTTAAAGAAGAGGAATATGAAAGTTATGGTTTGCCTGAGGTTGCCTTAGCTTGCTGGGGCACTAAGTACCAATTGTTACTCCTTTGTCAGACTGGACAGAATCACATCCTGTTCCCTGTCCCCCCACCTTCTGCTCATTCCTGGGGTGCAATGCAGAGTTCAAGAAAGTGTTTGAACGATTTCAGTATTTAGTATTATGTTCCTTAGAAGAGTTCTACCCTTAAAACTGTGGAGGAAATGTTGAAGGGTTCACAGTGTTGGAATTTCCTGTGAATATGCAAACATTTCAGGAACACTCTATGTCTTTTTTTGATTTTGGTTTTTGTTTTTGAGCCTAGGCTCTAGAAAGGACCAAAACAACAAGAAAGGTTTTCTCTCACTTCCCTTTAGCCTGCATTGAGTGTCCAGGATGAACCAAGTGTGGTATGAGGTGCTAGGAACTGAGAGTACTAAGGTGGGGTTTTTAATCGTCCAAGAAAGGATGGGGCAGGAATTTATCTGTGATGCGTGTAAAGCTGGAGTAAAGCTAGGAAGAGTTGCCATTTGAAAAAGGGGAGGATGCCTGCCAAATGCTTCAGATTCACTTGTTTGCCAATATTGTGTTGACCAAACAAACCAGTCAATGCCATGATTTTTGACCTTGGGGATGACCATTTGCAACTTCGGAGAGAGGGGTATGGGCTGAAGAGTCGAGCAACTGATTCCAGTACAATGAGATGTGTGCTATAGTAACACAAGCCTAAGATTAACTGCTGTAGAAGCACCGAAGAAGCAATTGTTAGC
The DNA here is from genome assembly GCF_016906955.1 of Phacochoerus africanus. Taxonomy (NCBI): domain Eukaryota; kingdom Metazoa; phylum Chordata; class Mammalia; order Artiodactyla; family Suidae; genus Phacochoerus; species Phacochoerus africanus. The sequence goes on from NC_062546.1 coordinate 77,759,902, forward strand.
TCTTCCTGGGGATATTACATGGGATCCCAGAAAAAAATGGCATATGAACTTCGTTTCTGTTTTGAAATGAGTATCTACGGAGGGGTGACTCTGTTGGACACTAGGCTCACATTATTACATGTGATCGAAAATAGGTTATCCCAGAGAGATGGGACACAAGCCCGAGTAAAGGGTGGGGGACTTCAGTATGTGGCAAATGACACACTTGGAGACATGTTGCAAAAGTTTATAATGTCATTTGAGGCAGATCTTAGTTACTCAGCAGCCTCAGGAAGTAACCTGGGGAAAGACTGTAAAGGAAGAAGATGATGAGCAGAGGAGAGGACTTTTAGGAGTGGACAGAGGGCTGAGGAAAGGAATCCATTTAAGGTGACCAAGTAAGAACAAGGATAGAGGGGAAACCGGGCAACAGTGTGGCTAAGCTCTGAAAGCTAATACAATGTTGTAAGGCAACTTTATTCCAATAAAATTAAATTTAAAAAATTAAATCCCCTAGCTTTTCTAGCCATCCTGGTCCAGGAACTGGACATAAGAGTAAAAATGCCATCTGTATTTTCCAGGGTGGGTAAAGTGGCTTTGATCCATGCATTCATCAAGAACCCAACATCCTTGCCTCACTGGCTTGCTGTCCTTAGGGTATTGCCCTCATCTTTATTGTTGAAAATGGTGGTATGATGTTCCCGACAGGCAAATGGAGGAAGGAAGAAAGAAGAAAGAAAGGGCATATGTCAGTTGACTGTTAAGGTAGGTTCCCGCAAAGTTATGAAATAGATTCTTATACCAACATTATGTGTAATTGTATCTTATTGATCAGAAGTTAGTCACATGGCCTCACACATCTGTAAGGCAGACTGAGAAAGTAATATTTATTCAGAAAAACCATGTATCCAGTAAAAAATTAAATTATTATTAAAGATAAGCAGTGGTCTCTCCCATACCCGAACAATCAGATTTCATTGAAGTTCAGGCATTCACAAAAAAGACCAAGGGTACAAGGAAATTTTTAGCATTTTTAAATTTTTTTGAATTTTTATAATTATTTATTTATTGTCTTTTTATGGCCACCCCCATGGCATCTGGAAGTCCCCAGGCTAGGGGTCGAAACTATAGCTGCTGGCCTATGCCACAGTCACAATAACATGGGATCCAAGCTGCCTCTGTGATGTACATCACAACCCATGGCAATGCGAAATCCTTAATGCACTGGGCAAGGCCAGGGATCGAACCTGCATCTTCATGGGTGCTAGTCAGGTTCGTAACCACTGAGCCATGATGGCAACTCCAGCATTTTTAAAATAAAACATAAAAAAGCACATTTACATTATTGTCTAAAATTACAAGAGTTTGGGTTTCCTATCCACTTTACTGTAAAGCTTCCTAATATTTCCAGGAGTTTCCCCCAAATGTCTCTGAAGTTCCCCAGGGTGTATGAAAATGTTCAAGAACCATTTCTTACCATCTCTCATGCTTTTCCTACTAGGGGAGCAGAAACATGCTCTCCTTGAGGATGAACACCATGATGGCCACTCTTTCTGGTCCTCCATTGCCACCATCAGTGGATTGAAAAATCTACCGCTGATGGCTCAAACGTTCCTTCCAGCCGGGAGTGTCAGTTGACTAACACCAGCCACAATAGCTTCATGAGTGGTTATGTCTCTTTCAATTCTAAACCCCTCACTCTGCTGTGGCCCATAAAATACCAAAATTAGTTGTGCTAGTAGTCACTCACTTTTCGGTGGTATATGTGGGGGGAGCTAGTCTGCTCACTTCACCCCTAATTTTGATAGGTAGACATATGCTTCCAGACTTCTTCTCTCTTCTATGGGTAGCTCCCTCTCAAGTATCCTGTTGCTCCTAGTTAGAATCTGTCTTAAGCCAGATCTTTACCACCTCACTGACTTATTTTAGCATCTTTGAATTCAATGGAGAGGAGTCATGGACTCATGGATTCAGTCCCCTTTTACTCATAAGTCTTACTTGCTTTCAGTTGTTTTCATAAATAGTTACAAAGAAGAAGGCAAGTTGCCAACCTGGCAGCATCCTGCTATAAAAGGGATGCACATGACTATATTGGAAAAGGCACGATAGAACTTCTTGAGTAAGCAAAGTCTAAGCCCTTTACAATTTGTGCCTGCTGACACTAGACGTAGAAAGAGAGGATGCCACAGGAGTTAGAGCAAGGGGCTAGGAAAGAGCAGTCAGCAGGCAGTGGTGTGGCCAGGGAAAGAAAAGTCTGTGATGGGGTGATGAGACGTGATGGTGGGTGGTGATTATGCATCACAAGAGGAAGGGATAGCATTCACAAATGTGGCCAGGGTCACCAGAAATGAGAGAATAATAGTGACAGGAAAATTGAGGTGACTTCCTTCCTTGGTTTCCCTCAGTACTAAAAATGAACATTTTAAAACTGTTTCTGCAAGTATTTTTAATGATTATAATTCATAATTAATTAAATTTTAATATAAGTTCTTAAGAATTGACAGTTTCCCTGTGGTTTCAAAAACCTATGCTCTTAACTACTTTTTTTTTTTTGACTCAGGTTTTATTAAAAATGTTTATTTTATTTTATTTTTTTACTTTTTTATTATTCAAATGAATTTATCACATCTGTAGTTGTATAATGATCATAACAGTCTGATTTCACAGGATTTCCCTCCCATAGCCCAAGCACATCCCCCACCCCACAAACTGTCTCCTCCGGAGACCATAAGTTTTTCAATGTCTGTGAGTCAGCATCTGTTCTGCAAAGAAGTTCAGTCTGTCCTTTTTTCAGATTCCACATGTCAGTGAAAGCATTTGATGTTGGTGTCTCATTGTATGGCTTGACTTCACTTAGTGTGATAGTTTGTAGGTCCATCCATGTTGCTAAGAATGCCGGTATTTCGTTCTTTTTAATGGCTGAGTAATATTCCATTATGTACATGTACCACATCTTCTTGATCCACTCCTCTGTCCAGGGACATTTAGGTTGTTTCCATTTCTTGGCTGTTGTAGATAGTGCTGCAATGAACGTTGGAGTACATGTGTCTTTGAGAGTCGTGGTTTTCTCTGGATAGATGCCCAGGAGTGGGTTTGCTGGATCAAATGGTAATTCTATTTTTAGTTTTCTGAGGAATCTCCATACTGCTTTCCAAAGTTGTTGCACCAATTTACAGTCCCACCAACAGTGTACTAGGGTTCCTTTTTCTCCACACCCTCTCCAGAACTTATTGTTTATAGACTTTTTGATGATGGCCATTCTGGCTGGTGTAAGGTGGTACCTCATAGTGCTCTTAACTACTTTTGAATACATTAGCTATATTCTGAAGGCATGTAGAAATTCTCTCCACTCCCAAGTATCTGCGCATTGTGTACCAGTGTACCCGTGCCTGAGAGAGGCTGGTAAGAGCAAGCCATGAGCCAGTCCTTGAAGGATCACAAAGGAGAGACTCAAGTGTGCGAAGCAAGGTGGAAAGAATCTTGATAATTACAACTGAATGATAAGGTCAGGGCTTGAAAGAACCATGAGCTGAACTCATCTGTAAAGTTCTCCATCGGTTTTAGAGGACTTGTCATCAAGTACAGGGAACTGGAACACATTCCAGATCCTGAACCTTGGAGATTCCACCTTGCTTGACTGCAGTCACTCCATATTCACTGTTACTTGACCTTCAGCACTCTCAGACTGAAAACAGAGAACACTCTTATGTCTCTTCCCATCACTCACTTCATGGTTGTGCAACTATGCAGAAAAAAAAGGCTAATTAGTATAATAATAAGTACTATTTGAATGCAAGACTATGCTCAGTGTTTCATATGTCATATCTCATTTAATTCTTACATCCTAAAACCATTTATATATTAGGAAACTGAAATAGAGTAAAAGGGATTTGAGTCTTTCCTAAATGGTCTCGGTACTTCATGTTTCTACATATAGAAATAGCCTGTGTACCCCCTGAAAGACAGGGCCACCAGTTTCTTACCCTACTCACAGTCATGCAATTAAAAACTCGTTTGACGTTGGACATTTTTGAGACTTTTTTTTCATGTTGATTTTAGCTCATTACAAATTTTCAAGAGGAAATTCCCTTGTGTGGCTGCAACTTTGGATGTCTCCAGTGGGAAATGTTTGTGGAGGGGATGATATAGCATTGTAAATAACTAGTTAGCCTTCTGGTTCCAATAGATTTTGGTTTACATCTAGTGTTTTATTATATCAGATATATGTCCTCATGAAAGACTCATCTTCTCAAAGTCATATTTTCCTTATCTAATAAAATAGGGCTATTCTGAGTATTAAATGAGATCATGTGTACAAGGAGACATGATCCCTGCTATATGCAGCTTAACATCTAATAGGGGTGGATCAACAGCAAACCAATAAAACCAAAGCAAGTCACACATGTAAAATATCTTAACCAGTTATGATATTTTGTGAAAAAAAAGTGATTACATTTGAGATGTAAAGGTGGCAAGGCATATGATTCAAATTGTAATGGTACTTTATTTTAAATACAATGGGAATTCTTTGAAGGCTTTTAAGAAAAAAAAGTGGTATTGTGATTTTCTTTTTTAATTGATGATTTTGACTGCAGTGTGGAGGATGGATGGAGGGAGGAGGGCAAAAAAGGGCAAAAGCAGGGAGACCAGATAATCAATTAGAGTGAAAAGAGAGATGTAGGTGGACTCAAGTAATACTTTGGAAGTCAGATCGATAGAACTTTATAATGGACGAGATACAGGAGTTAAGAACAAGTGGTAGGCTAAGAAGGTTGATTCTCAGATTTCTGGCTGTAGAAAGTCTAGAGAAATTGAGCAGATTGATGTTGGAAAAAGATGATCAAAAGTTCAGTTCTGGAGCTGCTAAATTTTTGGAACATTTGAGATATTTAAGCAGATATATAGAAGAGGTAACGGGCTATCATGTCAGAGGTCTGTACTGGAAGAACAGAATGTTCTGGCATGCAGGAAGTGCCAGAATTTGTATATGGTTTCATAGCTGTGACAAAGGTTGAGAGAAGGAGTGTGTAGAGAAGATGGTGGGAAAAATATCATAAATATCTAATATGGGAAGGCAGAGGATTTTTTTTTTTTTTGGTCTTTTGTCCTTTTAGGGCTGCACTTGTGGCATATGGAGGTTCCCAGGCTAGGGGTCTAATCAGAGCTACGGCCTACACCAGAGCCACAGCAACACCGGATCTGAGCTGCGTCTTTGACCTACACCACAGCTCACGGCAACGCTGGATCCTTAGCCCATGGAGCAAGGCCAGGGATTGAACCCGCAACCTCATGGTTCCTAGTTGAATTCGTAACCACTGCGCCACAATGGGAACTCCAGGAATTATTTTTAAAAAGTCTTGAGTGACAAAAATAGAAGGAAAGAAAATGAAGATTTATTGTCTGTATGGCACAATTTTATACTTCAATAGAAAGTTTAATTTTCTATTTTTACTCAGTTGTATCTTATTTGTCTATTAAGATGAACATTTCTGGGCAGAGATGTGATTCTTCTTCCTCTGATACTTTATATTGCAGGAATCCAATAAATATTTTTGATTGATTTAAGAAAAGTAATGATAAAATAAATATTCTAACTTACATCAGAATATTGAAAGTCATCTTACCTTCTATATCAAATCCCAATAGTCTTTTAATAGACCATTAGAAAGATTTTAGACCATCTCTTTGCATAAGAGAGAAGAAAATTTTTCATAGCAAAACCATTTTCTTCCTTGTCTGCTTAAATCAGATATCTTATTTGTTAGTAGATTAAGGCCATTCAACTGCAATAAAGACTCTAAATCAGAGGTTGACAAAATAGGCAAGTATCTGATTATGTTTCTGGACCTATTCAATGGCTAATCAAAACTAAAATCTTTACTTGATTACATTTAAGAGTGGTAGCACTTCAGGTTTGTATCAGTTAATCATGAAACCAAAAAATCTGTTAAAATAGTTCATAGCCTTTATACCACCTGCCCCCTAGTACAGTAATTACTGAAAGGTAAAAGGAAGAGTAGGGAGGAAGATTATTTCTAAGAGGATTGTATTTTTAATACTTGGTTAAATTATGGCTACATGATTGTCAAGCCAGAGATCTACAGGGAAAATGAAAGAGGTTTAGTAGAAGATAACAACTGAGGTTTAAAAGTAAGAGGAATACCTGGTTGTGTTTATCACCTGACTGTGGTGATGCCCTCCCCTCTGGTTTTTATCCATTTTATTTGGGGAGCGCGACATTTATGGGATGAGCCTTTTGACCAAAAACAAACAAAACCAGAACAAGCAAACAAACAAAAAATTAAATCCCCAAACCCCATTCTTTGAATAACTATTGTATTGCTCTGGTTGGTTCAGGTAAATTTCAAGCTGTGTGTGTTTTTCCTTTAATTTCTAACATTATAGAAAAAGTGATCAGATAATGCTGTATTTCTTAATATTTCTTAGTATTTTAATATAAGAATATAAAGCAAACATGTCCTATAGTCCTGTTTTCTAGATAATTATGGTTGACAAGAAAAAATAAGTATGAATACTGGGAGAATCTGCAAAAAATACCAGGAAGCATAAAGTAAAACTGAAAGTCTTCATTCCCCAAACCCAGTCGTTCTATTAAAAGTTTTTTCTGAGAAGTGTGTGTGTAGCTTCCAAAAGCATATATGTATATATTCATTCAGTCAGTGAATACTATGGCACATTTATTATGTCTTGACACATCCACAAATATATATATTGTACACACACATAACACAATGTATTATATGTATGACATACATATGTGTATGCATAATGTATTACATATATAGCACATGCATATATGTGTATGTAATATATTACATCTGCAAGATAAAAAGGTATATGTGTGTGTTTCTGTGCACGTGTGTGCATGTGCACTCACCTGTGTGTACATTTACATACATATGCACCCTGGTATAACCAAAAATTACTAAAATGATTTTTAGTTACTCAGGTTTTCTGCACACACCAGCTTATATTTTTTTCTTTATTTCAAATATATATATATTTAATGAAGTATAGTTGATTTACATTGTTGTGTTATCTTAGATGTACAGGACAGTGATTCAGTTATACATACATATATATTCTCTTTCAGACTCTTTTCCCTTATAAGTTATTATAAAATATTCAGTATTGTTCCCTACTCTATACAGTAGATCCTCATTGTTTATCTGTTTTTTATATAGTAGTGTGTATATGTTAATCCCAAACCCCTAATTTCTCCTCACCACTTCTTTCTCCCTTGGTAACCATAAGTTTGTTCTCTTTCTGATTTGTAAATAAGTTCATTTGTATCTCAACTATCTTTCTTACTTTTTGTTTTTCCTTTCCATCCTTCCTTCTTTCATTTCCATATTTGCAAATGACACATGATATAATAGACATTATTGTTTTCTAATTTCTTTTCTTTTTTTTTTTTTTTTTGCTTTTTAGGGCTGCACTTGTGGCATATGGAGGTTCCCAGGCTAGGGATTGAATTGGAGCTACAGTTGCCAGGCTACACCACAACTACAGCTATGCAAAATCCCAGCTGCATCTGTGACGTATGCCACAGCTCCCAGCAATGCCTGATACTTAACCCACTGAGCGAAGCCAAGGATCAAACCCGCAACCTCATAGTTCTTAGTCGGATTCATTTCCTCTGCACCATGATGGAAACTCCTGTTTTCTAATTTCTTGATTGTGCTTCTTTAACTGCTGAGCCACGTAGGGAACTCCTGCTCTGCATTTTTGCTTTTGGAAAAATTCTACCTTAATACAAAGCCAGTTCTACTTATAAATTCATCTAATCCAGCAGCTTACTTAAATTAAAACCCTACTGATGGTTTGACTTTTATAGTTTTAATGAGGTAACACTGGTTTATAATATTATACATTTCATGTGTGCAACATTATGTTTTTATTTCTGTACACTGTATAGTGTGCTCACCACCAAAAATTTAGTTTCCATCTGTCACCATATATAGTCGATCCCCTTTACCCATCCCACCCTCTTCCCAACCCTTCTCTGATAACTGATCTGTTCTCTGTATCTATTGGTTTGTTTTTGTTTGCTTTGTTCATTTATTTTTGTTTGTTTTTTTATAGTCCATATATGAGTGAAATCATATGGTATTTGTCTTTCTCTGACTTATTTTACTTAGCACAATACCCTCAAAGTCCATTTGCATTGTCACAAATGGCAAAATTTTATCTTTTTTATGGCTAAATAGTATTCTTGTGTGTGTGTGTGTGTGTTTGGGCATTAGCTTTACTTTCTAGCACCATTTTATGTCTTATCCTTATTTTGCATTCTTCCTTACACATTTATATTTAATAAAATATACATGTCCTTATAAAGTAAATTTAATCAGGTTTTAACAGAGTGGGGTTAACCAATTAATTACAGATTAATAAATAAAAATAAACAATTTAATTTAAAAATTAGGGATAAAGTAAATTGAGAAAGTGTTAGGTTATAATAACATTGCAGTTGGCAAGAGGATTTTATCATTATTAAAAAGCATCAATCACCCCATGAAAGAGAATCCTGTGGAGAGAAAACTTCATTAAAATGGAAAATCCTCTTCATTTAGTTCATTTATGGTATCAAGGTGGCGAGGAATGAAAGGTAATGTCAAAGGAATAAATAACAGGTGGATAACATCAATATAAGAAAGAGGTAAAGATCTTCAATCTGTTTTAGCTGCCCACTGTTGGTCCTCACTGCCTCCTGAAATCAACTGGCATATCCCCGGGGACTACCTGATATCAGAATTAGGCATCCTAGTGAATCCTTTCCAGGTCAGTAGGAAAGGGGTTGTTGAAAAGAGCCCCCCAATAGCTGAATCCTTTTCCTGTCTGTGAACTCATCTCATCACAATGGAACTTAGGTTTCTGAATTCTTTAGGAGGTGATTCTCATGGGTATCTGAAGAACCCCATTATTCACTTTTTAAAATTATTATTATTTTTTATTATTTATTATTTTTTTATTTTTATTCTTTTGTCTTTTCTAGGGCCACACCCGTGGCATATGGAGGTTCCCAGGCTAGGGTTTTTTTTTGTTGTTGTTGTTTGTTTGTTTGTTTTTTGTCTTTTTGCCTTTTCTTGAGCCACTCCCTCGGCATATAGAGGTTTCCAGGCTAGGGGTCTAATCGGAGCTGTAGCCACTGGCCTACGCCAGAGCCACAGCAACGCAGGATCCGAGCCGAATCTTCGACCCACACTACAGATCACGGCAATGCCAGATCCTTGACCCACTGAGCAAAGCCAGGGATCGAACCCGCAACCTCATGGTTCCTAGTTGGATTTGTTAACCACTGCGCCACAACGGGAACTCCCAGGCTAGGGTTCTGATTGGAGCTGTAGCCACTGGCCTATGCTAGAGCCACAGCAACATGGGATCCGAGCTGAATCTGTGATCAGCACCACAGCTCACGGCAACGCCGGATCCTTAACCCACTGAGCAAGGCCAGGGATCAAACCCGAAACCTCATGGTTCCTAGTTGGATTCATTAACCACTGAGCCATGATGGGAACTCCCCGTCATTCACTTTTTAATTACTTACCCATATACCACCTCCCAGAATAGAGGCTCAGACTCACAACGGCAGCCTGGGCACATCCATGGATATTATGTCGGCCTCATAGTCCAACAGGACAGATGAGACTGGATGTCAGGATTTAGAACAGGCCTCAGGATAGTCTTTCCGCCTGAGTCAGCAGGTAGGTCAGTCCTTTAGCCTAAAGGGAAGGCTTAGCCAGGCTGGCTGGTTGTAAATGGCCATGGAGGTTTCTGCATGATTGTATTTCTTTGGGACTGGGAGACAGATGACCTTTAGATTCCTGAGAAAGTTCTGAATAAGTAGTATATTATGACTTTACTACACCAAATTCCCCTTTTCCTCCTAAGCACTCAACCAGACACTCCTCATTTACTGAACTCATAAAATTTCCACTGATGGATGGAACTAATTGCCCCCTAGTTTCAGACCCAGGTTCTGATGCCTTTACTTTTTCCTGTAATAGGTAGGATTGGGGCCAAATCATTATAGATGGTGCCAGGGTGTCCAGTTATGTACTTGAGAGGTCAAGGAGTGTCTTTTTTCTCTTCTAAATCATACAAATCAATTTATGTCTTAAAACCACACTTAAAAAGAGGCTTGTTTTGCAGTGCTACGTAAAGTCACAGTGTTTTCTTTAAATTTTGTTTCCTCTCAGTTTTATAAACTCTCTGGGGAAAGCTCTGGTATAATTAAGACATAATATCGCTTCTGTCATCTTGAAGTGCCTAGCGTAGATAACTATTTCCTTGAATTTGTTCATTTGTTAGGTTTTTTTCCTCCTTATTTTTATGTATGTGTGTATGTGGCGTAGATAACTATTTCCTTGAATTTGTTCATTTGTTAGGTTTTTTCCTCCTTATTTTTATGTATGTGTGTATGTATGTATTTTTTATGGCCGCATCCGAGACATAGGGAAGTTCCTGGGCCAGGGATGCAATTTGAGCCAGAGCTGTAACATGTGCTGCAGCTGCGTGGTAATGCTGGATCCTTTAACCCACTGCACTGGGCTGGGGATTGAACCCGCATCTCTGCAGTGACCTGAGCTGCTGTAGTTGGATTCTTAATCCACTGCACCACAGCAGGAACTCCTCCTCTTAATTTTAAAGTAGAAAAGAAGGGAAAATGATCAAGAATATCAGCATTTAAGCACACCATTGCTCAAATTTTGCATTTTGACATGAGGTAGAGCAGTGTCTCCAGGTAATAGGGATGAAAGGAGGAAGAGTGATATAAACATAATCTGAACTACTTGAACAACTTTTAAAAATATAATATCCATTTTCTCTATTCCTTATGGTTTGGGAGGAGAAATGGGGAAGAGAGTGAGTGAGTACTTCTTGTGCATTCTGTTTTTCTGGTTAGAAAGCATTCGACACTTGGAGATATTTGCTGATCTGCAAATATTATTTGTGCTGGGCCTCGTTTATGTTCAGATGCATTCTTGCATCACTTAATATCACTGGTCATGGGTGGGGGTGGGGAGAAGGAGCAACCCCTGTGGCTGTGCCTCCCAGGCTCTTGGGTCAGCAGATTTCCACTTGGGTTTGGCCAGTGAGAGGTCCTTATGGGCGATCAGGGGGAGGGTGAAAAAGAAAGCCCAGGGTATTTCTGCCCCTCTCTCTGATTCAGGCAACCTCTCTCTTGCTGTCTGAGTCTGTTCTGCGGCTCTTGTTATCAATGGATAGATCTTCTATGGTTTCAATTTCCTCCAGGTAACCCTGGCTGTTTGGCTTTAGTAACCTGCCTCCTCCAGGCTCCTTGCTACTAATCTTCAAGTTGCCTCACCATTCCCCAACCCCCACCTCCTGCCCCTGTTTGTCTTTCAACTCTTTCATCACCTGGGGAGACAATTCCCTGTATTACGTTTCCACTGTTTTCAGTCATTTTTGATGACTGTTTAGAGTCATTTTTTAAATTGTCTTGCTTCAGGCTAAATGATATGCCATTATAGTACTTCTGCATAAGATAAACTGAAATGTGTTAGTAGACCTTTTGTATTAGTTAATTCATTTAATCAAAGGTGGAGAAAACCAACCAAAATTTCCTTAAGCAAAACTGTATGTATAACAACTCTCATAACTAAAAGATCAGGGACTGTAGATTGATTTGGTGGTATTACAAGGTTTCATCTCACTGGGCTGATTTCTTGTTTGTTTGTTTTGTTCCATCTGGGTTGATTTGGTTCTCCCTCTTGTCTCACTTGATTAGAATACAAATTCCAAAAGAAGAACAACTCCCAGCCTCCTGGAGGTGGCCAGTCTGGGGAGTCAGCTCCCTGGCCCTGCCCACTTCAGTGATGAAGTCTCTACTATTCCAGGTTGCTTTACTTCCTGTCCAGCCTGCAGAGCTGGGCTCCATTTTGTCCTGGTCCAGCTTTTTGTTTTGTTTTGTTTTTTGACTTCAACAGAGAGGTACTTCTCTTTTGAAAGTTTTTTTTTGTTTTGTTTTGTTTTTTTGGTTCTTTTTTGTCTTTTCTATGGCCGCACCCACGACACATGGAGGTTCCCAGGCTAGGGGTCTAATCAGAGCCATAGCCTCTGGCCTAAGCTAGAGCCACAGCAACGCAGGATCCGAGCCACATCTGCAACCTACACCACAGCTCATGGCAACGCCAGATCCTTAATCCACTGAGCGAGGCCAGGGATCAAACCCACAACCTCATGGTTCCTAGTCGGATTCGTTAACCAGTGACCCATGATGGGAACTCCCTCTTTGAAAGTTTGACAGAGCTTGTCATGTGTTTTGTACAATCCAAACAGAGCCTTAGGAAATGAAAAGAACTGCCATTCCTAATGGTCACTAATGGTTTGTATCGGGCAATGAAGTGAATAACAATTTTATTTTGAAATGTAAGTAGAGGCTTTGATAATTATCCATCCCTAGTAGAAATCAAGCCTTTATACCATGATCTAATATGAATTCACCAACAGGTCCACAAATCTGAAAGTAGAAAACTAGTCAGTAAAACTGGTGAGATTTTAGGGGACCATTAAACAGCATGCTTCTTGTCCTCTCTTGAGTTTTGAATAAATTTATGTAAATAGACAAAAGAGAAAAATTAAAAAAAAATTTATTATTGGAAAGGCTGGAATGGTTTTTCCAAAACAGACACAATCACTGAGGACTATTGCTTTATATTTTTGGAGTCCCAAAATTCGGAATGAGATGAACTTTCAGAAATGCTTCTAGAAAATAGGTTGGTTTGACCTCTGTGTGGTTGCTTCCTGGAATAAGAATGGAGAAGCACACTAATTAATTCAGAGGCAGGAGAAATGGCCCAAAGTGAGCATGCTCAATTGCTTTTCACTTCCACCAATAAGATATCAATCTCCCATTTGAAAATGAGTAGAAATTATGAAGTGGAAAGATGCTTTTATTGTCAGGGTTCAGGCTGAAATGCTGAAGCAGCAATGAAAAAATCCTTCTCCAAATACCTATGAAATATTTGCAACATTTTTTGATCTAAGAAAGTTTTACCTTTGGACAAAGCCTTTATAAATGTAATGCACTAAAATGTGAAACATGTGGCAAACAATTTAAAAAAATCAGCATAATGACTATCACATAAGTGAGAGTTCAATACCAAATTCTTAGTGGATTTAGCATAAAAATAACTGTGGAGTATAGACCAAGCCGTTAGTAATATTGTCTGGTGATTGTAAGGAGCACAAACAAGCCTTTTTTTGCAAGCTTGTTCTAGAAACATGGCATATCAATTAAAATAATAATTTTCACATTGTTACTGTTTTCTCATGGGGAGTTTTAATATGATTTTATGTGACTAATGAAACTGAAACCTCCATTTATGAAATAGAGGGGCAAGGCTATTGGTTGGATGAATACAACAAAAACCAGAGAGGAAGAATCCTTAGGATTCTGCTTTCTTCCACTGGGATAATGAACAGATATTAAGTCATTACCCCTTCAACTAAGACATTTTAATTTCTTCTCTGAAACATATTTAAACCCTCAGAATGATTGCCATAAATTGAAAGATGTTAAGTGGAGAGGTGGGGTATATTTTGCAGTGAGCAGGTCACATTTTCAGCATGGCTTGGAACCCATTACTTAGGAAGCCTTATCTACATTTAAGAGGCGCTCTAATTTGTGTTAAGCTTTCTGTTGTTGTTGGCAATCTTTAGAATAATTTTCTATTTTGAAATAACTTCAAACTTAGAGAAAATTTTAAAATAATATAGAGAACTGTTCTTTAACATTTACGCATATGCTTGTTTGTTAATATATTGCTGCATTTCTTTTATCATTCTCTGTTTCACTACCTTTCCCCCTCCTTTTCATATTTACTGTATGTCTATGTAAATTGTTCAGAGGCATTTGAAAGTTGTAAATATGAAATCTCTTGCTCCTAAAGACTTTAATGCACATTTCTTTTTTTTTCTTTGGTCATGCCCATGGCATGTGGAAGTTCCCTGGCCAGGGATCAAGCCTGTCCACAGCCTTGACCAAAGCTGCTACAGTGACAAAGCCAGATCCTTAACCTGCTGCACCACAGTAGAACTGCACTTTTTTTTTTTTTGTCTTTTTGCCGTTTCTTTCTTTCTGTCTTTCTTTCTTTCTTTTTTTTTTTTTTTTGTCTTTCTACCTTTTCTAGGGCCACTCCCACGGCATATGGAGATTCCCAGGCTAGGGGTCGAATCAGAGCTGTAGCCACGGGCCTACGCCAGAGCCACAGCAACGAAGGATCCAAGCCGCATCTGCAACCTACACCACAGCTCATGGCAATGCCAGATCCTTAACCCACTGAGCGAGGCCAGGGATCGAACCCGCAACCTCATGGTTCCTTGTTGGATTCGTTAACCCCTGAGCCATGACGGGAACTCCTAGAGCTCCACATTTCTTAAGAACAAGGACATTATCTTACATAACAGTGTAGTTATCAATGTTGGAAAATTAACTTTGATACAATATTATTATCTAATCTATGGACCTCATTCAAATTTTGCTAATTGTCCAACCACTGGCTTTCACATTGTTGGGCTTTTAGTTCTGACTCTCCCAGCCTTTAAACAAAGCATAGATACAGAAAGCAAGAGGCACCACTTTGTGAGACACAGATAGCCTTTCCTATACTTAGATTGCTTGTTCTCTTGTGTGAATATAAACTTTGACCTGCAACGGAAGACTACTAAGCCTTGCTTTCAGAGACACTTTCCTAGCACCTCTTCTAAGATATAGCTAATGTTAAATAGTGGCCCAAGACCTCCAGTTTCATTAAAGACTTTCCACCATACATGGTCTCTCAAGTACTTTCCAGCAAACACTCCCTCCCAGTGTGAAGATTTTACCATTACTCTTTTCTAATCTGCTCTGATTCCCTGGTGGTGTCTGCCCTTCAGCCTGCAACATCTTACTGCGAGTATTGGTTCCTTGTATTTTATTGGTTCTTACTGATGACCTTGAGAGATTTCACTGAGCCGTGTGATCCAACAGAATTTGGATAAAAATGTCATGTGGTTTTCTCTAATTTTCTTTCCAATATACAACTAAGTTTCCACACACTTTTAAGTTTCCCCCTCTAAGTTCTCCATCTCCTCCAATGCACTATCATCCCATTAGTGCTCTAAGCCAGTCCTTGGGCCCAAGGCTCTTAATTCACTCTGAAGCTTTCATCATCAAAACCTAGCTGACCAGGATAAGGCTGATCTTCTCAGGTTTGTGATGCCAATCATTGGGTACTGACCTATGTGTCTGCACATTGTAGAAAATACATGTAGAAAAACTCATGTGTACACATACACACAGACATACTTACACATATGCTATTGGATAGATTTAACTGAGACTCTCATACTACCAACATCAGAACTTATCTTATACTTCATGTAAGGCAGGGATTCAAGATCAGAAAGCTAGTCTAACCTTGCAGATAGCCACACCCACTCTCATTGCATGTGTATAGCTCTATATGTATAATTAAGCTATCATTTGATGGCAAATAGAAGTGAGTCAGCTGCTCAAAGGACAGGCAGAGGATTAGCACTGAGTCATAGAGCTTGGAAAACTAGGTGCTTAATGCTTCTCTGTTGAATAAATGATAGAATAAAGAACACTTAATTTAAATATGCTAGGGCTAGCTCCAAGAAATTAGAGCATCTCAAACAAAATGTCTACCTGAAATTTTAGGAAGATTCTTCTGAATGACCCTTGTTCGGTTAGCAAAAGTCTAAGAGATCAATAGAGAGTTAAGCTTTCACTATGTAATTATAACTATTTAAAAAACTAGGTACATACTGACCACTAATTACCTATATTCACATGTTTAGAAAGGAATTTTTAAGTGAGTACTACAACTTGGCTCAGATAAATGCCTTTTCATTTCCATATACTTATTTTATTTATTTATTTTTAATTAATTAATTTTATTACATTTATAGGTATACAACAATCATCACAACCAAATTTTACATTTCCTTATTTTATTTTTATTTACTTATACTTATTTTATATATTTATTTTAAATTGATGCATAAATGCCATTCAATCTGGTTTTCTTCCTAGAAGTCAGAGGTCTTCCTTGTCATTCTTTTTTCCCCCAGGATAAGTAGTTACACTTGTTTTTATTTCTTAAATTTTTTTGTTATGTAAGTTTCAGGTGTACAGCATTATAACTGACATCTATATACAGTAGGAAGTGATCATCACAAGTGTAGTTTCGATACATCACCATGCAATTGACTCTTTTACCCTTTTCACCCACCCCCAATCCTCATCCCCTCTTTTAACCACTAATCTATGTATCTGTGAGTTTTGTTTTGTTTTATTTTGTTTTTTTTTTCTTCCACCTATGAGTGAAATAATACTGTACTTGTCTTTCCCCATTTGACTTATTTCACTTAGCATATTACCTTCAGGGTCCATCCATGTTGTCACAATTGGCAGAATTTGACTCTTTTTTATGACTGAGTAGTAGTCCATTGTACATTTATACCACATCTTCTTTATCCGTTCCTCAATCTGTGGACACTTGCGTTTTTTTCATATCTTGGCTATTGTCAGTAAAGCTGAAAAGAACAGAAGGGTGTGTATATCTTTATGAATTAGTGGTTTTGTGTTCTTCAGATAAATACCCAGAAGTGGAATAGAGGAGCCACGTGGTTTCCTCGCCATTTGTGTAGTAGGCAGCGATGCTATGGCGTTTTCCATATATACGACTGTGCTATTTGCTTGGCCTGATCTCACATCACTGTATTTGGCCTGTTCGGTGCATCTCATGCTCCTGACAGCTGAATTTCTTCACTGTTTTCTCTCTTTAATTCTCCATTTGATTTTAAAGAAGGAATCACTAATCCCCTGATGTGTACTCTTTGGTTCTCTCATTTTTTTCTTTGATAGACTCATTAGTTTAGTTTTTAAAAATTAGCTTTGGGAATTCCCACTGTGGCTTAGTGGGTTAAAATCATGACATAGTGTCTGTGAAGATGCAGGTTCAATCCCTGGCCTCACTCAGTGGGCTACAGATCCAGCGTTGCTGCAAGCTGTGTTGTAGGTCACAAATGTGGCTCAGATTCAGTGTTGCTGTGGCTATGGTGTAGGCCGGCAGCCACAGCTCCAATTTGACCACTAGCTTGGGAATTTCCATGTCACAGGTGCAGCCCTTAAAAAAAAAAAATTAGTAAGCTTCATAAAAAATTGAAGGGAAAGTGGAGAGAGTCCCAACATCCTCCCATTTTCCTTACTATCAACATCTCGGATCAGTGTGGTAAATTTGCTAAAATCCGTGAAACATCATGGGTACATCATTATCAACAAAGGCCATAGTTTACATTAGGGTTCATTTTTGGTTTTGTATATTCTATGTATTTTAACAAGTGTGTAATGACATGTATCTACTATTATAGTGTCATACAGAGTAGGTTCACCTCTCTAAAAATCCCCTGGTCCCCTTCTATTCATCCTTTCCTACACCCACCCACTGGTAACCACTCAGCTTTTTACTCTTTCCATAGTTTTGCCTTTTCTAGAATATCTTATGGTTGAAATCATTCAGTATGTAGCAGATTGGGCTCTTTCATGCAGTAATATGCACTTAAGGTTCTGCATATCTTTCCATGGCTTGATAGCTCATTTCTTTTTGGCATCAAAGAACATTCCATTGTTTCAATGTACCATGGGTTATTTATCTGTTCACCTGATGAAGGACACTTTGTTTGGTCCCAAGTTTTGGCAATTATCAATAAAGCTTCCATAAACATTCATGTACAGGTTTTTGTGTGGATTTAAGTTTTCATCTAGCTTGGGTAGATGCCAAGGAGCACAGTTGCTGGATTATGTGGGAAGAATGAATGTTTGTGGGTTGAGACATTGAGGAATTGTGCCTAAAGGAGGAGGGTTTGGGGTTGAAGGGTTAAAAGAGAGAAGGTTGTAAAGGTGGTTGGAGTTTGACTCTAAACAGCTCTGAAGGCTCTTCCTAGCACTAAAAATTGTGATTCTCTAAATGTCAGTTTATAACATAAGAATTGACTGGTTATGAAATATAGAACCATCACATGCTTTGGAGGAGGATATAATGAAGCAAGTGCTGGGAAAAAATAGACTGAGATGGTAAAGAGAAAGATGACAGGGAAACTAATTAGTAAGACCATTGCAAAATTCTAGTTGTGAGGCAAAAAAAGAGTATCTCCCAGCTTAACGACAAGAAAAAGCCAGATAGACTACAAAAATCTAAATTTTTTCCAATGCCATCAGAGTGGTGAGATAACAGGTTAGCCAATTAGTCTAAAATTGAAGAAAATATGGATGCTTCCAAGAAGCTAGAAAGTGAGCATTGGCTTAACTGTGGCAAAGTGTGGCCAGAATGAGGGCTGCCATACAAATGAGTAAGAAGCAGTAAGCCAAAATTGTGAATAGACCCCCCCCCCCCCCCGACCCCCTGCAGAACTGCAGACATGGTGGCTGGCCCTCACTTGTAGGCTCTTCTTCCTGACTCTCCATGGGCTGCTCTAGAGAAAGATTGGAAGAAGAACTAGAGATCTGAAAAGGGTTGAATCCTGGCTAAGACCTTTGGGGGAAAGGCAGTACATCTTGTCTCAGAGCACAGGGGAATACCCACTGCCACTTGGAAAAAGGTAAAAGAAAAGTCTGTCCCTTGGGGAGGGACAGAAAAGTTTCCTGGGCCAAGGCCATTTGAGATCTTCTCCTGCTGGAGGAGGACAGGAAACACTGTCCTGCAGAAGCATCGGCTGACACAGGGTGGAGTTTAGCTGCTAGAGATAAGACAGAGTATCACTAAGCCTCACTACCAAGACCCAGTGACCACAGGACCTACCTAAGACAGGCTGGACCAGGACAACAGTGAACTTCCCGGGCCCCTGCCCCCAGGTAAAAAGCAACCGCCACCCACCAGAGGCAGAGGGACAAGATGTGGAGAGAGACACTCTCTGAGGTAGGGACAGGGATGGCTGAGCTTAGAGTAGGAAGAGAAAAACCTCTCCAGCAACCTATCATTTTCTGTGCTGTGTGGTGGATAAACTGTAGAGAGGTGAGAATCCTGCAGAGAAATCAGGTGGGTAGTTATCGCAATAATCCAGATGAGAAAGGATGGCGGCTTGGCTAGTGTGGCAGCAAAGTGAGTGTGAAGTGATCTGGTCTGATTGTAGTTCCAAGCTGGAGCCTGCAGGGTTTGCTGATATATCGGATATAGGATGTGAGAAAATAGGAGTCAAGGATGACTGAGCTCTTGGAAAGTGGGGTAACCATTTAACGAGTTTGGGAGGGCCAAGGTGAGGAGAAGTTTTAGGGGTTAAATCAAGAGTTCCAGTTATTTACTATAGAAAACTATTTCATAATCATTTAGAAGCTTCATAATTATCTCCACATTACCCTTTGTATCCAGTGTATATAGGAGGCCAACTCTGCATAGGAAGTGCTAACAGAAAGGCTTGCAGAACTGTTAAGCAGCTTCCTTCTTATGAAGGTGCTTCTTCCATGGAGAATGGAACTCCCCCACCCCCACCTGTGTCCTTTTATATCAGCTGCTCTTGTTTCCTTGATTTGCAAGATGAGGAGCTCTTCTGTTCATCTATAGTTGTTTGTTTGTTTGTTTGTTTTTTGCTGCATACGCAGCATGTGGGAGTTCCCGAACCAGGATTCAAACCAGTGCCATAGCAGCTACTCAGGCTGCTGCCACTGCAGTAACAATGCCACATCCTCAACTGACTGCACCACAAGGGAACTTCCATCTATAGCCTTGATTGCCCCTTTCAAAGGGTAAAAAAATGTGACTTTAGACTTTGGAGGTGATATTTACCACTGTTTTTCAATCCTTATAACCAGGTTTTACATTTCATGGCTCCTTAGGTTTTGTTTTTGCTTTTTCTTTTTTGCCATCCTCCCTTGTCCTCATTCTTAGAGTCAGCTGTACCTGCTGATTCATATGCTAACATGTCTTTTCAAATAGGAATTATAAACTTTGGTGGAAGAAAATGGAGAAGTTGAGGATCCTATGAAATGGTTCCATTATTCACTGTCCCAGAACTGTTTAAGATGCACACAAGGGAAACTGTGTTTCAAAATGTTACAGGTCTGCCAATATCATTTCTCATTGGCTTAAAATGGAAGGGACAAACTGACCTTTGTCAAGCTAACTTTTCATGGTGTTCTGACTAAGCGAAAAATGAAGTAGCTCTTAATTACCGGAGGTGGAAGAATTGTAGAAAGTCTTTCTTCAAATTAGGGGATGTTTAGGAACAGGAGCATGGAAACATATGTAGCAGCCGTCTAACCACCAGGATTGCAATCCCGAAGGCTGAGAATCACCAAGTGAGGTTTGCTGACAATGACCATCAAAACCACCTGAAATACGTGTTAATTATTCGGCGTCTTGGGGCCTATCCTAGAGCTCCTGCTTCAGAGTTCTGGTGCTGAGGAGAGGACTTCATGTTTTTAAAAAGTCCAAGTGGTGGAGTTCCCGTCATGGCTCAGTGGTTAACGAACCCGGGTAGTATCCATGAGGACCTGGGTTCAATCCCTGGCCTTACTCAGCGGGATCTGGCATTTCCCTGAGCCCTGGTGTAGGTCTCAGACTTGGCTTGGATCCCGAGTTGGTGTGGTTGTGGCATAGCTGCAGCTCTGACTCTACCCCTAGTCTAGGAACCTCCATGTGCCATGGGTACAGCCCTAAAAAGACAAAAAGACCAAACAAACAAAGGTCCAAATGCTGACCCCAGCAGTTTATGGCTCTGCCCTGTGTCCTGCACTTTCTGGTTTTCTCATTTGTGTTCCCCCCAAATAGTCATATTTGCCAAGCATTATATATTAACTTGTCTGTCAAGCACTTTACAAACATTGTATTTGAAATTTCACCCTGAGACATGTATTTTCACATTTTTCAGTAGGAATCAGACTCAGAGAGGTTCAGTAGCTTGCTCAGGTTCACACAAATGATGACTAATAAAGTCACCAGAGTACATGTAAAATACCAATCCGAAATCTAGAATACATTTATACCTACATAAAATAGTACTAAATGAGGTTAATCTTTCTGTGATGCCAGAGTGTCTTGTAGTAGCTTAAGGTTATTGTTGTAAACCCCGACTATCATTAAAC
Source organism: Phacochoerus africanus (assembly GCF_016906955.1). Taxonomy (NCBI): domain Eukaryota; kingdom Metazoa; phylum Chordata; class Mammalia; order Artiodactyla; family Suidae; genus Phacochoerus; species Phacochoerus africanus. The sequence continues at coordinate 77,781,011 of NC_062546.1, forward strand.
AGTATTGAACAAAGGATTTCTATTCATTTTAGTGTTCTTGTTAATTAATAGGATAATTAATTACATAGACAATACATAGATTTGCATATGACAAAATTGAGTGCTATGTTCTTTTGTAGATTCAGAGAATATTCAAGTCTTCTATCAAATCTAGCCATTCTATAAGCAGGGATGCCTCATTTTCCATAGACTATGTCCGAGCTGATGTTAATGATTTCCAAATCTGGCTTTAAAGCAGAATCATTCAGATGGATCGTAGGTTATTAAAGCTGGAAATTTCTTAAAAATACGGATTCCTGGGCTTTACTCCTAAGGGTTTTTTTTTTTTTTTTGTCTTTTTGCTATTTCTTGGGTCGCTCACGCGGCATATGGAGGTTCTCAGGCTAGGGGTCGAATCGGAGCTGTAGTCGCCAGCCTACACCAGAGCCACAGCAACGCTGGATCCGAGCCGAGTCTGCAACCTACACCACAGCTCACAGCAACGCCGGATCGTTAACCCACTGAGCAAGGGCAGGAACTGAACCTGCAACCTCATGGTTCCTAGTCAGATTCGTTAACCACTGCGCCACCACGGGAACTCCTCCAACTCCTAAGGGTTTTATTTTGGTGAAGTCTTGGGGCAGCCAGAGAATCATTGTTTAGAAAGCTTCCAGGTGATTCTCATGGAAGCCAAGTATGGAGTACCTGGTTCATGAAGAAATTTGAAGATAATTTTAGGAGTATATGGTCACTTAAAATACCTTCTATTTGTAAGTTCTAGAACTCTAAAAATTTTCTTTGAAACAGACAACATTGGATTCTTCTTTTGAGAATGCTTTTACAAGAGTCTCTCCATTGTGAATGTGTGAAACTAGGACTTAAGGTATTGGTGGCTTCTGGTGCTTTCTGTCTGACAGGAGTAAGAATGCAGACAAGAACTTGTGAGAGATTAGGGAAGCAGAAGAGAGCAGGTATGTGGAAGGGTTCCAGAAATCAAAGGACTACCAAAACCCAAACTGGCCCATTTCATACATGTGGTCGAGGTTAGTGTTGTCTTCAAGGCAGTACTTGAAGTTTCCAAGTTCATCCACAAATTTCCGGGTTTCTTTGAGGATAACTCCTTTCTTAATGTTTTTGGAAAGAAGAGAGAACATTGCTTCCTGTTATTAACAGTGACATGGAATTATGAGAATTGGCATCCCATTTTATAGTATCAATAACTCCTATTGTTACCTTTCAACTTCAAGGAGAACATGAGTTAGAGACTTTCAGAAAATAGAAAAAAAGAGAAATTACGTTCACTAGTGAATATTTCCCTGTGGTGATCTGGTACGTTTTAAACTCCATAACATTCCAAACCAATAGCATTTTTAAAATGTGTTGTATTGTACCCTGAATATTTTTATCATGAATCTGATAGGTATATTCTTTTTGTATTCTTTATCAATGGCTCTATTATTCTTATTTTCATTTTTGTAATATCCCAGAAATAAAAACGTGTACATATATAATATTAGTCAACAAAGAAACCATTTTTCTCAGTCTGGTAGAGGTACTTTATCCTAACGAAAATGTATCTAGTTAGATTTTCACCAAAAGGTGGAGGGAAGTACTGGTAATCTGCAGCTTGGTACTATTGCTAGTTCCGGTTAACCAGTATTGCCACGTCCAGCGCTGCAGGGAAACAGGGAATCCTGGAAGAGGGATGGTGCAGTATAACAGAACACACAAGACTCTTACATTTAGAAAGTGGGGGACCAGGAGGCACTCCGTTCTGTAAAACAAAGGCGCCTAGGCTTTAACCGACAGGATTTTTATTAAGAAGGTGATGAGATTATTACTAAGGGGATTAAGGAAGGTGACAAGATTAGTGGGCAGAGACAGGCATAGGCAATAACAAGATTATCATTTTAGTAATATCAAAGGGGGTATCCTTAGGACATAATGCAGCTGTTTATAGAATAACATGATTAATGCATAAGTCCTTCATCTTGTCTTTGAAAGAGACTCTGTACTTTAAAACTCTGAGTCCATAGATATTTGCCTTCTGCAGAATTCTGCTCTTCCATGGTCTCCAACACAGTATGACTTAAGAGACAGGTTTTTAAATACTTCGATAAATAATACTGATCTTTCCTTTTCCCCAGTATAGATTCTCAAATAACAGCTGGGCACAGGTGACCTGGAATAAAGCCTGCACATCCCAGACTCTATTATGATCTTGTGACTAAGTTCTCTGCAGAGTTGCTTGTGAAGCTTCAGGGGAAAGTTCTTAAAAGAAAAGAGTTTAACCACCTCCCCCCCACCATCTTCTAAACTAAATGTTTGGTGCTAGAGCAGCTGTCTTGGAATATGATGTAGAAGTTATATATAGAAGATAGAAGAACAGCAAGATAAAGAATCTTTGGCCTTGGTGATTGTGTATTTACATATCATTGGCCGGGCCTGCATACCTACAGTTATGCATGGAACAGAGTGTACTCATATTTAGTTGAGCTAAATTTAGCACCATGATAAAGAACAAAGGCTTAGAGACCAGATTGGGTTTGAGTGAGTATTGGGTCTATTTCTTATAGCTCTGTGACTTTGAGCAAATTAAAGTAACAAATGGTGCTTCCATATCCTCATTTATAAAATGGGCTAATGGAAACACTTAACCCACGAGGTTGCTATAAGGATTAAATAAGATAGTGTATATAAAATGCTTATAGCGGTAGCTGGTAGATGGATAACACAGATGGATAACAATAATAATAATTAGTATTATTTGAACCACAAAGTCACATTTTTTATGATCACAGAAGTTAATCCTAGTGAATGCAGATGCTCAGGTACATATACATAATGCCCAGTATGAAATGTGTGCTTAATTAATATTTTGAATGAATGAGTGAACTATGTCTGTTACCTTTAAGTTCACATACTGTAATAACCTGAGGAGTGACCTTAAAGAACATTGCAGCCTTCATTAACATTGAATTATGAGAAAACCCATTAACTTTTTGTTCTGGTGACTAGATACAATAGTGCCCTTTTGGCATTAAGCCCCAGGAGTCAATGACCATTCACCACTTACTAGTTCAGCAACTTCTCACATGGTCACTGCTTTCAGTTTTCAATCCTGTGCATCTGTCACTGCATCAGGCTCTTAACCCATTGTGGGCTCCTCTGCTGCTGGCATGTATGGCAGGCTCTCCCTGTGCCACCAGCCATCAGCATACCCTGAGGAAGAACTCATTCATTTAATGTTAGCCAAACAAAGACCATGGTTAGGTGGAAAATCCACTGCCAAGAAATGCCCTAATGCGCTGAATTCAAAGAAATACTTAGTGGATTATCAGTAATTGAGGAAAGGGGTGCTTAGCCATCCTGTGTCTTTCCAATAATTTGGGACTAGCTAAATTTTTTTTTGCTTTTCAGGGCTGTACCCACAGCATTTGGAGGTTCTAGGCTAGGGGTCTAATCGGAGCTACAGCTGCCAGGCTGTGCCACAGCCACAGCAATGCCAGATCCGAGCCACAGCTGTGACCTAGACCACAGCTCAAAAAAAAAAAGCCAGATCCTTAATGCACTAAGTGAGGCCATGGATTGAACCTACAACCTCATGGTTCCTAGTCATATTTGTTTCTACTGTGCCACAACGGGAACTCCTGGGGTTAGCTAAACTTTAAGAATGAGTTCTGTCCAGTTTTCCCAGCACCACTTGCTGAAGAGACAGCCACATGTAAATCAATGAAACTAGAACACATCCTCACACCATGCACAAAAATAAACTAAAAATGGCTTAAAGTCTTAAACAGATAAGATACCATAAAACTCCTAGAAGAGAACATAGGCAAAACAATCTCTGACATCAACCTTAAAAATGTTTTCTTAGGTCAGTCTCCCAAGGCAACAGAAATAAAAACAAAAATAAACCAATGGGACCTAATCAAACTACAAGCTTTTGCACAGCAAAGGAAACCCTAAAAAAAAAACAAAAACCCTGAAGACAATACAATTTCAGTACTATTCACAGTAGCCAAGACATGGAAACAACCTAAATGTCCATTGACAGATAATGGATTATGAAGATGTGGTACATATAAACAATGGAATACTTCTTGGCCATAAAAAAGAACAAAATAATGCCATTTGCAGCAATATTGATGGAACTAGAGATTCTAATGCTAAATGAATTAAGCCAGAAAGAGAAAGGCAAATACCATATGATATCACTTATACGTGGAATCTAATATATAGCACAAATGAACCTCTCTACAGAAAAGAAACAAACTCATGGACTTGAAGAACAGACTTGTAGTTGCCAAGGGGGAGGGGAGGGAGTGGGATGGACTGGGAGTTTGGAGTTAGCAGATTCAAATTATTGCATTTGGAGTAGATAGTTAATGAGATCCTGCTGTATAGCACAGGGAACTATGTGATGGAACATGATGGAGCATAATGTGAGAAAAAGAATGTGTATATATATGTGTGTGTGTATATATGTATATGACTGGGTCACTTTGCTGAGCAGTGGAAATTGACAGAAAATTGTAAATCAACTATAACAGAAAAAGTAAAAATCTTAAAAAAAGATGTATGCTGTGCTGTTTATACTCCATATGTATGGCATAACTTTTGCAAGTAGTGTTGAAAGGGACATATAATTTCCATTCGATTATTTCCCCAAATGAAGAACATACCAAACTTTAGGGAGAGCATGTGATATCTGCAATATTTATAGATTCCTATGAAAAATTATGCTACTATGTAGAGCATACAGTTAGTTTCAAGTTGCTCTTTTCTAACCAGTCTATACATTTTCTTTAAAGTTAATATAAATTTAAACATTATGCTTCCTAGGAGTTCCTGTTGTGGATCAGCAGTAACAAACCTGACTAGTATCAAGGAGGACACACGTTCGATCCCTGGCCTCGCTCAGTGGGTTAAGGATCCGACGTTGCCGTGAGCTTTGGTATAGGTTGCAGATGCAGCTGGGCTCCTGTGTTGCTGTGACTGTGGGGTAGGCCAGCAGCTGCAGCTCTAATTCGACCCCCTAGCTTTGGGAACTTCCATATGCTGCAGGTGCGACCCTAAGCAGGAAAAAAAAAACCCCAAAATTATGCTTCTTATAATTTGACTGCGTGATGAAGAAGAAAGGTAGACGATTTTACAGTAAAGGTATAAAATTGATAAAGAAATATATCCGACACAACAATAGTATACCTGATATCTTCTTTTCCTATACACATTTTAAAAATTTCATTACTCATTGGCCCAATTTTGCATTTAAATATGAATTCATTTAATTTTACTTTGCAATCAGGTAAATTAGTGAGAAGGAATCTAAACAATATGCTTTAATTGCATTTATAAATTATTCTCTCTGTCCTTCATGAACATTCTTTCTTTTTTAGATATTGAAATGTAGTGTCTAAATATAAAGTGCAGTAACATCTGGTTCTAATTGCTGGTTTGAATAATATAGACAGACCTTCAACATTTCATGCATTTGAAAGGATGCGTTTAGTAGGAGGTTCTGAGTCAAAGGTTGTAAAAATTTTGTACCACTAAAAATAGTTGAAATCTCAGATGCATTTAAAATGGAAATTACCATTTTCTGAGCGAATAAATCCTCTCTGTGTAAGGTTTATATATGCTAGAAAAGGTTTGTCAAAAGAATCTTTTTGTTTTTTTTTAAATATTTCATATTCCATCATTCTCATATCCATAGTACTTTTATTTTTCACGGATTTCAAGTCTTATTCAAATCCTGACGTGAACATTCAATTCAGTAATCACTGAAGCCATATGTTACACAGGGTTTTATGTTTAGGGTTATCTTTTAGACCTATTCTACCATAATAAGGTGGAGTGGAAGTGTCCAATTGTCCTCATGGGTGACAGAGGCAGATGTTTTGTTGTACTGGTAGAAGTGTGTGTGCCCGTGTGTGTATCTATCCTAGGTGTTATGTGTGACAGATCACTGTCTCACCAAAAAGTCCTGAGGAGTGTGTATGTATGTTTAAGCTTTTCTTCCTTCCCCTGACCATAAAGCTCCTTCCCTCTATACTTGTCCCACTCACTATTCTTTTCTGAGTTCTGCTTTTGTGACTTTATTGCTGTTACACTCTTGAAAAAGAAATGTAAAGGCAAACAGACTTTAATTCGATGGCACTTAATAAATAACTGTTGTCTTAGTGCTTAACACAATGAAATGATTAGGTGTCTTAGAACATTATATAATTATTCTATTTAGAATAAAATCTAATGTATATCTAGATTCAAGATCTCTTTGCAAAGATAACCATTGCTCCCTTTCTTGAAGGTGGGTGTGGTGAGAAGGTGGGTGCTCTGGGTTCTCAGAAAAGGTCTCTCTATAATTTATTGGACACCTGACACCATCTGGGCCATGAATATTCTGGGAAGTTGAAAGTGACCACTTCTGAAATGGTATTTTACAATTCATATTGGCAGATAACTGTTTTAAAATTATCAATTGAACTGAAATTTTGAACTGATATTTATGGTGACCATTTGAAATGGACCATCCTCTCTCTCCATGACAGAACAGCAATGGACCTGTGCTTAGTGGGTAGAGAACCTTCATTTTAAGCACACAGGCTCTGGAGCCAGACTTCCTGAGTTCACACCCTGCTTTTGCCATTTATTAGCTGTGTCACCTGAAGCAATTTAACTGGCTTCTTTGGACCTCAGTTTTCTCATCACTAAAATGAGGATAGTAACCACCTCATAGGTTATAGTGACACCTAAATTATTTAAATTATATAAACTGCTTATTATTACTGAAGTTATTTAGGACTTGTACAAATAACTATTGAGAAGCTAGGTTATTCTAGTAGAAAGTTTGGTCAGGAAGGCAGGTGTGAAAGCAAAGAATTCAGGGTGATCTTGGAGCCAACTCCAGACCAGCACCAGCAATGACTCCAAGGAGCCTTTTTTGGAAGGCAACTAAGTCATTGCTTATGCATTTGATCCTCTGGATCAAAGAAAGTGCAGATCTGTTCCAAAGTCTAGAAAGAAAAAGAATTTTCACCCATTCAAACCTCTTAAGAACCATGTCTGCTAATAAGAGGTTAGCCTAGATTCTGTTTCCCTCAAGATTTCAGTAGGTTCTGGACCCCGTTTTAGAGGAATACTAAGATTCTTCTGATCATATTCGCTTTCCTTCTTAACTCAGTTCCTTCCTGAGCCAGAGACAATGGTCTGAACTGGTAGAACTTCAAAGTAGTTAGTGTTTATATAGCACTGAAATTAGTACCTTACACACTGTGAAAATCCTCCTACCTCCCATATGGCTGTTAAAATACTACTCCTGATAATCTCAGCAACAATTAGTTTAAATGAAATTGATTGAGCATATAACCGAAATGGCCTGAAGTATCACACATTGTTTATTTTGATCAATGGCAATTTTAAGGAATTAACATATCAAAGTTTTGCCCAATTATTCTAACTAACATCATCCTTCTGGAAAAGTTCATTTAATTTAGAGGGAAGGTTTGTCTTGGTAATGATTTGCAGTTCATGCCACTGCCTTGCTCTGGCCCTAATTATTTCTTAACTACATTAGTAATAAACAGCTTCTGCCTTGGGGCCCTTCATCCAAACTTCCAATCAGGTCCTTCATCACTGCTGAAGTTACTATTTTAACATAAAACTCAAATTTGTTCCATGACTCATGTAATTAAAACCCTTCAATAATTCTTCCATGATCTACAGAGGAAAGCGCAAACCTTTATCTTCTGCATTTGGTTTTTTATAATCTAGTCCTGCTTTTCCCCATAGTATTGTCTCCTACTACTCCTTGGCAAAAAACTTGGTCCAGCTGGATTAGGACTCTTTGCCATGTCCTAATCTTGTTCTCATTTCTATCTGGTTGACGTACTGTTTTTCTACATGGAGTGCCTCTCCTGCTTTGTCTATTTGGTGATCTTCTACTCATCCATATTTCCTTTTCTGTGAGGTTTTCATAAGCATCTGTGATCTAGGGTATATAATTCTTATTTTTGGATTCCCACAATAACATTTCCTTACCTCAGTTACAGCTCTTATCGTTTTGTGTTAAACTATCCACTGATTTTTTGCTTCATTCTTCCTACTCACAATTAAACTGTGAGCCAACCTTATGAGAAATAAAATCAAGCCTGTTCATGTCTCATTCCAAAGCAAGGGATAGTAACTAACAAGTAATTGGTACCAAATAAATGTATGTGAATGAATTTGTTTTATTTAAATCATGTTTTCTGATCCTCAAGATTCAATCCTCAAAAAATATTATGCTGTGTGCTAACGTTTTTCTTGTCACTGGAAGAAGACTGAGTTCAATTCAGCATAATTCTAATAAGAGAATTGTGAGGGTAGAAAAAGTGGTGCAGCTATGAAAGTTCTCAACATCTCAGCAGAAAATTGATGCTTACTATCCAACCTAGCATAGAGGTTTGCCATTAAAGATAGTTTAGGCGATTTGCTTGCTGGCACTGTGTCTTGGCCCATGGAAGTGACATAATTACATGAGTAGGACTAGCTGTTGCTTAACCAAGATAATGGTTTAGATAAAACCACGGGCTATTTGCTCATCCTGTTCATACCTGTTTCCCTAAGTATATTCTATTGGATCCTAGTCCTCAAATATGCTTCCAAAAAGGATTCTCTGGTCTTTTAAACTTGACAAATGCCACAAACTCTGTCTCCTTCTTACGGGCTGAATACATGTGTAAACATCTTAAAGAATCTGAATAGTTAAGTGTAGAAATGCATTTAACTTTGTTTAACTCATAATCTCCTAGTTTTACATGACCACCAGACTCCTGTTTTTTATAACAGTCTTCAACATTTTGTGCAGGGAGTTCCCGTCGTGGCACAGTGGTTAACGAATCCGACTAGGAACCATGAGGTTGCGGGTTTGATCCCTGCCCTTGCTCAGTGTGTGGTGTAGGTTGCAGACGTGGCTCGGATCCTGCGTAGGCTAGCAGCTACAGCTCCGACTCGACCCCTAGCCTGGGAACCTCCATATGCTGCATGAGCGGCCCAAGAAATGGCAAAAAGACAAAAAAACAAAAAACAAAAAAACAACATTTTGTGCAACATTGGGAAACACTATTCTATGCTGAAGACATTTAAGTGTAGAAGCCACGAGCTCACTGTTTATGATCAGTCTAATTTCTCCAACTCTGCTACCGTACCTCTTTCTTGAGTTTTTTGTCAACTCTTCTATATACAGCTACATAGAATTTCAGAGAGGAAAGGAATCATCTTGTCTGCCTTTGTATTAGAAACGAGAAAATGGAGTTCCAGATACCTCTATTGACTTGCTTATTGCTAACAAGCCTGGCACATGAAGGAGCCTGGTTGCCTGACTACCAGTCTCACCATGCTCCACTGTATCAGGAGGTCCAGGTCCCTCCTCTCCTGCCCTTGGGAAGCCATGCCCTGTGAACTGCCTCAGCACTCAGTACACCTCAGCTGTGCGTTAACTTGTTTATGTCCTGAATTTTTACAATATTAGCTTGGATATGAGGAGTCTGCTTTGTTTGCTTGTTTGTTTCTTAAACTCTGTAGTGATTTTTAGTCCCCAATCAGGTATTTGTTTCTCAAGGGAAATAAGCTTCAATTCTTTATCTGAAGTATTCTGATGGAAACAGCTAAAAATTTCCTAAAAAGTGACCACTAACAATTTATGTGAGCAAATAGAGAAAACCATTAGAAAATAGAAAAATAACATAATACAAACAAGCAATATACTTACGAAAACTACTTAATCCAATTAATAATCAAAGAAAGGCAAAATATAACCAAATGAGATAGTATCTTTTCATAACATTGATCAAAAGAATTTTTTTGTTACCCAAGATTGTCAAGACCAGGTGAAATAGGCCCTTTCATATTTATTCTAGGAATTATGCAGCTTGGAAAATATTTTTATATGGAAATTTGGAACCGGTCTGAATCCTTAAAACGCTGCCTGCTGTGCTTTTGTCCCTTGGGTTTTTTTGTTTTTTGTTGTTTTTCAGGGCTGCACCCATAGCATATGGAAGTTCCAGGGCTAGGGGTCAAATCAGAGCTGCAGCTGCTGGCCTACGCCACAGCTACAGCAATGCCAGATCTGAGCTGCATCTGTGACCTATGCTGAAGCTTATAGCAACGCCAGATCCTTAACCCACTGAGTGAGGTCAGGGATCAAACCTGCATCCTCATGGATACTAGTCATGTTCTTTCTTTCTTTTTTTTTTTTTTTTAATTTTCCCACTGTACAGCAAGGGGGTCAGGCCATCCCCACATGCATACACCACAACCACACTTTTCCCCCACCCTTTCCTCTGTTGCAACATGAGTGTCTAGACAAAGTTCTCAATGCTATTCAGCAGGATCTCCTTGTAAATCTATTCTAAGTTGTGTCTGATAAGCCCAAGCTCCCGATCCCTCCCACTCCCTCCCCCTCCCATCAGGCAGCCACAAGTCTCTTCTCCAAGTCCATGATTTTCTTTTCTGAGGAGATGTTCATTTGTGCTGGATATTAGATTCCAGTTATAAGTGATATCATATGGTATTTGTCTTTGTCTTTCTGGCTCATTTCACTCAGGATGAGAGTCTCTAGCTCCATCCATGTTGCTGCAAATGGCATCATGTCATTCTTTTTTATGGCTGAGTAGTATTCCAGTGTGTATATATACCACCTCTTCCGAATCCAATCCTCTGTCGATGGACATTTGGGTTGTTTCCATGTCCTGGCTATTGTGAATAGTGCTGCAATGAACATGCAGGTGCACGTGTCTCTTTTAAGGAGAGTTTTGTCCGGATAGGTGCCCAAGAGTGGGATTGCGGGGTCATATGGACGTTCTATGTCTAGATTTCTAAGGTATCTCCAAACTGTTCTCCATAGTGGCTGTACCAGTTTACATTCCCACCAAAAGTGCAGGAGGGTTCCCTTTTCTCCACAGCCCCTGCAGGGGCACTTGTTATTTGTAGACTTCTTAATGATGGCCATTCTGACTGGTGTGAGGTGGTATCTCATGGTAGTTTTGATTTGCATTTCTCTTATAATCAGCGATGTTGAGCATTTTTTCATGTGTTTGCTGGCCATCTGTATATCTTCTTTGGAGAAATGTCTGTTCAGGTCTTTTGCCCATTTTTCCATTGATTGATTGGCTTTTTTGCTGTTGGGTTGTATAAGTTGTTTATATATTCTAGAGATTAAGCCCTTGTTGGTTGCATCATTTGAAACTATTTTCTCCCATTCTGTAAGTGGTCTTTTTGGTTTCTTTTGGGTTTCCTTTGCTGTGCAAAAGCTTTTCAGTTGGATGAGGTCCCATGGGTTTATTTTTGCTCTAATTTCTATTGCTTTGGGAGACTGACCTGAGAACATATTCATGATGTTGATGTCCGAGAGTGTTTTGCCTATGTTTTCTTCTAGGAGTTTGATGGTGTCCTGTCGTATATTTGAGTCTTTCAGCCATTTTGAGTTTATTTTTGTGCATGGTGTGAGGGTGTGTTCTAGTCTCATTGCTTTGCATGCAGCTGTCCAGGTTTCCCAGCAATGCTTGCTGAAGAGACTGTCTTTTTCCCATTTGATGTTCTTGCCTCCCTTGTCAAAGATTAATTGGCCATAGGTGTCAGGGTTTATTTCCGGGTTCTCTATTCTGTTCCATTGGTCGGTCTGTCTGTTTTGATACCAGTAGCACACTGTTTTGATGACTGTGGCTTTGTAGTATTTCTTGAAGTCTAGGAGAGTTATGCCTCCTGCTTGGTTTTTGTTTCTCAGGATTGCTTTGGCGATTCTGGGTCTTTTGTGGTTCCATATAAATGTTTGGATTTTTTGTTCTAGTTCTGTGAAAAATGTCCTGGTTAATTGGATAGGGCTTGCATTGAATCTGTAGATTGCTTTGGGTAGTATGGCCATTTTTACAATATTGATTTTCCCAATCCAGGAACATGGAATATCTTTCCATTTCTTTACATCTTCTTTGATTTCTTTGATTAAAGTTTTATAGTTCTCGGCATATAGGTACTCCTTGGTCAGGTGTATTCCGAAGTATTTGATTTTGTGAGGTGCAATTTTAAAAGGTATCGTGGTTTTGTATTCCTTTTCTAATAGTTCATTGCTGGTATACAGAAATGCAACTGACTTCTGAATGTTAATCTTATATCCTGCTACTTTGCTGAATTTATGAATCAGTTCAAGCAGTTTTGGGGTTGAGTCCTTCGGGTTTTCTATGTATAGTATCATGTCATCTGCATGCAGGTGACAGTTTTATCTCTTCTCTTCCTCTTTGGATGCCTTTTATTTCTTTTGTTTGTCTAATTGCTGTGGCTAGGACTTCCAAAACGATGTTGAAGAGCAGTGGTGAGAGTGGGCATCCCTGTCTTGTTCCAGATTTGAGTATACTAGTCAGGTTCTTAACCCAGTGAGCCACAATGGAAACTGACCCATGGGTTTTGACCCTTGCAATTAAGTTGATGCATAAAACTTATATTTGATTATTCATCCAATATAATGTAAACAAATTATATCACAAAGATAGTCATCAGGGTATTTTTAATGGAGCAAATTGGAAAATAGCTAAAAAGCAAAAAAGAAGTATGAGTCATTTAAACTATTGTATGGGCAATGTAATGATTCATAGCCATTAAAATTACCTCCATAAGATTATTTACTTTGCTGGAAAGATGTTAATGATACATTGTTGACAGAGAAAAAAAGGACGGTTAAAATATATATACCCTATGACACTAATTTTTGTTAGAAAATCTCTATATATCACAACTATGGATAAAAATCTCATCTGTATTCCCAGCCTAGATCTGTACTTAGCTTAGAGGCAATATTTAACTAACATTGAATGGGGTGTTCCTGTTGTAGCTCAGCATTAACAAACCCGACTATTATCCATTAGGATGTAGGTTCAATCCCTGGCCTCACTCAGTGGGCTAAGGATCTAGTGTTGTTGTGAGCTGTGGTGTAAGTCACAGACATGACTCGGATACTGTGATGCTGTGGCTGTGGTATAGGCTGGCAGCTGCAGCTCTAATTCAACCCTTGGTCTGGGAATATCCATATTCCACGGGTGCAGTCCTAAAAAAAAAAAAATTAAAAATAAATAAATAACATTGAACAAGCAAATTGAAACAAATCTGGAAGTATATATGGCAGAATGATAATACTTTTTGATTGGCGTCATGTCAGTTCATATGTTTCTCATTATTTGTATTTCATTTATGTAATAAACCTACATAAACTTTGCAATAAGAATTTTTTTTAAATAATAAAAACACAGATGCTCAGTTAATATATCCTAGCAAAACAACAATCACCACTTTACCCTCTTTGTCTGAGGTGCTTCTAATGTTTAAATGAAGATGCTTAGATCTCATTCCTAGTTTGCTCAGGGCTACTGTGGAATTCTGCCCATACCAGGCCCTCCCAGTCAGACAGCCATGCTTATATTATTGACTGTCATTTTTAAGTGGCTCAGATTCTATATTCAGAATTTCCTGAATGCTCTGAAGAATAACTGCCCACCCACAAACCCCATCATGCTCAGCTTGGCAGGGCTCTCTTGTCACGTACTGCATTTTCCAGGAACATGTTCTATAGAGAAAAATGGTCCCCAAGGAGTAACTGAAGTGTGTGTGTAGGCACTTAGAATTGACATACTGTAGAATGATCAGGAATTTATTTGGATAAATAGCCTGTAATATAGTCAGAGACTTCCCATAATTCTGAAGTCAATGAGGCCCTCGGTAGTTTTATTTCCCTCAGTTCCGAGACAATGGGATTCACATAGACTATGGATTTATTCATCAAATCCTGAGTATAAGAACTTGTCATCACCATCTTATTTTGGGACAGCCAAGCATGGTTCCTCTTGGTAAATAATATGAACACAAAATAAACATTGTGAGTATCTGTGATCCAGTCTTCCCTGTGAGCAGCTGCAAGTTCAGCTGCTGCTCTATTCAAGTAAGACTCTGCTCATAAAGTAATAAAATGCTTGAGCTGCAGTATTTCACTGTGGGTTGCTGTATGTCAGAGGCCCTTGCCAACACATTCCAATACTCCTACACTATGTGCACCAGAGAAAGAGGTATAAAATTCCTTTGAGTGTAAACTCTGGACCTAAAGAATTTTGGTTTCCTTAATTGATAACTTTTTAAAAATCTTAAGTGCCTTAACTTCTCTGAACCTCATCTTTCCATCTGTGTAAAAGGAAACTATCAGTAGCCATCTCATAAGGCTATTGTGAGGAATAAATTCGACCATGTTTGAAATGTGCTTAAAAATGACTAGCATATATTAAGTGCTCAAAGTGTGAATTCCTCTTATTATCACAACCACCACTGTCATCACAATGACCACTTCAGAGAAGGGAATCTACTCTCTTGGCTGTGATTCAGTTGGCATTTCTAGCCTGGGTTAAATGCTGTAGGAAAGAAGAAAGAAACCTAAAGAGAGACAAGTAAAAATAGTAGGAGGAAGTGAGGGGTGAGGTGTGAAGAGGAGAGGACCGAAACAGAAAGAGAAATATCCATGCTGTAGGCTGAGGTCCTTGAGTAGTCAACACCTACCTTAAGTAAGGCTAGGGGTAGAATTTGGAAGAAGGGTATTACCAGCTTTGGCAAGTTTTCTAAGGTCAGTGGGACACAGTCTTACAGAGAGGCATACCTCTTCACCTGTGTGAGATAATTTTTGATTATGGAGCCACTATTCTCAATAGCTCTGCTTTATACTCTTGCATCTTCTTCACTGGTGGTAGATGATGGTGATGTTGGTGATGATGATGGTGACAGCAGTAGTAGCTGTCAGTTACTGAGCTTCTGTGATGAGCCACACACCACACTTTATGGGTGAAGATATTAAGTATCAGATGGTAGAACCAGAAACCAGACAGTCTCTGAAGATACCACACAATGGGTATACATGTGTGCCTACATATTTTCAACCTGAGCTCTTTCTGCCGTACCATTCTGTCTCTCTTTTCTTCCTTCCAGATTTAAAAAAAAAAAATTGGTTTTATAGTTCTCAGGATTTAGCAGATTGTTCTGCTGTCAAGTGCAATGAGGATAAGATTATCTTGATCTTACGAAGTACAGGATTTCTTACCAGATACTTTTCACTTTTGTAGGACACAAATACCAGATTTTCTCTGCTACTTCAATTTCCCATATATCAGGAATTTAATAGGGATCCTTTCAATGAAGGAGCTTCTTGCTGTTCTACCAAGTCAATTTTCTAGAGATTCATTTAACCTAAATTAATTCCTTTAAAATAAATAAAATGAAAAGTCAGTGTGCCTGGGAGCGTTATTGGTTATAATAGTTTTTAGTGAAAAATATTAATCACTTCTAGCACATTTCTTATATGATATGAGGTATGGAACCCCTTTTACATATTCTTGCCATTTTAAAGTACCTTTTCTGTTTTTCTTATTTATCAAGGATCTCAAGCTTCAGCCCAACTTATACACATTTCTGGGATTCAAGTGTTTGAACATGTCTTGCAACTAGATTGAGAAGTACAAGTCATGGTTATTTGCTTAAATCTTAGAGATGTTTCTTAGGAGACAACTTAGCCTGAAAATTAAAAAAAAAAAAAAGGTAAAGTAGCATGATTCAGGGAAAAAAGACTAGACATTGGAGGAAGGGACTGATTGTTTTTCCACTTTGAAACCCAAATTATATGTCTTTGCCTCCAGTTTATTTCCAATGTCTTACATCATCTTCAGCATCAACAGTCTAAAGTCTTTTTCCTGGAGGTTGATAATCTCCTGATCACTTAGCTATTTTTCTGGTTTTTTTTCTGTCTTCCTTATCTGAGTTATAGTTCTCTGTCTTTTCATTTTTATAGGTTTATGGTGTGGTGTCCTTTTTGCAGACAATAGAGTTGTAGCTTCTCTTGCATCTGGTGTCTGACCCCCTTGTGGCTGAAGTTGGTATGGGGATTTGCTGTAGGCTTCCTGATGGGAAGGGACTGGTGCCTGCCCACTGGTAGGTGGGGCTGATTCCTGTCTCTCTGGTGGTGGGGCTTTGGGTGAGATTAGAGGTGGCTGTGTGCTGGGGGGTCTTTGGGCAGCCTGTTTACTGATGGGCAGGACTGTGATCCCACCTGGATTGTTGTTTGGCCTGGGGCTTCTCAGCACTGGTGGGTGGGCCAGACTTTCCCAAAATGGCCACCTCCAGAGAAATGTATGCTGATGAATATTCCTGAGATCTTTGCCTCCAATGTCCTTCCCCCAAAACAAGCCACAGTCACCCTCTGTTTTCCCAGGAGATCCTCTAAGAACTGCAGTCAGGTCCAACCCAGATTCCTATGGGGTCTTTGCCTTGCCCTGGGACCCGATGCACATGAAAGTCTGTGTGTGCCTTTCAAGAATGGGGTCTCTGTTTCTCCCAGTGCCGTGGTACTCCTGCACACAAGCCCCACTGGCCTTCAATGCCAGATGGTCCGGGGGCTCTTTCTCCCAATGCCAGATCCCCAGGCATGGGGACTTGATGTGGGGCTCAGAACTCTCACTCCTGTAGGAGAATCTCTGTGATACAGTTACTTTCCAGTCTGTTGGCTTCCCACCCAGGAGGTATGGGATTGCTTGTATCATATAATTGCCCTTCCTGCCTCTTGATGTGGCCTCCTCTTTGT
Source organism: Phacochoerus africanus (assembly GCF_016906955.1). Taxonomy (NCBI): domain Eukaryota; kingdom Metazoa; phylum Chordata; class Mammalia; order Artiodactyla; family Suidae; genus Phacochoerus; species Phacochoerus africanus. Next base: position 77,797,626 of record NC_062546.1, read on the forward strand.
CTTCTGGAGTAGGATATCTTTTTGAAAGTTTCCAGTCCTTTTGATTGAAGGTTGTTCAGCATTTGGTTGTAATTTTGTTGTTTTTAGGAGAGAAGTTGAGCTCCAGTCCTTCTATTCTGCCGTCTTATCCCTTCTCCCTGAAACCCAAATATAAATCATTGCTTATTTAGTTTTTTGCTAGATACAATTATTTCTGGAGGTCAATCAATCAAACAAGTAAATTTATTAATTACATGCTCAGTATGTAAGTAGTGCTATAATTGGGTATGTATAAAACGTGATAGCTGCTCCATTTGTTCTTCATCTTGGTATACCCAGAATCCAGGATAGTGCCTGATTTATGTACATGATCAATACTAATTGATGGATAAATTGGTGAGTGAACAAATGAATGAATCGTGCCCTGGTGAATTTATACCTTAGTTGTGGAGACAACACAAATGAGAAGCAGCAGCAGGCTTTAAAGAAGAAGAATGTAATTTAGTTTTGAATTATGCAAAGTGTCTTGGACTGAATTCATAATTGGGTTCCATTTCTACTCTCTCTTTGACTTAATTCAGTGACCATGCGTGTTACTAAAATATGTGGGGCCTAACAAATTTATAAGATATTTTCAAGTTGTAACATATTTTGGTTTGATAAAAATGTTTTCTGGAATACCTTACTTCTCAGAAGAAGACAGTGAAGACTGGAATGATAAGGGGAAGGCTTCAGTAAATAAATAGTTTTTTATTTCAGTAGGATTTTGATTAGGTGGAAGAAAAAGAAACTACTGTAGGAGATGCTTATACAAATATCACAGTATCAAGAGGTGGCTTAGGCACCATTTTTATAGATAATGAAACTAGGATAAGGAAAGAGACCAATATGTCCAGTTGAGAGTGGAGACGTGAGGACTGGAGCCAGGAGAGTCACACACGAATGCCTCGGCTCTTTCCTGTGCTTCCCATTAAGGAGTTTGTTATATAGGCAGATCCTGAAAATTTGGTTTTGTATTTGCAGTGCTTTTGCAAATTAACTCATTTATCTAGGGAAGGTTTCTCACCAAAATGAAGTTTTGTCAAGTTTTTCATCTGTGGCAGACAATGTTACTTGCTTCTTTGATATCTCTTCTCCTTTTCTGTTTTATTAGAAGAAGTAAATATGCCAGGTTAATAATATATAATTCCCCAGGCTCACTTGTAGCTAGGAGTGGCCACATAGCACATTGTCCTGAATGTGCTGTAAGTGGAAGTATACTAGTTAGAATGTCTGGGAAAACAACTATTTTCCACATAGATTAATTCACCTAACATATTCCTTTTGTGTTTTGCACTTCACACCTCTTACTACTTGAAATTCAGCTTTTGCCTAGAGGTAGAGCAGACATTCTGTAGGCATGGTGACAAAAGCCGCATGCTGAGAATTACAGTGCAGAATGATGGAAAAGGGATTTGTGTTGTTAGCAGTGTTTTGAAACCTCTATTCCAATGCTTCATGTTAATATGTGAAAACTAAGAAAGGTTTAGTAGCTTGCAGCTAACTGGTGTACCAGGGTGGAAGATAGTATATTCAGTCAATACACATTTCTGGTTACCTTTTCCAAATCTAATTCTAGAAATACTTAAAATGTTGAAGAATTTTAGACTTTAACAACAACAACAACAACAACAAATGTGGCTAGGTCCTTGTATTAGTTTCCTAGGGCTGCCATAACAAATTTCTATAAACTTGGTGGCTTAAAACAATAGAAATTCATTCTCTCATGGTTCTGGAAACTGGTATTGGTGGGACCATGCTCCCACTGAAGAATTCTTCCTTACTTCTTTCTAGTTTGATAGTGCCCAGCATCCTTGGTGGGTTTTTGTTTGTTTCATTTTTGTTTTTGTTTTGGCTTAAAGCTGCATTGCTTCAATCTCTGCCTTTGTCTTCCAGTAGCCTTCTTCCCCATGTCTCCTTGTGACCCTATGTGGCTCTGTTTTTTTCCTCTTTTATTAGAACACTAGTCATTGGATTAGGGCCCATCCTATCCAATATGACTTCCTAATAACTTACTAATTAAGCTAGATTTCTCTGCAAAGACCCTATTTCCTAATACTAGTTCACTTTCTAATGTCCTGGGTGGCCATTAACTTTTGCAATATTCAACTTATTTCAGTCGATGTAGAGGAAATGCTTAATTTAGAAGAGGAGAAAGGCAGACACCATAGAGAGGAGATAGGCTGGGGGTGGGAGAGCTCTCTCGTTTTGGCCCCAAACTTTTCCTTAAATCATCTAAAGAACTTACTGAAGGGGCTCATTGAGACACCAAGAAAAAAACAAATCTAGGCACATTATAGTGAGACATTTGGAGGAAGTACTTGTGGCATGGATTTTGGCTGGCTAAATTTATTCCTTTCCTCCCTCTTGTCAGGAAGCAATTTTTATATATTATAGATTTTGGCAGCATAGAATATTCACCTCTCTTGCAGCTAGGAGTGGCCATATAAGGGAGTTCTACATGATACTCCAAATGGGTGCCCTAACACATCCATCTTTATAGCCTAGGGATACAGTCAATAATATTGTAGTAAGTAGACTTATTGTGGTGATCATTTCATAATGTATAAAAATATTGAATCACTATATTTTAGATCTGAAACAAGCATAATATTGTATATCAATTATAATTTTAAAAAACTTAATCTCTAAAAAAATTGGACTTAAAATGTAAAAATTGGACTTCATCAAAATGTAAAATGTCTTTTCTTCCAGAGACAAAATTAAGAATTTGAAAAGTCGTCACTGATTGGAAAAAAAAAAAATTCTCCATGCATACATGTAAAAGAGAAAGATTTGTAACCAAAAGAACTTTTAAAACTAAATCACAAGACAAACAAAGTTAATAACACTTGGTCAAAATATCTGAACAAAAACTTTCCAAAAGACACAAATAGCCAATACGCATGTGAAAATAGGTTCCACATGATTGGTCCTTAGGAAAATGCAAGTTAAAACCATAATGAAGTAGCCACTAAAAGGCTAAAGTTAAAAATATTTGCAATCTTAAGCACCGTTAAGAACATTCCAAAATTAGCATAATACTATAAATCAATTATATTTCAATAATAAAGAAAGAATGTCCAGCAGCTGGGCCATGGATGCATCACTGGTTGGGATTTAAAATGGTACAACCACTTTGCAAAACTGGCAGATTCTGAAGAGGTAAAATAGACCCTTACCATGTAACCCAGAAAGCCTACTTTGAGGCATTTATCCAAGGAGAATGAATACCAAAGGCTTGTACACATACCAGCTTTATTTGTTGAAGCCCCAGATTGAAAGAACTCTGAATGCTAGTCAACAGGTGAGTTGATAATTGCTATGGTATATTCATTCAACTACTGATCCATACAGCAATGTGGACAACTCTCAAAAATATCCTGTGCAGGAGTTCCCATTGTGGCTCAGTGGTTAACGAATCCAACTAGGAACCATGAGGTTGCGGGTTCGATCCCTGGCCTTGCTCAGTGGGTTAAGGATCTGGCGTGGCTGTGGCTGTGAAGTAGGTCAGCGGCTACAGCTCCGATTAGACCCTTATCCTGGGAACCTCCATATGCCGAGGGAGCAGCCCTGGAAAAGGCAAAAATACACACACACACACACAAATATCCTGTGCAGAAGAAGCCAGGAACTACAGAGTGTATAGAGTGTGATTTCACCTGTATGAAACTCTACAGGAGACAAACCTAGTTTGTAGTGTCAAAGAGCACATAAGCAGTTGCCAGGGCCTTGCTCTGAGCCAACCTCAAAAGGTACAGAGGGCACCAGAGAGGAGCTTTCCCAAAGTTGTTAGGTTTCCATTCATTTTCAGGCAGGTTCTTCCTTCACCCAAGTCTCTTTAAGACTTAAAGATTAAAGATGGGAATGTTCTAATTCAATAGGTCTTGACTCTTGGTTCATGAACTAGTGTGCTGTGAAATGAAAAAAAAAAAAAAATCAGACATGTAGGAAGTCTTTCAGGGTACTAAATTTATTCAATTGTAATATTGTGAAATTATCTCCTTGTAATTTGGTGTTAAAATATCTATTTATTTTATGCAGTGGTGACAGTCAGTGATGAAGTAGAATTTTTAATTGTCCTTGTTTGGTAAAATAGATATTTAACAAGTTTGGGTGTTAAAAAAAGAGGAAAAATGGGAGTTCCCATTGGGGTGCAGCAGCAACAAACCCAACTAGTATCCATGAAGATGCCAGTTTGATCCCTGGCCTTGCTCAGTGGGTCAAGGATCTGGCATTGCTGAGAGCTGTGATGTAGGTTGCAAGATCATGGTTTGGTTCTGGCGTTACTATTGCTGTGGCTATGGTGTAGGCCATCAGATATAGCTCTGATTTGATCCCTAGCCTGGGAACTTCCATATGCAGCCCTAAAAAAAGGCAAAAAGAAAGAAGAAAAAGAAGTTGAAGGGAATGTAGGAGAATGTCATATTCTGTCTTAATCTAGGGAATCATTTCTATTTTAGAAATCTGCAGAAGTGTAGGCAGAGAAAAAAAATAACAAACACAAACAAAAATTAGAACTTTTTACTATAATCACAATAAAATTTTTATGCTCAGTTAAACATATTCTGATAAATTTTAGCATATGGAATTTACAACAGTGAGAACTGTTTAATATTTAATACAGTTTTTAAAATGCAAGCTATTCAGCAAGGAAAGTGACATCTATGAAGATAAGTATAGTATTTGAAAGGACAGTTCACATAAGTGTATAATAAGTATGTAAATTGATTTTCAAACCCACTACTGATTACAGAAATGAAAATTAAAGCAACAATAAAATACCACTTTATAATCGCCAAATTAACAGAAGTTAGAAGGCAGGTAAGGATGGGTCTGGTAGTAGAGGCATCTATCTACCTGGACAGCTAGTGGGAGGGTAAAATGTCACAATACTGGAGCAAGGCTGACAGTACCTAGTGAAATAAGTGTGCCTGAACCCTACCACCCAGCTTATGAAAATGACTGAGTGTGATGGAGGATTGTCACAGCATCATTGCTTGTATTAGCAGGAAATGGTTGGCAACCTGAGAAAATGGCCAAGTAAAATTAAGCATATGCCTATGCTAGAACACAGTCAGCAACCATGAGGTAGATTCACACTGGACGACATGGAATGATTTCACAAACAGGGGTGAATGAAAATGGCAAGAAACGTTATGTGTAACACTAGTGTTTAAGCAAATTAAAAGCAACACTCTTCAATTTCCAAGGACACAATATGTCTAAGTAAACAATGGATGGATTGTTGGAAAGATAGGAAAGGGAGAGGAGTGATAAAAGGGAAAATAAAATAAAATAAGAATTCAATTGAATAGGAAATGATCTTTAACATATTGATGATAAAAGCATGATGAATTGAAAATATTATTAGTCTTATATATGTTAATATTTTAAAAGTTAAAGAAACCACTATGAATCAGTACATTAGCATTCATGTGGGAAAGAGAGAGAAAGTGAACTATGACCAAGAATGACCCTAGTCAATCCAAGCTTTTGTAGATTATTACACAATGCTGTGTATATTTGTATATTGCTTACCATTGAAGTATGCACTGATTTTCCTAAATCCTTCTTCAGCTGGTAAATGTCTGCAAGGTAGATTCTCTGGTTCAGCTTTCTCCATGATTCCTGACCCACAATGTTGCAGATATTTGGGACTCAGTCATATTTAGATCTTTCTCAATTAAAAGAACCAAAAAGTTGGGATTCTACAGGATGTGGCTTCCTTGGATCCATCCTTAAGCAACTGCACCAGTTGTGTTGAAACTGCTATACCTGCTATTATCCTTATGAAATAAAGATTCTCTCCCCCTTATATGTGGTTGCCAGTTTATTTTGTATTTTTCTGGTGAGAGGATATTTCCTGTGCTAGGTGTTTTGTAGCACTTCTTCGGCTTTATTGTGTGGTGATACCTTTAGACCCTAATTGATTTTCTCATAAGAGTTTTGATTCTTGTTGAAACATTAAAAAAAAATTTCTTTATGGGATGTTTCTCTCACAGACCTCTTGTCCTCTCTCCCCCACCACACTCTTGACTTCCATTTTCCCACTGTGTCCTGGATGTTTTATTTCTGTTCTTCCTCTGTGTGTTCTGGCAGATTCAGATAGTTGGGCGCCATGTAATGAAATGAGAAAGTTACACTGCCATGCTTGCACAGTCAAGTTCTGCCTAAGTCTGTTATTAATAACTGTGTGACCTTGGACGAGTTATTTTGCATCTTCAGCTCAGCTTTCTCATTTCTAGTGTGAAGAAAATAATACTTTGTTGATATGATTTTTGTGGAAATTTAATAATGTTAATAGGTAAAGCTTATACTAGCAGCTTAATTTTTTTATGTACCCATTTTAACACTATGATAGTCTCACATATTTAGTATCCTCTCCCAAACAAATAATGAATTCTTTTAATTAATAGTTAATAAGCAGAGAGACTCACCCCAAACCTCAGCTTACCCAATCATGAAGTCACATCCTGGCTTGAGCCTTGCCTCATTCTTGATACCTCAGTCTGCAATTTTTACTCAGATTTCTGAGATAAGTTTAAAAATAAGGTGAGGCTTTTGGAGGGAATGATGAGATAGTCAGGCACTTTAATGGGCAGTAAAACAAAGCTGAAAACAGAATTTATCTTGAGGATGTAATGCAGTGTCTCCTGAGCTAAATAAAATAATATTAGCGAGAGCTCGCTGTACAATTTCTGTTCAAAATGGCAAGAGAGAATGAGAAACTCACTCTGAAATGCTGAAAATAAAAGGAAGGAATGACAAAGTATAGCAAAAGTTTTGATAAACTTTGGGGAGACAGAGGTGTAGAACCATATTGACAGATGAGTTACAGAGGAAAGAGCCCTCATTGAGAGCAAGCATAGATGAAAATTCTCAGCTAAGGAGGGAGTTCAGGGTGGAGGTGCCTGGATTTAGCTTGTGCAGAGTTCACATGAGAAAGGAACAAAGTTGAAGCTGTTGGCTACAGAGCTGTACCTGGGGATTTACTCTCCTCCCCACCTGGAAATAGTCCTTGCCCTCTTGGATATGTCGTCATGTTTGCAGCTGGCTGGAGACTAGAGATATGCTCTATGCAGGATATTGAGCCTGCTTTCTGTCAGGGAACAAGGCTCCCTGGCTTACAGAAGCCCCAGGAATTAGTTGGTAAGATGAATGCAAAATCTGAGTTGGTTTCTGCTATCTAGAAAGAAAGCAAGGGTAAAACTAACACTGTCACTGTCACCACCACCACTTTGCCTTTGATTTTGTCCTTAAAGAGACATGAAAAACAAGAATGATACATGGCTCCCTCAGCAAGAAATAGTCATCCCTTTCTTCTCCCTAATCTTTGGCAACCACTGGCCTTTTTATTCTCTCCAAAGTTTTGTCTTTTCCAGACTGTCATGTATTTGAAACCATACAATATGTAGACTTTTTAGAATGGCTTCTTTCACTTTGTTATATGCCTTAAGATTCCTTCATATGTTGTTATGGCTCGATTGCTCATTTTTTAGAGATGAATAATATTCCATTATCTGAATGTACTGCAGTTTATTCACCTACTGAAGGATATGTTGGTTGCTTTCACGTTTTGGCAACAAACCTGCTGTAATTATTCTTGTTCAGGTTTTTGCCTGGGCATAAGTTTTCTGTTTACTTGGATAAATTACCAAAGAGCACAACTGCTGGAATATATGGTAAAAGCTTGCTTGGTTTTGTAAGAAATTACCTAAATGTCTTCCAAAGTGAGCACCAGAAGTGAATGAGAGTTCCTGATCCTCTACATCCTCCCCAGCATTTGGTGTTGCCAGTGTTTCAGATTTCAATCATCTTAATAGGTGTGTAGCGGTATCTCATCGTTTTAATTTGCAATTAGCTAATAGCATGTGCTGATGAACAACTTTTCTTATGCTTATTTGTCATCTGTATATCTTTGATGAGGTGTCTATTCAGGTCTTTTGGCCATTTTTCAATAAAAATAATTTTATTTTTTCATTTTTAACCATTAAATTTATGTTTTTATGAAAATATATTCAAGTTTTATTGACTGAATACAATTACATTTCACTTTTAAATTACTGTCAACAGAACAGAGGGTTTGTGAAAAATCTTAAGATAACAGTTAATGATTGTATTAAACTCAAGGCAAGAAAAATAAATTTTATGAAAAAATTATCTAACTTATGTGTATCCTTATTTTATTATTGATCTAAATGTCACTGGCACATGAATAGGACAGCCAGATATTTACAAAATTATATAATTATCTTTAATATTTTGCAAATATTCGATCACTTAAAAATTATAACTTCACACACAGCTGTCATAAAGGTCAATTTTCAAAGTAGAAGGATAAAGTATTTGTTGAATGGTTTGATAGTTTTAGTTATAATGTTTGTGTATTTCCACATGTGATATGAGGGCATCCATTTTTACTCTGCCTTGGGTTCCCCAAGTGTTGTGGGTGGGACTAGACCCTATTCTTTCCCACTGGATAAGATGATGTGTTGTGCAACAAATTCTACCACCCCAGGGGCTTCTAAATGAAAATTCAATAAGACTTCTTTCCTCTCATTACATTCCTCTGCTGAGGCTGTGAGTACAGAGCCTGACATCTGCTCTGTACTCACAGCAGGAACACGGAGAATACAGAAACGCAAAGTTGTTTTTAAAGAGGAACACGGAGAATACAGAAACGCAAAGTTGTTTTTAAAGAGGATTACCATGTATAAACACTATCTTACCATACATTGATAAAGGTGTGAGCAGTACTCAATGGGAGCACAGAGGAGCAGTAGCTGTGAACACTCCACACACAGTCAATTTAAGGACATCCTCCTGTTGTGAGTTGGGGGTAAGGATATTGTTTTGTTTTGTTTTGTTTTGTTTTGTTTTGTTTTGTCTTGTCTTTCTAGGGCTGTGCAGGCAGCATATGGAAGTTCCCAGGCTAGGGGTCGAATTGAAGCTGCAACTGCTGGCCTACACCGTAGCCACAGCAACACCAGATCCAAGCCATGTCTGCGACCTATACCACAGCTCATGGCAACGCCGGATCCTTAACCCACTGAGCAATACCAGAGATTGAACCCATGTCCTCATGGATACTAGTCAGGTTTGTTATCATTGAGCCACGACAGGAACTCCAAGTTGGGGTAAGTTTTTGAGTAAACTGTTAATTTATGGGTGATAGGTCCTAAATCCTGTGATGGCCCTGCACCAAAGAGGACAAGAGATGAATCAGTCACAACTAAATAATAAAATAATGAAACATGTCCATGTGTATGTACATAGACATGTTTCAATTATAAATATTTGTATTTTTGAAGGTGTCTCCATCAGCATATGTTACTACTCAAGTTGAAAATCAAGAGTTTGGAAATTGATGCAGTGAGGAAGTGTGTCAGCATGTGGTCTACAGCCTACCTGGTGCAGAGTGGAGGGTTCAGGGCACACCACAGCAGAGTATGTGGAGGTGTGTCTCGAGAGTGCATTTCTGTAACAAGCTGCCTCATTCTTATGCACAGAAAAGTTGGAAAACCATTGTATATAAGGTTTAAGGAAGATTGTTCTGCTGCACTGTGGAGAAAGGAAAAGAGAACCAAAAAACTCAAGTTAGAAACACCTATTGTGTTTTTTTTTTTTTCCCACATCTAAAAAAAAGCACTGAAGTATAGTTGACTTACAGAGTTTTGTTGCTTTCAGGTGTACAGCAAAGTGATTCAGTTTTATATGTGCATGTGTGTGTGTGTGTATATATATATATATATATATATATATATATATATATATATACCTTTTTTCTTATAGCTGATTACAAGATTTTTTTTTTCTTTTTTAGGGCTGTACCTGCAGCATATGGAGATTCCCAGAGTAGGGGCCAAATCAGAGCTCTAGCCGCCAGCCTACACCACAGCCACAGCAACTCAGGACCTGAGCTGCTTCAGCAGCCTACACCACAGCTCATGGCAATGCCGAATCCTTAACCCACTGAGCAAGGCCAGGGATCAAACCTGTGTCCTCATGGATGCTAGTCTTATTTGTTAACTGCTGAGCCATGATGGGAACTCCTTATTGCAAGATATTGAGTAGAGTTCCCTTTGCTATAAAGTAGGTCCTTACTTGTTGGTTATCTATTTTGTATATAGTAGTGTGTGTATTTTAATCCCAAACTCCCAGTTTACCCCTCCACTGCAGTTTATTAATTCAGATGTTAGTTGGCATAGCCAGCTCTCAGGGGAGTGGTAGTGGGAACAAGGAACAAAGAATGGATCTTAAGAACACCTTGAGGAGTTCCCGTCGTGGCGCAGTGGTTAACGAATCCGACTAGGAACCATGAGGTTGCGGGTTCGGTCCCTGCCCTTGGTCAGTGGGTTAACGATCCGGCATTGCCGTGAGTTGTGGTGTAGGTTGCAGACGCGGCTCGGATCCCGCGTTGCTGTGGCTCTGGCGTAGGCTGGTGGCTACAGCTCCGATTCACCCCCTAGCCTGGGAACCTCCATATGCTGCGGGAGCGGCCCAAAGAAATAACAACAACAACAACAAAAAAAAGAACACCTTGAAGGTAAAGTATATAAATCTTATTGTTTAGATACAGGGGATCTAGGAAGAGAATAAGTCTTAGAGTACATATTTTAAAGAATTCTTTCTCCTGATAAACTATCCAGTTGCCCATTCCCCTCTCACCCTCCTACCTCCCAATTTATAGGCCCACTGAAAATAAGTGATTTGCCCATTTGGTCACACATCTACAAAGACTTTGAAAAGAAACCAAACTTTTAGGCATTAAGGACAGTAGTCTTGCCTCTAAAACCTGAGTCACATATGTTTCTAGATATTGAGAAAACTGGTCTGCCATTCAGTGTTTTGTTGAAGCTCATCTACATGATAATATCAGCAATGGGCACTGTGCTAAGAGCCAGGATCACAGTGGTGAATACAATAAATATGCTACCTGCTCCTCATTTAATTCACTGTCTGGTTGATAAAATGGTGATGCCAATGCTAGAGAAGTTTCTTTAGAACAGGAGGTTGATGTGGTGATGGGGATGTGATGAGTTATTTTAGTGAAGATTAGTTTGGGACATGCTGGATTTGATGTCTGTGTTTCATGTACATACAAATTGCCTCATTCTCCTTGAAACCTACATGTTCATATTTATTTATGTATGCATGTAGGTTAAGCAGATCTTCTCTAGGTGTCTTTTCAGATAAGGGAAAGAGAGAAGTATAAATAGTGAGGAAAACATTTATCACATCCATTAAAAACACCCTTCCTGAGTTTGTAGCAATGTGGCCTCTGGTTTGTGGAGAAGAATAAGGTTGTTTTACTAGATGGAACAAAGTTGCAGGGTTTTGACATGATTTTTTATCATTACTGAGGTATATCTTTCTTCTGTAAAAAGTGTCGTCTCTAGGATGGTTTTTTTTTTTTTTTAAGATTCTTCTATCCTTTGGAAAGAGACAAAGCACAAAGGCAGTATTAGCTGTTTGTTGCATATACTCTGTAAATTGGCCATCAGCTAGGTTTCCTCATAAAGATGGGTAGTGTGCCTTTGTCCCACCTTGTGCCAAGAATAGGAAAATGAATTAACTTGGACATGCTTTGGATGATTTTCAGCATGAAAACTGATATCCATAGGTTTAAAATGAATTTATTCTCTAAATATTTGCACTCAAAAACGTTTAGATGAAAATACTCTGTGATGATTCAAAGATAGAACGTTGAGAAATAACAAAATTAGAATCATTTCAGAGAATTTTAAAGAGACACATTGAACAAAATACCTGTGGGTGAAGTGGATGCAGCTTTGGATGCAACTGCTTGAATCTACTTCTAAGAGATTTTTCTAGCTTTTAAAGAAAATTTTTATGTTGAGAAGTTTGAGATTTTTTTATATACTCACATGATATAATATACTGTTTTCTTTCTTCCCTCAAATAAGGTAGAATAAACATTAAGGAAAAATTTGAAACCTGCAATATTACCTAATTTACTAATTGCAAAATATCTTAATATGTTTTGCCATTTTGTGTATTGAATAATAAAAATATAATAGACCAGGCAGTCAGGTTCTATATGATTGTGAAGGAGTGGAAATATTTTTATTTCTTCTTGGTTTGTAACTTGAATTTAAAACTAAAAAAAAAAAAAAGAGAGAGAAGGAAGGAAGTGGAGGGAAAGTGGAACATTTTGATAGATTTTTCTAATACTTTTAAAGATTTTCTTTTTTGCTAGTTTAGAGAAACGGGCACAATTTATGTAGTATTGTTCTTCTGTGATTCTGATTTTGCCTATACAAAGACTGACCATACCAATTATTGTTCATTTGATCTAGAAAGCTTTCTTTTCCATATGTGAATGATATATTGGTGTAGCTAATAATTCCCAGAAGAGACATAAAGTGCCCTCATAGAAAATAAAATTGAAGTACCTTAACACATGCTTAGTCAGTCACAAATGGAACAGTTTGCAAAAACCTTTTTATATTTCTAAGTCATTGATATTTATTTATGAGGGTAATTTTCTGTTTACAAATTGTCATTAATCCTGACAGCTTTATGGTTTATGTGCTCCCTTAGGCGTGAGATAATGGCTTTGGTTAACAAATTGTTCTCTTCCTACAGTTTTCTAGATTTGCCTCAGAAACTTGGCATTCTACAAAGTCTTGAACTAAAGGAAAGGGTTTTCCTGAGAAGAGAACTTTCAACAGTCTAACCAAACCATGACCAAACTGCAGGATCAACCTCTCTTCATAACTAGGTAAATGGGAACCTCAGTGGTACAGCTTAAGAGTAAGAAGTTGTAAGCAGATTTAGTAAGGACTTTATTGTCTGGGAGTTTGCATTCTGAGGAGAAATTAATACATCTCTTCATTTCACTGGCCCTGGAACCCTAATCACTAGTGAACATAGTATACTCTATGGATTTACCAATATTTACCAGTATTTCTCAGAAAAGGTTTGATTATCAAGAAATACCCATGAGTACTGTTTAAACGTACTTACAGTTCTCTTATGAAGTCATTAGGCAAAGACTTGTTATGCTCTGATTAGCTTATTAGTTCATTCTGGATCTGATAGAGAGTTTTGGGGCATTGTCTGTCAACTTGCTAGAAATTAGGACAACAAATGTCTTTGAATTGTCTTTGCTCATTTAACCATGTCTCTGCAGATGTTCACTATTTTAATATGTCTTTTATTTGAAAAGTGCAGTATTTTTATAATCAATTAGAAATGTACAATTCTGAATAAATGCAGAAGTTTATAAGTAGATTAAAATGCTAAAGAGACATACTTTCACCTCAAATGATGTCAACGTGCATATCAACATATATGATTAATTCTGAGTATCAGAAGATCGTTTCAGGCTCCCTAGTTAGTTCATGCAGTGATAATAAAAAATTACATGGTATATAGTTTATGAAGACAGCCCATAATGATAGTGTACCTTGTACTTAGCTTATTTACAAGTGATCATAAATTACTTTTCTGTAAGAATGAGAGAATGAGAGAGCTGTTGCTTTAAAGATCAAATTATTTTAAATAATTGTGTAAAAATATTAGTGGTGTTTCCAAGAAGCACAATGAAAAACTCCTGTTTACTCTTGTTACTTTTTAGCATGAATGAGTTAGTGAGATGGAAATGCAGTAAAAAGAAATTAAAATTTTGACATAGAGGGCTGTAGCACTGGATAGAGGGGCGCCATTCACATAATAGGTTCTGTGCATGGCATTCCCCCAAGTTGTGCAGTACACACACAGACATACAGACACAAAGACACACACACACACACACACACACACACACACAGTGTGTACTGACCATTTACAGTGGCCTTGTGTAGAGTAATGTAGAAGGCCTGGTTAAATAGTGTTGGGCAAAGTTCTTGGTTTTCTTTGAACCTTCATTTCCTAGTCTATAAAGTGGAGATGATTTTACTTATGAGATATGGTTCTTTTGTCAATTACAAAAGAATTTACCTGTCAGGTATCGTTCTTCTGTGAAGACAGGGTTTTACAAGGGTTCCCATAACAGCACTTAACATAGTACTGAACACATATTAGGTACTTAATAACTTAGCCCTGAGAGTAGGTAAATAAAATAAAATTCAAGAAGTTGATTAAAGGAGGGGAAAAAATGTTATTCACTAGGGCATAAAACTTAAAGAAAGAAAAAAATGAAATCAATCTTACAAGGTGGCATATCTTTATGTGGCACCTGAGGTCTGTTCCTTGTACTGAATGCAGGCTTTAAGAGAATAGGTGACACAGAGTGGATATATGCATGTTATCAGAAGCTTTGAAACCTTTGAATATTTCAAACTAGTCCTGCTTATGTTTCATGACAAACAGCAAAATGGAATCAGGGAGTTGGTGGTACTTTCCATTTCAGTTTTAAAATTCTTTCCAAGTAATTCATTTTACTATGTCTGTTCCAAGCCTTTTTTTCTAAGTGCTCTAGAGGAAACTTTTTAATGGTTAGCAATGCTGCTCTTGAGTGTATGCATACACACACACAAATATGTGCACACACACACAGCCTGAAGATTTTGAAGACTTAATTTAAAAATGTTAATTTCCATCATATATATTTTAGACTTTGACAAGAAAATACAAAGGAGACATTGGAAATTGTTTTCCAGAAAAAGAAAAGACATTACAACAAAGAAAAATAGAAGAAAGTTTGTATAATTCAGTATAATAAAAATAAAGGTGTAATGACAATTACTGTAGCCATCAATCTTTAATAATTTGTGAAGAATCCAGCCTCAAATGCAATGAAGCTTCATAAGATTTGTGATTACAGAGTGTAAAATATAACAGATGCTACAATATTTAGATGCCTGCTGGCATTTACCTTTTTCTCTGCACAGTTCATTTCAACTATATGAAAATTTTATATGCTATATAAAAGTAGAGAAAAAGAAATTTATTTGTAAAATAACCACAGGAGAATTGATGGTGTTTCAGCAATGTGGTATTTGATTCCCTTTGACCATATGAACTATGTGAGAAAGTGGAGAATTTGATGATACAGTATTATTTTCAGTTTTCATATGGTGGAAGATGCACAGGTCAAAAAATAACACTGGCATTGAATTCAATTACTTTCTCTGTGGTATACAGGGCTGACTTTTGAGGATGGGAGCCCTACTGTTCACTGGAGACATGGTTTCACTTTGAGGATAGCAATAGAGAGGTAGCGGCATTGGTGACTCTGGAGAAATGACCAGTGTTACGTTTCAGAGGCAAGACACTTGCAGTGCAACATCTCGTTTTAAAAACACAGTTTGGAGGTTATTAAATATTAGTTTTCTTTTTCTTTTTTTGTCTTTTTAGGGCCACACCTGCAGCATACAGAGGTTCCCAGGCTAGGGGTCGAATCAGAACTGTAGCCACTGGCTTACACCACAGTCACAGCCACGCCAGATCCAAGCTGCATCTGTGACCTACACCAGAGCTTATGGCAATGCCAGATCCTTAGCCTACTGAGCAAGGCCAGGGCTCTAACCTGCATCCTCAAGGATGCTAGTCAGATTTGTTTTTTCCACTGTGCCACAACAGGAACTCCTAAATATCAGTCTTCTTTAAAAAACAAACAAACAAACAAACAAAAACTCCTTTTATTATCTTATCTGTTCACCTTGTAAACATGATTTTAAATTCTAGATACTCTAAAATAAATTAAAAAAACCCGATTTGCCCACTTTTGAAGATCTCTCTTTTAAAAGGTTTATTTATTTATTTTAAGGCTGCATCCTTGGCACATGGAGGTTCCCAGGCTAGGGGTCCAATCGGAGCTCTAGCCACTGGGCTATGCCACAGCCACAGCCACTTGGAATCTGAGCTGCGTCTGCAACCATAGCTCATGGCAATGCTGGATCCTCAACCCACTGATCGAAGCCAGGAACTAAACCTGAGTCCTCATGGATGCTAATTGGGCTCGTTAACCGCTGAGCCCTAATGCGAACTCTTCCTTTTCTTTTCTTTTTTTCCACACTTCTGATTTTGAGTCAGTTTCCAGATCCACAACATCCACATGGATTTTTTTCTTAAGAAAGACATGCCTTAAGAATGTGCCTGCAGATAATGTATCCTACTGCTTCTTCCCTCTATTTTCACTTTCTCGGTCACTCTTTTGCTTCACAAACAAAAGAAGATGGACCTTTAGTTTATTCTAATTTTTATTGTGGAACACTGCCCCAGATAGTAGAATCCCTGGGTACCAAAATGGGGACAGCCTCAGCAACAATGAAGACTTCTTTAATCAAGGCCTCATATCGTTTCCATTTTGGTATGCATTTCGGTTTAAGGGAAAGTGGGAATTAGAAATGGAACATTTTGGCCTGTATTGGAATGTTCTGAATTCAGATATTGTGTGGAGCAGAACAGCAGCATTAGTGACAGTTTTTCTTTAACCACCTCACTTATTTCACCACAACTCTTATCAAGAAGTATTGCTGGAGTTCCCGTTGTGGCCTGGTGGAAACCAATCCGACTAGGAACCATGAGGTTGCAGGTTTGATCCCTGGCCTCACTCAGTGGGTTAAGGATCCAGCGTTGTCATTAGATGTGGTGTAGGTTGCAGACATGGCTCAGGTCTGGCATTGCTGTGGCTCTGACGTAGGCCGTCGGCAACAGCTCCAATTAGACACCTAGCCTGGGAATCTCTATATGCTGTGGGTTCGGCCCTAAAAAAGACAAAAGACAAAAAAAAAAAAAAGAGAGAGAGAAGAAGAAGAAGCATTGCTTCTGAGGAAGAGAGGTTGTTAGGAGAGCAAAACAAAATGAGGGTTGGTAAAAGCATTGAATACATCATTTTTTATTTCATCCATATAACAAACTAGGGGATCATACTGCCTTAACCATTTGTCTTAGTTCCTTTCTGCCTTTGCTGTTTATCTACCTATCTTAGGATATTCAAGTTTTGTTAAAAAGCAGTCTGTGAACCATCAGTGTGCTCCAAATTCCATTTTACCAGTTTCGTTAATAAGAAGGGCCCTGGAGATTACTCTCATTAACCTTTTCCATGGTCTGTCTCTTAGTTATATAAATATCTCTTCAAGATCCAGTTTTTGATTCTTTTAAATAAATACCCAGAAGTAGGATTGCTAGACCACATGATAGTTCTATTTTTAATTTTTTAGGAAAGTTCCATATTGTTTTCCATAATGGCCATACCATTTTATATTCTTATCAGCAGTGCACAAGGATTCTGATTTCTCCACATCCTCTCCAACACTTTTATTTTCTGATTTTTTTTTATAATGGCCATCCTGGACAGTTGTGAGCTGATAGCTCACTGTGGTTTTGATCTGCAATTCCCTGATGATTAGTGAAATTGAGCATCCTTTCAAATACCTATTGACCACTAGTTTGTCATTTTTTTTAGAAAAAAAGGTCTCTTCAGGTCATTTACCCATTTTTTAAATAAGTTATTTCTTTTTTTTTTTTCTTGCTTTTTAGGGCCGCAATCACAGCATGTGGAGGCTCCCAGGCTAGGGGTCTAATCAGAGCTACAGCTTGCCAGCCTATGCCAGAGCCACAGCAACACCAGATCTGAGCCGTGTCTGTGACCTGCACCACAGCTCACTGAAACGCCAGATCCTTAACCCACTGAGCGAGGCCAGGGAATGAACCCTCAACCTCATGGTTCTTGGTCGGATTTGTTTCCACTGTGCCACGATGGGAACTCCTTGGTTTTATTTTTTTTATTTTTTTATTTTTTTGTCTTTTGTCTTTGTTGTTGTTGTTGTTGTTGTTGCTATTTCTTGGGCCGCTCCCGCAGCATATGGAGGTTCCCAGGCTAGGGGTCGAATCGGAGCTGTAGACGCCGGCCTACGCCAGAGCCACGGCAACGCGGGATCCGAGCCGCGTCTGCAACCTACACCACAACTCACGGCAACGCCGGATCGTTAACCCACTGAGCAAGGGCAGGGACCGAACCCGCAACCTCATGGTTCCTAGTTGGATTCGTTAACCACTGCGCCACGACGGGAACTCCGTTTTGTTTATTTTTTACTATTGAGTTATAGGGGTTCCTTATAAATAAGATAATAACCCCTTGTCAGATATATGATTTGCAAATTTTTCTCTCATTCCATAGGTTGTCTTTTCTCTGTTAGATTGCTTTTTTTTCCTAGGCAGCAGAGTTTGATATAGTCCCATTTACATTTGCTTTTGTTGCCTATGCTTTTGATGTTGTATCCATCTCAGAATATTCACAGTAGTGTGTTTTTGTTTACATGTTCTGCTGTGGTCTATTGCTTCCAATTTATTTTTCTTCAGTTCTTTTATTTCAGAATTTCTTTTTCCTATTAAAGTCTTCTTCCACTGTTTTGTAACCCTTGATTGTATGCTATATTTAAGAATGGGGGGGAAGCTATAGGAAATTTTAAATGGGTAGGACTGATTGATGGTAGAACTCACTACAGCTTTATTGCAGAGCCCGTTACATTCATTCTTAGGACTTTTCTGTTCTGCGGATCAGATTCCCCAGGGAAGATCAGTCCAGTCTCCTGCCTGCAGGATAAAGACATGCTGCCCATATTCTAGGAGCTATGGAAAAAGAAGAAAGCCGAGGAGATATCAGCCTTCAGTAACAATTCATCCCTTGAATCTCCATTTTCAGCACTCTATCCTAGGCACACATGGTGACTAGAGACCCTCTGTTCAAGGCAGAGGCAAACTCCCAGCCCTCTGCTGGGGTGAGGGTGAGGCAAGGTGGAGAGGGCATCTGCTGCTGCTTTTTGCCTACTTTTAGAACAGTTCTCCTTTTTTCAGTTCCCTCTCTTTCACCTCCACAGTAGGAAGTAACTGATGCCACTAATTCCTGAGACTTTGGAGATCATGTCATTTAAAACATTGCCTTAATTTTTAGCTTTCAACTTTAGCAACTGGTTTTTTTGTTTTGGCATTTTGTTTGTTTTCTGCTTCAGTTCTCATTCTTCTGTTTTCTAGACTGAAAAAGTGTATTGCCAATTGTTCATTCTCTCTCACCCTCTTCTTGCTTGTGAAATTAAATACATTGAAATATATGTTGGTAGGAATGTAAATTGGTACAACCACTATGGAAAACAGTATGGAGGTACGTCAGAAAACTAAATATAGAACTACTATATGACCCACTGCTGGGCATATATCTGGACAAAACTTTCCTTGAAGAAGATACATGCAACTCTGTGTTCACTGAAGCACTATTCACAATAGCCAAGATGTGAAAACAGCCTAAATAACCATCAACGGATGAATGGATTAAGAGAATATGGTATATATACACAATGGAATACTACATGGCCATAAAAAAGAATAAAATAATTGCATTTGCAGCAACATGGATGGAACTAGAGACTCTCATACTAAGTGAAGTAAGTGAGAAAGAGAGACAAATACTGTAGAATATCACTTACATGTGGAATCTAACATATAGCATAAATGAACCTATCTATAGAAAATAAACTCATGAACTTGGAGAACAGACTTGTTGCCAAGGGAGAGGGGGAGGGAGTGGGATGGACTGGGAGTTTAGGGTTAGTAGATTCAAACTATTGCATTTGGAGTGGATAAGTAATGAGATTCTGCTGTATAGCACAGGAGAAACTATATTTAGTCACTTGTGATGGAACATGATGGAACATACATATTTATATATGTATGTGGTCACTTTGCTGTACAGCAGAAATTGATAGAACATTGTAAATAAAGTATAAATAAAATCTTTAAAAAAGAAATATATGTTTATGGTACTCTGTTTCAGGAGACAGTGAATTTATATATGTATATTAGATCTCCTGTCTTTTTGGAAGCTTGCTTGTCTTTAAAATCCTTGTTTTTGTTGTTTTTCGGGGAAGCAAAGTGTGTGTGTGCATCCAAGATTTTTCAGTATGTTTCTGGGTTGGTTTTTTTTTTTTTTTTTTTTTTTTTTTTTTTTGAGAAGGCCTTCCTTATGTTAAGGTTGAAACAATCCTATTTTTCCTTAATCTTTTACTCCTTTTGGAATTTATTTTGGTCTATTAAGTGAGGTAGAGATCCACTTTCATTATTTTCAAGATGCTTCAACTCTGCTTTTTAAGAGGCTAATAATTTCCCAACTAATTTACTTTCAGAAAATTTTATTTTTATTTTTTACTTTATTATTTTTTAATATTTTGGCGGCATCCGTGGCATGTGGATGTTCCTGCATCCCTAGCATGTGGATTGAACCTGCACCCTAGCAGTGACTCAGGCCTCTGTAGTGATGATGCCAGATCCTTAACTTGCTGCAGTCCTACCTTTAGAAAATTTTAATATTGTACATAAATTCATTTTTGACTTTTCTCTTCTGTTTCACTTTGTATTCTTCTGCCCAAATTGGAATATCGTGGTGGGGGGGCTTGCATACATGCAGCATGTAGAAGTCCTGGGCCAGGGATTGAACCTGTGCTACTGCAGCAACCTGAGACACAGCAGTGACAACCGCTGCACTACCAGGGAATTCTCAAATTGGAATATTTAAAATTATTATGGTCTCATGGCTTATTTTGATATCTGAAAGATTATTCATTTTCCTTTTTCAAAAATTTTCTTCTGATCTTGCGTATTTCCATTATTTAAAAGTTATCCTATACAAAATTAATACACATAAATCAACAGCATTTCTATATACTAACAATGAAAGATCAGAAAGAGAAATTTGGGAAGCAATCCCATTTACCATTTATTGGACAGCCACATGTAAAAGAATGAAATTAGAACACTCCCTAACACCATACACAAAAATAAACTCCAAATGGATTAAAGACCTAGATATCAGACCAGACACTATAAAACTCTTAGAGGAAAACATAGGCCAAACACTCTCTGACATAAATGACAGCAACATCTTCCCTCTTAGAGTAATGACAGTAAAAACAAAAATAAACAAATGGGACCTAATTAAACTTAAAAGTTTCTGCACAGCAAAGGAAACCCTAAACAAAATGAAAAGACAACCCATAGAATGGGAGAAAATATTTGCAAATGAATCGACTGACAAGGGATTAATCTCTAAATTGTATAAACACCTCCTGCAGCTCAATACCAAAAAGCAAACAACCCCATCCAAAAATAGGCAGAAGACCTAAACAGACAGTTCTCCAAAGAAGACATACAGATGGCCATAAAACACATGAGAAGATGTTCAGCATCACTCATCATTAGAGAAATGCAAATCAAAACCACTATGAGGTACTACCTTACACCAGTTAGAATGGCCATCATCAAAAAGTCTACAAACAATGAGTGCTGGAGAGGGTGAGGAGAAAAAGAAACCCTATTACACCCTGTTGGTGGGATTGTAAAGCGGTGCAACCACTGTGGAAACAGTATGGAGATGCCTCAGAAAACTAAACATAGAACTACCATTTGATCTAGTGATCCCACTCCTGGGCATCTATCCAGAGAAAACCATGACTCGCAAAGACACATGTACTCCAGTGTTCATCACAGCACTATTTTCAGTAGCCAAGACATGGAAACAACCTAAATGTCCATTGACAGAGGAGTGGATCAAAAAGAAGTGGTACATATACACAATGGAATATTACTCAGCCATTAAAAGGAAAAAATACCAGAATTTTTAGCAACATGGATGGACATAGAAATTATCATGCTAAGTAAAGTCAGTCAATGAAACACCAACATCAAATGCTTTCACTGACATGTGGAATCTGAAAAAAGGACAGACTGAACTTCTTTGCAGAACAGATGCTGACTCACAGACTTTGAAAAACGTATGATTTCCAAAGGGGTGGCTGTGGGTTTAATTCTGGGCTTTCTATCCTGTTCCACTGATCTATATTTCTGTCTTTGTGCCAGTACCATATGGTTTTGATAATTGTTGCTTTGTAATATAGTCTGAAGTCAGGGAGCCTGATTCCTCCATCTCCATTTTTCTTTTTCAGGATATCTTTGGCTATCCTGGGTCTTTTGCGCTTCCAAACAAACTTGAAAATACTTTGTTCGAGTTCTGTGAAGAGTGTCCTTGGTAATTTGATAGGGATTGCATTGAATCTGTAGATTGCCTTGGGTAGTAGAGTCATTTTGATAACATTGACTCTTCCAATCCAAGAGCATTGTATGTCTTTCCATCTATTTGTGTCATGTTTGATTTCTTTCATCAGTGTCTTATAGTTTTCAGAATACGGGTCTTTTGTCTCTTTTGGTAGGTTTACTCCTAGGTATTTTATTCTTTTGGATGTGATGGTAAATGGGATTGCTTCCTGAATTTCTCTTTCTGCTCTTTCATTGTTAGTATATAGAAATGCCGTCAATTTCTGTGTATTAATTTTGTATTCTGCGACTTTGCCAAATTCATGGATGAGCTCTAACAGTTTTCTGGTAGAGTCTTTAGGATTCTCTATCCCTAGGCATTCTTATTCAATTGATCTAGTTTGGTTCTGGATTATTAATTTTTTTTTTTTTTTGGTCTTTTAAGGGCCACAATTGCGGCATATGGATGTTCCCAGGCTAGGGGTCAGATAGGGGCCGCAGCCGCCAGCCTACACCACAGCCACAGCAATTCCAGATCCAAGCCCCATCTGCAACCTATGCCACAGCTCACTGCAATGCAGGATCCTTACCCCACTGAGTGAGGTCAGGGATAGTACCTGTGTCCTCATGGTTACTAGTCAGATTCATTTTTGCTGAGCCACAACGGGAACTCCTGGATTAATTTATAATTAAACTCCCCTGCAGTGTCTAATGTTTGAATGAATTTGAGAATCACTGCTTTACACCGGTAAGTCTCAAACTCTGCATTCACCTGAATCATGTGGGACGCTTTTTTAAAAAACAACATCAATTAAAAAAAAAACAAAAAACAAATTCACAGCGTGCACACCACAAACATTAATTTAGAGTCTTTGAGAGTGGGTCCTAGGCAGAAGTACTTTAAAAATTTCCTGTTGGTGCCTGTCAGCAGCCAAATGTGAAAACCACAGCCCCATCCCCTTGCAACTCAAATGGTCATCTAAGGACCAGTAAAATCAGCATCACTTGTGAGGTGATTAAGTATATAGCATCTCAGTCCCAACCCCAGACCTACTGAATCAAAATCTGAGAGTGAACAAGATTCCCCTGGTGATCTGCATGCACCTTCAAGTTTGAGGCACACTGCTCTATACAGTACCGTCGAAAAATGTGTTCCCAAACCTGCCTGAACATTCAACTCAATTTGAGAGTATTTTAAAAATGCTGTTGCTAGGCTTTCGACTCTATTATTTGAATAAGTATCTTCAGGAGACAGGGTTAGACATAGCTGGGCTTAAAAAGTTGTCCAGATGATTATAATGTGAAGCCAACCTACAACCAGACATGCTACCACATTTAATGTCATCTCCCATTTAATAAAAATAACGTATATGTGACTCTTATCTGAGCAATCAGCCATTTAAAAATGTGTTTCTGGGAGCTCCCTTCTTCGCTCAGTGGTTCACAAACCCAACTAGGATTCATGACGATTCAGGTTTGATCCCTGGCCTCACTCAGTGGGTTAAGGCTCCAGCGTGGTGTAGGTCACAGACATGGCTCGGATCCTGCGCTGCTGTGGCTGTGGCATAGGCCCACAGCTGTAGCTCTGATTTGACCTCTGGCCTGGGAACTTCCATATACTGTGGGTGTGGCCCTATAAAGCAAAAAAAAAAAAAAAAATGGTATTTCTGTATTCTTAACTTGGTTTCAAGTTATTTTTGAGCAATATATATTTTATTTTATTGTGGATGGGGACACACTTTAATAATAAGATGATTTTTTTCAAATGTTTTTTAAAAATTTTTTTAATGATTTTTATTTTTTTCCATTATAGCTCGCTTACAGCGTTCTGTCAATTTTCAACTGTACAGCAAGGTGACCCAGTCACACATACACATATACATTCCTTTTTATCACATTATCATGCTCCATCATAAGTGACTAGATATAGTTCCCAGTGCTGTACAGCAGAGCAATATATATTTTAAAATCAAAAAAGGAATAGCATTATCTAGCACACATGCCAAAAGTAGGCTTGCTTAACTTCTAAGAGACTAGGCAAATCGAAGTGCTCTAGCTCTAGAGTACATGAGACACACACAGAAATAATTAATGAAAATAGCATTTGAAGCTCACCTAATGCATGCTGAGATGATTTGCATTTTAAACAAGTCTGCAGGCCACCTTTCGGACCCACATGACCTCCCAGAGATCTCATTTTGAGGCCCCCTGTGCTAGATTATAGCTGCTTCACAAGCAGGAATACTTATTTGATTGCTGTATTTTAATTCATAGAATGGTGTTGTTGATTGAGTGCCCCAAGCCAAATAAATGAGCCACTTGTATTAGACACTTGTTCACATTCATAAAAACAACAAATAATATTATCTTCATCAAGGCCTTCCTAAGAAATAGTGATTAAATTATGTCTGGTGTTTTCTTTGTGTGCAGTTTCTTTCCAAGAGGTGGAAGGAACTGATTTGCTTTTGATGAACCTGTATTGCCTACAAATTGATGTCCATAGATTTCCTACTTTATTAATTGTCCCAGCAATTTAGCCAGCAATGATTTATATGAAATATTCTCTCTTGTTGCAGGCTCTACAGTCAGCTAATTGATTGCTGTATGAATTATGCATCCTAAGCCAAATGCAAGGGTGCATGAAAGATGCAGCCAAGGTCATTTCCACCAAAGAGAACTACAGTGACTAACTGTCTTTTAAGACAGGCTTTATTACTTTAATTTTGCTGCTTTCTTCCTTTATACATCAAGCCTAGAGTAATGAGCACACTCTAAAATCACACCTTTAATTTATAAAAAGATGCAGGCACCCACAGTTCAGTGTTCTGCTGCCTGACAAGGGCTATAATTGAATTAATTTGGTAAAGCTAAGGAAAGAACCAAAGATGGCATACAGGTGCTTTTTATCTGATTCCAAAGTATGCCAGATCCCATCAAATTTGCCTATAGTTTATTAAAACTCAAAAGAGACTGCTCCAGAATTAAGCCCTTTTGATTAGATGAAGGCCATGGTGGGACTAGATACCAAGTAGTTGGGATTTCAGCAGATGATGAAGGACAGTTTTGAAAAGTTACCATCAGTTATCATTTATTCCTACTAAGAGAAGTGATCAGCTTTTGCATTCTTTTGTTCTGTATCAAAGAGTGATGCTTTACTGAAGTTTTCAGAATTAAAGCAAGTAAGTTGGAATGACGAAAAGATCTTGGATGTTGATGTCTCAGCAGCTAGATTTGAATGACCACTTAGCCATTTACTAGTTGAGTGACTTTAGGCAATTTAACCCTTCTGGACTTCAGTTGCCTTATGTAATAATGGTCATAATAATATTTCACTGACATCGTTATTGTAAAGATAAGCATGACTGTAAGAGTCAGTGAAATCAATAATTTAGCCCCAGAGCTTACAAAACAGCGTATATACTCTGGTACAGTATTCCTCGAATTACAAGTTGCATGTGAGGTCTCATCGCCATGAAACCATATCACTATATGCCCCCTAAACTAAACAAACGTCTTCCGATGTGAATGTATTCATATACTCAGAGCACTCTTCTTGGCATTAATCTACACACACAAAAAAGTGCATGTTTCAGGACAAACTACAGATACCTGAGGCATATGCCACCTCACTGAGGCTGTGCTGCATAATACATGTGCTATGATTTCACATTAGAGGAACAGATATCTTAAAAGAGAAGAATCGATCACAAACGCTTCAGACCAGCACTTCATGCTTTCATGCACATAGCAATCAGCTGCAGATCTTGTTGAAAATGCTGATTCTGATTCAGCAGTTTGCAGCTGGGGCCTGAGATTCTGCAGTCCCAATAAACTTCCCAATAATGTGACGCACAATTTGAGTTGCAAAGCTGAGTGCTTTGCAAACCCAGCTGCATGTGAGATTCTTCTGAAGACCTCTAAAGATAATGATGCCTGAGCTTTTCCTCAGATTAATTGAATCTCTGGGGTTAAATCCTTGGTTTAGGTACTGTTTTAAAGCTCCCTGAGTGATCTTTATTTGTAGAGCCATGGTTGAGAAATGCTCTAGTGTTTTAGACACAAAGGAAAATGATTCCACCCCGTATCAGATGATCTTTCTTTTTTTGGCTGCGCGCATGGCATGAGGAAATTCCCAAGCCAGGAATCAAACCCACACCACTGCAGCAACCCAAGCCATGGCAGTGACAGTGCTGGATCCTTAACTTGATGCACCAAAGAACTCCCCAGATGATCTTTCTAAAAATCATGTATTAGTAAAGCCCAGACTGTAAAATAGAGAGCCTGAGACCCAGGCTTCAGAAAGCAACAGTGTGGTAGCAGGGCTTCACAGCTCACGGGGGCCTGGAGGAAGCTTCTTTAACTGTTGTACTTCCCTAATTGGAGGACAGCTTCTCACCAGGCCCTGGGACAGACTCAACACCTCATCACCTCTTTGTAAAAAGCGTTACCCCTATCAGTGATTCTGGAGCTGTGGTTAGAACCTGGAGTGGAAGGAAATGCCATTTAGCATTGAAGGACCATAGTATTCACAGATTTGACTTACAGAGTAGAAAATGTGCACCATGATGAGGAAATGTTGCTTCTATGGAAGGTATCAGTTCTATTCACAACTACCTATGACCTCATGCCTTTAAAATTAACACCTGGAATATGCTGTCTGTAAGTTAACTCTACTTTTTCTAAGTTCCCATAGTAGCCTTTCTTGTTTGCTTGTTATATTCCCAGCATTACAGTTTTTAATTCACTATCTGGTCTCCCTGTTTCAGTGGCACCTGCATCAGATCAACCAGAGCCTTTTAAGACCTTGCTGATGTGCCCATCTACCTTAGTTCCTGGTGTTTCTAACAAATACCTATGAGGTACTACTCTTAGACATTGGTCCAGGAATTCCCCCCTCCCATCATTTGAGAACTACTGCTTTATTATTTCATGAGCTTCATGGGACGAGGTTTTGTGCCTTTATATTGTCCATCTACCAGCAGTGCCTAGTAGGTAGATGGTATGAACAGATATCATTAGAATAAAAAGTGACAGCCATGCCCCCTCTCATTCATAGTGAAAACATTGGAAATTTCATCCAGCCCATAAAGGATAGTACTTTCCAAAGAAACTCAAAAAATAACATTGACTTAGGGATCTTTGCTATTGTGGACTCTAAAATGTCTGGGGGCACTTTCCATGAAAGCTTTTTTTTTTTTTTTTCCCCTGAGCCACTATGTTATGGTAATAAAATCAGCATGACATTACTATGTTGACTGTTGAGACTTCCACTCAAGGTGCAACAGAAGCCTCTCCTCCAGGGCCATCTGCTTTCAATTTTTCAGCTGAACCTCCTGAAGACTCACCAGGTGCTAATTTTGTATATGGTTCCATTGGAATTGTATCATTTTTCTTTAGGTTTTAATTCCCAAAGAAAGGGAAAGATTCACTGAAGCAGAAAAGCTCCCTGACCTAGAGAAGATCAGGAATGATTCCTAACTGAACAAAGGCTGGTTCTACAAATCGTTGACAAATTGGCTGGGTTTTAGTCAATTCATTTTTTAAAGTCACTTCCTGAGTGTGTAGGCTTTTGCAGTCACGGGTCAGCCATGCAGTCCATCCACTTCAGTCTCAGGAGGAGGAAATAGATTGAGTGTTTTTAAATCTGTATTTTTTACTCCCCTAACCTAGAAAGTTGGTACTTTAGACAATTTGGAACACAGAGGCCACAACTTTATGAAAATCTCTGTAGGTGTTGACCTTGTTGCGTCCACTTTTGCTGCATGTTTCCTTTTCACCTTCAAGTACGTTAGAAATCACTCACGCTTGTTACTTGAAAAGCTAATATTGGTCAGTTGATTAGAATCTCTTCTAATCCTCATGTTATCTGAATTCATATTAATAGAAAGGAGAGAGACCAACAACCTCATCCATGATTATTCCAAATAAAGGCTGATCTTCATCTTCACATATGAGCACTAAGGTAGAGCAAAACTCATGACAGAGCAGAGAAAAGGGGGCATTTTAGCAGCTAAGCCTCAGGCTGACTTGAGCTGAACTAAATGCTTTGTAATCTCTCTTTAAACAAAAGCCTTAGCTTCTGTAATCCTTCTATTAATCTATCCCTATGAAGCCTCCTGAGGTTGAAGCTGCTGCTCATGTTATTTTTATAAACAACCTAGATCCCTGCCTACAAATTGCTTTCCAAAGGTGATGGCAGCAGTGTTAACTTAGCTCAAGTGTCATGAGTCATGTTTCCCTCCCTTTGGAGACACCTGCCCAAGCAAAGCCTAAGCATCCTTTGCTTGTATTCTCGCTGTACCAATGTCCTGTTACTGAGCATCCATCCAGCCAAGGGCCCTGACTCATTAAAGTACTGCTGAGAGACTATTGTGTCTGTATGCACCTTCTGTTCTTGAAATCCCAAGGAAAGCTTCCATTTGTCATGTAAATACGAGCCATGCCATGTTGTACTCTGGCTCCACCCGAAGTCTGGTGTCTTTGCTAGGGTCCTTCAGTGCCTGTGAACTTCCACTGCCTTTCCTGAGGGGAAACAGCAAGGAAGCTCAGGCTTTATTGCCAGATCGATGCCTGAAGGAGGCACAGTCTAGTCAGGATTGAAATGGCTCATGCTGACCATTGTGTGCTCACTGTGACTTTCCAAAGGCATCTTTAATGCTGCTGATGAAGACCTGCAAAGAGAGACAATGAAAAGCTGTACTTCAAATTAACACCTAAAAATAAAAATAAAAACAGATCACTGTGCAGAAACATCAGAAAGAGCATATAACTTTTGATGCACCTGTTATAATGGTATCATGTGTTCACGTTGAGTACAGGTATGTGTGCATGTGGGTGCATGAACATGGGCACACACAGACACACACGCACACACACACTCCTCCACAAGAGAGCAGCTATCTCCTACATTTTCATAAGCCCAAACTTTAGATATTTGTGGAAGAGAAACAATCTCTAGATAAATTCTCATAAGATAAAGATGAATTTTGACTTTACCTTTGACCTAGAAATCTAGGCTCAAGCTTATTGATAAGAAAGTTACTCTAGCTGGGAATTTAAAAAAATCCTGGATTCTCAAGAAGTGGCCTAGTTTAATGGAAGGACTA
The DNA here is from genome assembly GCF_016906955.1 of Phacochoerus africanus. Taxonomy (NCBI): domain Eukaryota; kingdom Metazoa; phylum Chordata; class Mammalia; order Artiodactyla; family Suidae; genus Phacochoerus; species Phacochoerus africanus. The sequence continues at coordinate 77,826,746 of NC_062546.1, forward strand.
TGGTCTTCAGGATTAAACAGACCTGGCTCTAAGTCCCTCATATCTCATTTATTAATTGTGTGGCTATGAGCAAATACCTCAAACTCTCTTAGCCTCAGTTTCCTTGTATGCATAAGTTCTTTGGAAGCGTTCAAGATGTTGTGTGTGATGTGGCCAGAAGAAGATAGAACATAAATGAAAGGTAGGTAGCTTCTATTACTGGCCAACTTATTCTTATTGGACAAGTTGTGTGACCTTTTGGAGCCCTGGGTTCTTCCTCATAGAATCAATTCTAGTGTTCCAAGATTCAGAACCTAGTGCTTATGTGTAGGGAAGGAGAATCAGGATTTTCTTAACAAAAGCTGATGAATCTCCTCCTTTTCCTTGGTGTTCCCAGGGAGGGAATGTGGGGGAATGGGCAAAAGTTCTGTCTCCACATATATACAGGTGTTAATAAAATGGGGCAGGATGATGGTAAGTCCTTAGGGAAGAAAGTGTAAAACTTCCACTTTCATCCTGTCATCTTGGCTTCTCTCTCTCTCTTCCTCCCTGCCTCTTCCTGTCTCTTCCCCTCCTCTCTCATTCTCTCCTTCTCTCCAAATGAAAATAATTTACTCTTTCAGCCTTACATTTCAAAGGTCATTAACATGAACACACTTACAAAACTACATACAAGCATTTAGTTATTGGACAAGATGCATGTAATCATCATTGCAGATCTGTAACTCTAAATCAAAATTTCTTCAGCTTTCTTGCTGTAAATTGTGTTCAACTCTGGACTGTCCTAGAAAGTAATAATTGAAGAAAAGTTAATGTTCGTAAAGTGCTTCACATAGAGAATACTAGGTAAAGGTATCACACCATCTTGCATTTGGTGAATTTTCTAAGAGTTCTCTTCTCTACACCCTATATTTGATGTATATTAAGCAATGTCATCTGTCATCCAGGACTGCCACTTAGTCCCTTCAAAGGAAACTCATGCAGCTGGACTCCATGTCATCATTTCAAAGATGTGTGCATTTGCAAGGACTCTCTGGATCCTTTATTTAAGAAGTAACAGAATTTTAGATGGGATTAGTCAGTGTGCATAGATGATGGATACTATTTTGAGTTGACTGACTGGCACTTTTCACTTGCTTTTTACGGGTGATCAACCTATTTTAAAATTGCCTTCAAAAGACATGAACTAATCTGGTATAAACACTGGAATTTTCATTCCCTCTCATATTGATTATAGTAAACAACATCCACAGGGTAAAGTGACTCCCTATCTCTCTCATGCTGGTGAACAATTGGTGAATTCCACTGACCCATTTTTCTTTAAGGAAGTAAACATGTTTACTCTTTAAAGGTATCATCATATTGCCTGACTCCCACTTGTTTTTCAGCTTGGAGGAGCTCTTATGAGTCAGTAATAACTCACACAGACCAAATCTTTTATTTTTTAGTTTTTTCGTCTTTTTGCCTTTTCTAGGGCCGCCCCTGCAGCATATGGAGTTTCCCAGGCTAGGGGTCTAATCGAAGCTATAGCCACCGGCCTACGCCAGAGTCACAGCAACGTGGGATCCGAGCCGCGTCTGTGACCTACACCACAGCTCATGGCAATGCTGGATCCTTAACCCACTGAGCAAGGCCAGGGATTGAACCCGCAACCTCATGGTTCCTAGTCGGATTCGTTAACCACTGAGCCACGACGGGAACTCCCAAGACCAAATCTTTTATAAATGAGTTGTTGAAAGCCGGAAGACTCAACCATGGAGCAAATGCTACAGATAAGATGGAGTGTTACAACTTATAATACCTGGTCCCAGCTTGCCTCATCTTTAGCACCATTCTGATTTGTGCATTCTGGATAGATGTAATCATTTTCTGTTGCTGTGTAACAGGTTACCACAAATATAGGTGCTTAAAACAATACGAGTTTACTGTCTCAGTTTTAGTTTGGGCACCTCTTTACTGGTTCCTTTGCTTAAAGTCTCATGAGGCTTCAATCAAAATGTCAGCTGGGCTGAGTTCTCATAGGAAGGCATTACTCAGCTAGGTTGAGTTCTCATAGGGGAAATCTTCCCCTTCCAAACTTACTCTGATTGTTGGCAGAATTTATTTCTTTGTGGTTGTAGGGCTGAGAGACCAGCTTCTTACTGGTTAGAGGCTCAAGGTTGCCTTCAGGTCTTACAAGCTGCCTGCAGATCCTTGCTATGTGGACTTTCCCACCATGGCTGCTAACTCCATATTAGCAAGGCATTCTCTAGAGTAGGTCTGATTAAAAAGTCATAGTTTTAAATAACAGTGTAATCATGGAGGGGACATCTTTTGCTTTTATGATATTCTATTGGTTAGAAGCAAGTCATAGGTCCTCCCCAACCCCCGACACACGCAAGTGTATTTAAGGGCATAAATACCAGAAGACAGGAAGCATGGCGGGGTGAATCCACTTAGAATCTGTCCAACACAAAAGATAAAGTGAAATATTGAGAAGGGGGTAAAGGAACATTCAGGGGCAACCGGTACTCTTCAAGAAGGTAAGATTCAAGGCAGAGATGGAAATGATAATGTGGCCAGCCCAGGAGGACTAATATTTGATACATTTCTGAACTCATCTTTTAAAAATTTTTACTCCACATTTATGGAGAGAAGAAGGAAAGATGTGAGGAGTGGAAAGAGATGAAAGAATGCTGAAGAGGAATTCCCATCGTGGCTTAGTGGTAATGAACTCGGCTAGTATCCATGAGGACGCGGTTTTTATCCCTGCTCTCGCTTAGTGGGTTAAAGGATCTGGTATTGCCGTGAGCTGTGGTGTAGGTTGCAGACGTGGCTCAGATCCCACGTTGCTGTAGCTGTGGTATGGTCCAGCAGCTACAGCTCCGATTGGAACCTCCAATCGGAGCTGGGAACCTCCATATGCCACAGGTGCGACCCTAAAAAGACACACACACACACACACACACACACACACACAAAGAATGCTGAAGACAACAGTCTAGTTTGGAAACACACTCATGAAAATAAATTCTTGCATTTAACTGCCAGCACCTTTAGAATGTGGTCTGCTGACCATCTATTGTTACTCAATTATACTCTTTACAACTCATCATCCCAAAATAGCCTATAAAGATAGTTCTTTAACCACAGGTGATACTTGTCTTAAGATAAATTTTGGTAAATTCAATTTCCTATAACTCTCTTCAGATTCCTATAATTCCAATGATATTAAGGCAGTCTAACAGAACTCCCAAGTAGAAGACTATACTCTTAACTGAGCTTAGCTTTTATGCTTAGATAGCAGATCTTTAAACTTAGCAATGCAAAGAATTAGGATGGGTAGGAGCCTCGACTACTATTAGGTTTTTTGCAAACACTACCTGTAAGGACATCTAACAACACAGGTGTCTCTCACTCCTTGATTTAGGCTTTTGGAAGCCTCATTTTGGTAGAATTCAAGGTTGGGGAATATACCATCCTTTAGGGAAATTACGGTGTGGCATTAACATTGTAAGTGAAACTATAAGGACATAAATATTTTCATCTTCTTTGAAATAAAACAATATAGATGAAACAACAAAGAGAATACCAATCATGGTATATTATGATCTAGTTACTCAGTGTTAAAAAAAAAAAGAATAAGAAACCTACAGTTTATTTTCACTTACTATCACTTTCTCATAGGATTCTTTGGGCAAGTCACCACATGGGCCAACAGAGCTCCTGAGGTAAGGGCCCTACATAAGAGGAGCTTCCTGGACCTTCCCATTCCCAATAGTGTTAGCACCATTTGTGCTACCTGCCTGGCTTTTGGAGGCACTGGATGGTAACCCCAGGTTGAATACCTCATTTAATTATGTCAGTGCTTTCTTTCCTCTAGGAGAGACCTGTGAAGAAAACAAATAAAAAAACACCTCTTAGCCAAAACTTTGTCTTTTATTTTACATTTCTCAATCCCACATTTCCCTTGTTTCTAGATATCACCAAAAGTATTACTTCCAAATTCACCAAACTTAAAATATTCGTTGTTTCCCAAAAGCAATCTAAAGAAACGTTCATGAACTAAAGTAGAACTTAAAGTAATGGTATTTGTGGTGGAGGAATTCCTAAACTCCCAAACCAGTCCTTCCTCTACTGTCTCAACAAAGAGGCACTAGCTTAGGTCAGGCGCTCTCTTCACAGCCCAATCTGAGGCCATTCTCAAGTCTGACTCTGCTCACATTGGTCTGGTGCCAGGCTGCCGTGTTTCACTCCTCCCATGTCCCATGTATCAAAATCTGGGCAAGGCTCCAGTCCCTGGGGCTCTCTTCCTCTGCTCCAGTAGTTCTCAACCCTGCCTGCATAAGAGACTCTCCTGGGAGATTTAAAATGGAAAAACAAATTCCAGTTTCCAGATCTCAAGCATGCTTATTTAATTGGTCTAGGTTGGGATGGTTAGAGGCCCCCAGGTGATTCTAATGTGCTGCAAGATTATACTTAATTCATCTTGATTCATCACATTCTTGTTTTATAATTTATTTCATATATTTCTATGTTTAAATGGCTCAGAATTAAAAAAGTCTATTGGTCCTTCAGTTATGGGTTTTTCTTTGCTCATCTAGTCAAGAAGACTTTTTCTTCTTTAAAATGTAAAATAGATTCTGATTGGGGGCATGGGGCTGAGAACATCCCTAACAGTCAATGTGTGCAAAGAATGCCAAAGCCTTGGTTTCTGGCAGAATAGGAGTTAACTATGTGGTGGGGTTTGAGGGGTTCTTGGCAGAGATTTGGATTTAAGTGTCTGTTTACTCTTGGTGCCACAGTATCCTAACTTCTGCCATTAGAGATTTGCTTATGTGGATTAAGCTTTCACCTCTTTAGGAGTTTTTCATTAGTTATAAATAATCCTAGAAGGATTCATTAAGACTTGTGTGTGAAATAGCTCATAAGGTCACTGTTGCTTGTGACAAGAGGAGGCACATAATTACCTTTTGTAATAGACTTTAGTCTGCCTCCTTGTCTAAGCTGTACACTCCATAATGGCAGGACTGTACCCCTGCTATTATTTCCCAGCACCCAGCTCAGTATCTGGCACAAAGCAGATTCACAGTAAATTTTTTTGGAATGAATGAACAAATAAATACAATTGAGCAAAGCACTGGCCATAATGAGTCATGAATTCTGAAAGAAAGAAAGAACAGAATTCTTGGAGGAAAAACATTTCCTGGAGGTCTGAGGCTTTGTACACATCAGAGAAAATGCACTACAGACAACTCACTAATTGTTCCATTTTGAAGCTGTTGATTTCTTTGCTGGCATTTTCCCCTCATCTTTCTTCTTCAGTGACATTAATAATAAGAGCAATCTGAGCTACCATTTATTAATCTGTTGCTAAGAACCAGAACTACTCATTGTTTAGGTGTTTTTTACCAATCCTCCCAATAACTCTCTGAGGCGGCAGTTTTCATTACCAGCTTATAGATGAGGAAACCAAAGCTTACAGAAGATATGTAAATTGTGACAATAAAATGGCCAACATGGGATTTGAGCCACAATCTGATGCCATGTAGTTTCACTGGCTCCTGGTACTCCTCCCTCCCTCTGTTTCTTCCACTCTAGCAAGCTCTCTCGTCTGTTCTCTTTCATGTAGCCACACACAGACATTTGTGATGAGTATGCAGCTTCCCTGGCCTGACTGTATGGTGGCATAGAAAGGTTTGAGGTAAGAGGATAAAGGCAGTACTCCAACAATAGGAATCAATACAGCTTCTGGAATTAAATAGAAAATCCTCAAAGTTTCTCAGCCACCAATATGCAGAGGAAACTATAGTGAGACCTTAGCACTAGCACTTTGTTCCTGAAGGAGATAATTTTTCTCCATATCATACTTGAAAAAGATTTTCTACGTTAAAAAGGGACATACATGATCTAAACGTAAACATTCTCAGCAACGATGTTACATGAAATTCAGAAGAATCATGACAGTCCTTACAGAGACCTTTGATAACAAAGTGCAGTTTAGTAACTTTAATTCAGATGATGCAGTGCACATCCTGGTGGTCTCATATGGTAGCACTTGCTGAGGAAAGGAAAAAGTGTAAGTAGGCCTCTGTAAACAAAGGCTGCTTGAAAGTCCATGGAGAAAGTGGAGTATGAAGGTACAAATGCTTAGAATATAAAGTACACACTTGTAGTATGATTGTCACCAAATATCACTTTGTGTCATTAGATTTCTTTTTTTTATCATTTATTTATATATATTTTCTACTATACAGCATGGTGACCCAGTTACACATATATGTATACATTCTTTTTTCTCACATTACATGTTCCATCATAAGTGACTAGACAGAGTTCCCAGTGCTACACAGCAGGATCCCATTGCTAATCCATCCCGAAGGCAACATTCTGTATCTATTTAGATTTCTTAAAGAAGAGCTATCTCTCAGATAAAGATTCTATTCTTTATTCAGTGACTGGAGGAGGGGTGTCCTGGAGCCTAGATTCTGGATATTAAGTTGTGCAGACCATATAAGTACTTGCTGGTGTGCTGGGGCCTAAACAATTTTAACCAGCACTTTTATACCAATGGGGACATGAGGCCCTGCCTGGATGGAGTACCTGCAAGACAGAGCAAGTATTTGTCTTTGTGCATGCTTAGGAGAGAAACCCCATTTCCCTTTACTGAGGAGGGCAAAATTAGCCTGAAAGTTTCTCAGAAGTAGTAGTATATTGGGAGTTCCCATTGTGGCACATCTGACTAGTAACCATGAGGATGTGGGTTCAATCCCTGGCCTCGCATTCAGTGGGTTGGGGATCTGGCGTTGTCGTGAGCTGTGGTTGCAGATGTGGCTTGGATCCCACGTTGCTGTGACTGTGGTGTAGGCCAGTGGCTACAGTTCCAATTCAACCCCTAGCCTGGGAACTTCCATATGCTATGGGTGCAGCCCTAAAAAGAAAAGAAAAAAAAAAAAAGAAGTAGTAGTATATCTATTGGCTCTCTGTTAACCATCCTTCCATCCTTATCCTCATTCTGGGACCCAGGCTCATGGAGTCACCACTGTCAGATCATACTAGTCCTGGTGGCAGTGGGAACTGTATGTCCCGGAGAGTTTGGAAACAGCAATTAAATGCTTCAACTCAATGTAGGTGTCATTTTTTTTGCTTACTACTTATTGGCCAGAACATGCCAAAGGACCCCACACTCCCACATGGAGGTAGGTAATTAGCTCATTATGATGTATCCAAAGGGACAGGGAGCAGAATAGTCAGGGGGTGGCACTAATGACCACCACAGGAGTGCCCAGATAGGATTTATGTTAATAGAATAATATCTTGGCTTTTATGTGGGGAATAAACTAGGTTGGCAAGAGAAGAAGCAAGAATATCAGGTAAGGGGACATTTCAGTTGTCCATGAACTAGCTGCCAGTGGTATGGGGGTAATCAGCAGAGGCTGGAACTGCAGGTGGGGATCATGCGTGGCTCCTGAAAGTCGGTCTGAGGGCCTTGTCCAGCACCCCCCCACACCCTTCCCACATACTATCACCTGCTCAAGTTCCTCCTCGCCAGCGACAGGAGGACATGGTCAAAAGGACATCCTGGAGAGCCTGCAGGATGGCACAGCTGAGTCCCCATAAACATACAGCAACCGGATTGGCTGCAAGACGACCACTATCCTGAGGGAGGCCCAGCAGTTCAGGCTGGAGCTCTGGGACTTTTGGGCAAGTTCTGCACCATCTTCAAGTCCAACACCAGGGCACACAGGGCATCCTAGTGATAACGGACTTTACCAACCAACTGCTAGGCCTTCGATGCCAGCGACCTGTGGATGGAGGAGCTCACCGTGCATGACCTGGTTGCAAATCCGCTGCACCTGGCCTTATTGCAAATCCGCTGCACCGGGCCTTACTGCAATTCCCTCCAGAGCAGGCTGCGCGCCTGCGCTGGGAAACACATGTGACCTTTAGGGTCAATGGGCGGTGCAAACTCAAAGTTAAACTTAACCCAGCTGTCCTCCATCGCACTCACGCACGGCCTGGAGACGCGCTGGAGGTCCAGCTGAATGTTCAGTCTGCACAACCTCTGCTGCCAGGTCAGCATCTCCTGCAAAGTGCACCTCGTCGACGAGCTCCCACAGCCTGCCATCATCAACAGCTGCTGCAAGTTCTCCACCGATAGCTGTGTTCAGGATGCACGGGCGCTCTTACTGACCAGCGGGGCCAGGCACTGCCACAGTAAGGTCAACGGCTTCCAAAGGTCGGAGTTCATGAGCCCCCACCCCAGCCCTAAGCCCACCCGACCTCCCGTCCTCTCACTCAGTCCAGTCTCATTTCCAGAGGGTCACGCTTGGGGACCGCTCCTGGCCTGGTGCTGTATGTAGGGAAGATTTTGGCCACAGAGCCCCTCCTGGGAAGTGTGGGGTCACACCTTGGTGGTCTCAGCCAGAGTGATATACTCAGAAGGACAATGGGATGCGCAGGAGTACAGTGGGGGTCTTGGCAGGACAAGCCCAGACCCGCAGGGGCCGGTGTGTGTGTGTGTGAGAGAGAAGCCTGGCCTCGAGGGAGCTGTTCTTCCAGAAGTTGGAGGCCTGGTTCTCTTTTTATTTGTAATATAAGACTTTTCACCACTTTTGTACACCTTAAAGGGCTGGGGGAACCTCCAGATAGCCAAGTGGTAACCCCCAAATCAGCTGTGGGGACGATTTTGAGATGTTTGGAGAGGGAGGGGATTCAGCTTCCAAGCTTGACTCTCTTTGAATTCGCATTTGCTCCAAGTGGGGGTGTGGGGCCTGTGTCAGGGCCAATGGGGACACACAGAGTAAGTGAATCATTAGGAAGCTTTGGAATAATCTTGGACTTACCCAGCTACCTGATGGGGCCTTTCTGAGCACCGTGTTTGTTTTGTTTTAAGCTTGAACAAACATAGCTTTGGTGATGGATTGGGAAAGAAAGAAATTTCACTAGTGACGGCTACGTTTTAACCTGCACACCTGGGTGAATTAAGCAGTTTATTGCTGGATAGAATATTAGTGGATAGGAGTTGAGTTAGAGATAGTGGTGAGAGAGAGGGTTCCTTTTTTTTTACATGTTAGTTTTCAATGCCTAGGTTTACCAGACTGAAGCTGGGAGAAAGATTTAGGAGTTATCACCTTAGAGATGCTATGTATCTCTGATCTCCGAGAAATCACCATGAGACCTTCCAAGATGTGAGTTTTCTAGAGAAGATAAGAAGTCAAAGGGCTGAACCCTTGAGTAATGTGAGTAAAACGTATGTTCTATTATCTTTCAATTTTGGAGACGACCAGCATGTTGGTGTTATGATGGGAAATTGGTGATGCAGGGAATATGTGGAGTAACTGCAGGAGTGGGTTCACTAAGAGAGAGAGAGGAATTAGGACATAGTGATCTCATACTCACTGTGAAAATCATAATATGCTAATTCAGGGAAGTTCTTTTTTTTTTTTTGCTTTTTAGGGCCACACCCTTGGCATATGGAGGTTCCCAGACCAGGGCTCTAATCGGAGCTACAACTGCCAGCCTACCCCACAGCCACAGCAACGCCAGATCCGAGCCGTGTCTATAACCCACACCACAGCTCACCCCAATGCTGTATCCCTGACCCACTGAACGAAGCCAGTGATCAAACCTGCAACTTCATGGTTCCTAGTCGGATTCACTTCTGCTGCACCATGATGGGAACTCCAGTTCAGGGAAGTTCTGTTAGTAGGAGCAAATTATGTCCTCTGGAAAGAAAAACTCTGTCCTCACTTTCAATTGTTAATGATAAACTCTGAGAAAAAAATGACAAGAAGTGCAGTAAAGAATCTGAGGAAGCTCCCGTCATGGCTCAGTGGTAATGAACCTGACTAGTGTCCATGGGGATGTGGGGTCAATCCTTGGCCTGAATGAGTTCATTAAAGGTCTGGTGGTGCTGTGAGTTGTGGTGTAGGTTGCAGCTATGGCTTGGATCCCACATTGCTGTCGCTGTGGTGTAGGCTAGCAGCTGTAGTTTCGATTTGACCCCTAGCCTGGGCACTTACATATGCAACGCATGCAAGCCCTAAACTTACTACAGCTTGGGGCATAGCATCAACACAGTACAATTTAGATTAGAAGGTCCAGCTGACGTAGTGATATTAAAATTATACTGAAAGAGTGCAAACTTCATCACTAATGTTCTTGTAAGATTCTTCTGCCTGATGCAAATTAATTACTCTCCCAAGACTTCTTCAGTTAAAAAATAAATAAGCTCTCATTGGTGTGTATAATTACACATACTGCATTCTTTATTATATTATAGTGTGAAGATGATCAGCTTGTCTGTTGGAAATCTGTGGCAGTCACATTTTAAAAGTTGTCTCCTGGAGCTTCGACATTGCCTCTCTGGTTCCTGGGCTCTTTTTCTCCTCCCACATAGCTGCAGTTCTGTATAAGTGGAATTATGCTCACTCCCATCCCCTGTTTCACTCTGGACCCTGCTGCCCTACGGTATCAGCCTTTACTACTTCTGAAAATGTTGTTATTCCAGTATCAGTAGTGACCACTGTATTTGTCTGGTCAGGGTTATGAAAGCCTTAAAAAATGCCACAGACAGGGTGGCTCAAACAATGGAAATTTATTTCTCACAGTTTTGGAGGCTGAAAGTCCAAGATCAAAGTATTGGCAGAATGGATTTCTCCTGAGGCCTCTTTGCTTGGCTGGAGGATGGCTGCCTCCTCTCCACATCCCACATGGCCTTTCCACTGAAAGGGCGTAACCTCAGTGTCTCTTTTTTTATTGGGACACCAGTCTTATTGCATTGCCCCCCCCCCCCCCGGCCCCTTATGAATTTATTTAACCTCAGTTACCTCTGTAAATGCCCTCCCTCCAAACACAGTCACATTAGGGGTTAGGGCTTTGACACAGGAATTTCAGGGGCACACCATTTCATAGCAACTATCTTCCTAATAAATATAATGGCATTTCTGGCTTTACTCAAATAATATGGTTTACTTCATGCTTTTGATGGTCTTTAAAAGATTTTTTCTAATCTCCCTCTGTTTCCATAACACTGCTTTCTTGTTTCTGCATATTTTATTTCTGCATATTTTACTCCTACTTGGTTTCCCTATATTTCTATATTTCCTATAGTTCTTCCCCTAATCACGATTAATCTCGGCTTTGTCCTGAGCCACCTTCTTAGCTCACTTAAAATATTTCACTAAGGGGTATGAATCGTTGCCACAGCTCAAACATGATATGCTTATTATTGACATATACTTTCAGAACTCTAGTCCAGACCCTCTCTTGAGCTCAAAATTATGTGTATTCACTTTCTATTGAACATGCTGGAATTTGTTGAACATCTCAGACTAGGATAGACACATGAGCTCAGAAAGCAATATGCACTGAATACATATTTGTCAGTTTTATCCACTTCACTCGTTCTTCCAAAAATATTTGTTGATCACCTACTAAATAGCAGGCGCTGTTGTAAGAACTTGGAGTACAGCGGGGAACAGAAGAGACCAAAGTCCTTGTCCTCAAGGAGATCCATCATAGCATTTACAGGCTGTGATCAAGGAACATGCTAAATAAGTAAATTATGCAGTATGATGGCTGAGTTAAGTACTCAGATTAAAGAAAAAGACCAGGGTAAGGGAGATCAGGAATGGGCCAAAGAGCAGGTTGAAGGATTAAATAAGGTGATCAGGGGGACGTCACTGAGAAAGGGAGATTTAAACAAAGGTTTGTAAAAGGTGAGTGAATAAATATAATTATGTGACAGGTATCTAAAACATAATACGTCCCAAACTCCCTTGAGCAAATCTCTTCCTTAGAATTCTCAATGCGGTTGCCATTCATTCTTCTATCAGAGTGGTCATGTAAACTTATCTGCCCAACTAGGGCACAGTGGAGAATAAGGGATGGTACAGGCATTAACCAGCATATCCCCAGACAAACATGGATGGATATATGGATGTGTGGGTGCCCAGCTTTCTCCCCAGGCAGAAACCTATGTCCTTTTTACCTTCTCTCGCTCCTCATCCCTCACCTCCCCCTTATCTTCTCTCAGGAGATGGCCAAGTTCTTTTTACTGTTACCCAGAATATATCTTCTCCATTTCTCATACTGATGTCTTACTTCCAGGTATCTCAGGATCTCTGACCAGGATAGAAACATGGGCTCAAAAATGTTCTAGCTCTGTCTGTTCCTCCTCAAATCCCTTCCTACATCTCAGACAGAATCTTCCTAAACATTCATATCTAATCCTGACACTATCATTTTAAAAATGAGGAGTGAAAAGTTTGGGTAGAAAGCGCATCCAGAGGCTGACAAGGCCCCTGATGGTCCCAGGCACTCTCCTCTGTTGCCCATCACCCACTTAGGACTTGTGTGGACGCCAGCCCTGCTTCTTGCAATCTAGCCCTGCCATGTGCCTTCCGTGAAAGGTAAGAACACAGGGGAATCAGCCAGTTTATCTTCAAAATCCACAATTACCAATCATGGATTATAATTTCAAGTCTAAAACTCAGTGTCTCAGAAAGATTAAATGTCCATTATTGTCCTTAAGATGTGGGAAATTAAAAATATATCAGATCTCTCTGTATTTCCTATTTCAGTCCAAACGAATCCAATTAGGTTTCACTGCAAACTATAAAATACTCTAGGCCTATTTCCTCTTTAAATTGATTATAAATGTTGATGCTCTTAAGTATATAAGTGCAAATTAATCTAGGGAATTCCATGAAATTTTATTTCTTAATTAAGCAATTTAAACTAAGTTACTTAACTGAAATGACTACTCTGGCTCCTAAGATTGTTCAAGGTCAGACAAATGTAATCAAATGTAACACAATGATTTTTCACTTGGCACAAACCTTTTTGTCAAACTCATTTTACTGCTTTGAACTTGGTGGCGAGGAGAGGTTGCAATCTTGAGCAGGGTGAGCTTTGGAGACTGGTTCCAGACTTATAGGGGCCAACACTAGGTGATGACACTCAGGCCAACTGAAGGAATTTCTGGAAAATAGAAATGTGGTTTCTAAGGAAGGAAGTGGTGCCTTAGATTGTCCAGAAATTAAACTTTCTACTGATATACATCTGGCAGTGCTCCAGTAAGCGCAATCCATTTGGCCAGCCAGATGGACTAGTTCTGGCAGCTTTTCAGTCTCATGCACAGAGCACTTCAGCCTGGGGAAGAGAAAAATCCCCAAACAAATATATAAATAGAGAAGACTCTAGTATTGTGGCTAAACAATGGAGAAGGCTCGTGCTCTTATAAATGAGGTTTCCACAACATCGTCTGTGCATTTCAGACATTCCAACTGTTACCTTTTTTTCCCCCTTGCTTTTTAATAGCTTATTTATCATGGGTGAAGGATGAGATTACTTATCTGAGGCTCCATGCTTTTGGCAGAAAACCTTTGTAATGCTCAGTTACTCTCTCCTGGAGGAAAGAAGGCAATTTCTAGCTTTTTTTCTGAGAAAATATACTAAGTAATACTAACAAAGAACAGTGATAAGAATCTAAACTGAAAAAGATCATTCGAAAATTCAAACTTCTATATCATGGACTATCAAAGGGCCTTGGGCTAAAGGCCAAAGTGACAATTTTTCTCCTTTAGGAAGATTTATCCTTTTTTCACTTTCTAACACCGTGAGTCTAATTCCAGTTCCCCATTAGCTTGAATGAGAGTTATCTTCTATCCTGCATCTGAGTTGAAGTTCATTGATCATCCTTCAGTTGAACTGCCATGGCTACTAAATAACCATGGCCCATTTCCTGCTCCTGAAGCCAGATGCTTGGTTGAGGACAGGACATCCACTGAACCATCTAAACATGTTTCCTCCTTCCTCACCTAGAGTTTGCTGAGGGAGGAATAAAAAGATAGGAATCCATTCTAATCAGCCATCCCCATGTATGCCTTTTGTAATTATGGACTTCTGAAATGATTCTACATAAATATTTTAATCCCTAATCAACAGGTTACTTGGGGGGAGGTAGTACAAAGTAAATGAAAAATGTTAACATCTTTCATTTACTGAATTTTTTATCAGATACAATTTTTCTGTCTTTAGATATATAGATTTCAGCTACAACTTAAAACATGATCCTCTGTTCCCTCTCTCTCCCCCCCTCTTCCTTCTAGCAAAGATTTACTTAGCTCTCACTCTGTCCATGTACCACACTGGGGAATTTGTGTGACTTATCAATAAAATAAAGCATTTTTGGTAGATTCCAGGTTTGTACAGAAATTCCTACATTTTCATTAGCTAATCTTCAGGTTTTCTTATTACTTGCATCTTGACGAGATGTCAAGGTGCAGACCAAATATCACAAAAAAAGTTCCCATGTGCGATATTTTCTAGTTATAGGTTTTGGTTCCAGTGGGGGCTTTTTGTTGGTGTTTTGTTGTTTTTGTGGTGTTATGGCTTGTTGAGAGGACTGGATTGCTTCACCCAATCTCAACTCTTGGTTCAGAAATATTGGGAATTTTCTTTCTATATTTCAAGTGAAGAGTAATATGATTTTTTTTTTTTGGTCCTCTTTCACCAGCTACTTTTCAGAATCAATCCATTCCTTCATTTCTTTTTTCTATCATTTCTGCATCTAGTCCTTTCCCACTACTGGCTAAGTTCCTGATAGAATTCCTACAGTCTTGGCATGCCAAGGTTTTTTTGGAGGGTTACTTTAAATGTTTTACGCTATGGTGTGAGACTTTGACATTTCTTATGTTTCTTTCTTGTATTATCTTAGAGAAACAAATCCAGGATGCTGGGACTGGGGGGCTTTGTCAAATATCACCAGTAAATATTTTCAGAGAAATGAGAAAGCTTGCCATCCTCAAACCCTCAGCACAGTTGCAAAGTGGGATAAGTTTGACCTTAAGCCATCATCCAGTACTTTCAGCCTTATGCTATTATTCATCCTTTTGTCGGCCAAACCTAGAGTCAATTTTAAAAAATCAAGTATATGGTGTAAAGCTTTTTTTTTTTTGGCTTTTTGGGGCCCCAACCTTGGCATATGGACGTTCTCAGGCTAGGGGTCTAAATCAGAGCTACAGCTGCCGGCCATCGCCACAGCTGCAGCAATGCCAGATCTGAGCTGCATCTGTGCCCTGCACCACAGCTCACGGCAATGCCAGATCCTTAACTCACTGAGCAAGGCCAGGGATCAAACCTGCAACCTCATGGTTCCTAGTCAGACTCGTTTCCTGGTCTAAAGCATTGTGACAAATACACACATTTGCGTAACAAACACCACTACAACCAAGATGTAGAACATTTTCATCACCCCTCAAAAGGCTCCCCATGTCTCCTAAGATCAATCCCCCAGCTGCTCTACATCCTGCCCTTAGGCAACTGCTGATCTGCTCTCTGTCTCTATCCAATTAGTCTGGCTGTAACAGTACCGTTCTAGAATATTATACAAATGGAATCACACACTATGTGTTCTTTTATGTCCAGTATCTTTCATTTATATTATTTTTAAGAGTCATCCATGTTCTTGCATGTATTAATTGTTCATTTCGTTTTAGTGCTACTAATTTCCATTTTATGGATATGGCACAAGGTTTTCACACATTTGCTTGTTAATGAACATATGGGTTGTTTCCATTTTGGGTGGTTATTTTCCTATTTAAGTAAAGATGCTATAAACTTACCTATACAAACTTTGTGTGGATATATCAGGGCTCTTTTTCAAGGAGAAATATTAAAGGGCTAAAGTTCAGATGCCAAGGGGAGGAGACAGATGATATAAATGAAAGAAGATCATATGTTAATCCCATTTTTAGTTTTCTGAGGAACCTCCATACTGTTTTCCATAGTGGTTGTACCAACTCACATTCCCACAGTGAAGGAGGGTTCCCCTTTCTCCACACTATCTCCAACATTTGTTATTTATAGTCTTATTAATGGTGGTCATTCTGACCCATGTGAGGTGGAACCTTAATGTAGCTTTGATTTGCATTTCTCTAATAATTAGAGATGTTGAGCATCTTTTCATGTGCCTACTGCCATCTGTATGTCTTCTCTGGAGAAATGTCTATTTAGGTCTTCTGCCTGTTTTTCCAGTGGGTTGTTTGTTTTTTTATTGCTCAGTTGCATGAGTTGTTTATAAATTTTAGAGATTAAGCCCTTGTTGCTTGCATCATTTGCAAGTATTTTCTCCCATTCTGTAAGTTGTATTTTTATTTTTTTATCGTTTCCTTTGCTGTGCAAAAGCTTGTAGTTTGATTAAGTCCCATTTGTTTATTTTTGTTTTTATTTCTCTTTCCTTGGGAGACTGACCTAAAATAAAACATTTGTTTTGCCTGTGTTCTCTTCTAGCAGTTTTGTGGTGTCATGTCTTATTTCTTTTTTCTTTTTCTTTTTTTTTTTATTTTCCCAATGTACAGCAAGGGAGTCAGGTTATCCTTACATGTATACATTACAATTACATTTTTCCCCCAGCCTTTCTTCTGTTGCAACATGAGTATCTAGACAAAGGTCTCAATGCTATTCAGCAGGATCTCCTTGTAAATCTATTCTAAGTTGTGTCTGATAAGCCCAAGCTCCCGATCCCTCCCACTCCCTCCCCCTCCCCCTCCCATCAGGCAGCCACAAGTCTCTTCTCCAAGTCCATGATTTTCTTTTCTAAGGAGATGTTCGTTTGTGCTGGATATTAGATTCCAGTTATAAGTGATATCATATGGTATTTGTCTTTGTCTTTCTGGCTCATTTCACTCAGGATGAGAGTCTCTAGCTCCATCCATGTTGCTGCAAATGGCATTATGTCATTCTTTTTTATGGCTGAGTAGTATTCCAGTGTGTATATATACCACCTCTTCCGAATCCAATCCTCTGTCGATGGACATTTGGGTTGTTTCCATGTCCTGGCTATTGTGAATAGTGCTGCAATGAACACGCGGGTGCACGTGTCTCTTTTAAGGAGAGTTTTGTCCGGATAGGTGCCCAAGAGTGGGATTGCGGGGTCATATGGAAGTTCTATGTATAGATTTCTAAGGTATCTCCAAACTGTTCTCCATAGTGTCTGTACCAGTTTACATTCCCACCAGCAGTGTAGGAGGGTTCCCTTTTCTCCACAGCCCCTCCAGCACTTGTTATTTGTGGACTTATTAATGATGGCCATTCTGACTGGTGTGAGGTGATATCTCATGGTAGTTTTGATTTGCATTTCTCTTATAACCAGCGATGTTGAGCATTTTTTCATGTGTTTGCTGGCCATCTGTATATCTTCTTTGGAGAAATGTCTATTCAGGTCTTTTGCCCATTTTTCCATTGATTGATTGGCTTTTTTGCTGTTGGGTTGTATAAGTTGTTTATATATTCTAGAGATTAAGCCCTTGTTGGTTGCATCATTTGAAACTATTTTCTCCCATTCTGTAAGTTATCTTTTTGGTTTCTTTTGGGTTTCCTTTGCTGTGCAAAAGCTTTTCAGTTGGATGAGGTCCCATGGGTTTATTTTTGCTCTAATTTCTATTGCTTTGGGAGACTGACCTGAGAACATATTCATGATGTTGATGTCCGAGAGTGTTTTGCCTATGTTTTCTTCTAGGAGTTTGATGGTGTCCTGTCGTATATTTGAGTCTTTCAGCCATTTTGAGTTTATTTTTGTGCATGGTGTGAGGGTGTGTTCTAGTTTCATTGCTTTGCATGCAGCTGTCCAGGTTTCCCAGCAATGCCTGCTGAAGAGACTTTCTTTTTCCCATTTGATGTTCTTGCCTCCCTTGTCAAAGATTAATTGGCCATAGGTGTCAGGGTTTATTTCCGGGTTCTCTATTCTGTTCCATTGGTCTGTCTGTCTGTTTTGATACCAGTAGCACACTGTTTTGATGACTGTGGCTTTGTAGTATTTCTTGAAGTCTGGGAGAGTTATGCCTCCTGCTTGGTTTTGGTTTCTCAGGATTGCTTTGGCGATTCTGGGTCTTTTGTGGTTCCATATAAATGTTTGGAGTGTTTGTTCTAGTTCTGTGAAAAATGTCCTGGTTAATTGGATAGGGCTTGCATTGAATCCGTAGATTGCTTTGGGTAGTATGGCCATTTTTACAATATTGATTTTCCCAATCCAGGAACATGGAATATCTTTCCATTTCTTTACATCTTCTTTGATTTCGTTGATGAAAGTTTTATAGTTCTCAGCATATAGGTCCTTTACCTCCTTGGTCAGGTGTATTCCGAGGTATTTGATTTTGTGAGGTGCAATTTTAAAAGGTATCGTATTTTTGTATTCCTTTTCTAATAGTTCATTGCTGGTATACAGAAATGCAACTGACTTCTGAATGTTAATCTTATATCCTGCTACTTTGCTGAATTTGTTGAGCAGTTCAAGTAGTTTTGGGGTTGAGTCCTTAGGGTCTTCTATGTATAGTATCATGTCATCTGCATGCAGGTGACAGTTTGATCTCTTCTCTTCCTATATGGATGCCTTTTATTTCTTTGGTTTGTCTAATTGCTGTGGCTAGGACTTCCAAAACGATGTTGAAGAGCAGTGGTGAGAGTGGGCATCCCTGTCTTGTTCCAGATTTGAGGGAGAAGGCTTTCAGTTTTTCCCCATTGAGGATTCTATTTGCTGTGGGTTTCTCATAAATGGCTTTGATTATACTCAGGAATGTTCCCTCTATACCCACTTTGGCGAGGGTCTTGATCATGAATGGATGTTGGACTTTGTCAAATGCTTTTTCTGCGTCTATTGAGATGATTATATGATTTTTGACTTTTTTTTTTTTGTTAATGTGGTGTATGATGCTGATTGATTTGCGTATGTTGAACCATCCTTGTGAACCTGGGATGAACCCAACCTGGTCATGGTGTATAATTTTTTTGATATGTTGTTGGATTCGGTTGGCTAAGATTTTGCTGAGAATTTTTGCATCTATGTTCATCAATGATATTGGGCGATAGTTTTCTTTTTTGGTGGCATCTCTGCCTGGTTTTGGAATGAGGGTGATGGTGGCCTCCTAGAATGTCTTTGGGAGTATTCCTTCTTCTTCAACCTTTTGAAAGAGTTTAAGGAGGATGGGCACCAATTCCTCTTTATATGTTTGATAAAATTCACCTGTGAAGCCATCTGGTCCTGGACTCTTATTTGTAGGCAGTGATTTTATGACTTCTTCAATTTCATTTCTAGTGATCGGTCTGTTCAGTTGGTCTGTTTCTACTTGATTCAGTTTTGGCAGGCTGTAAGATTCTAGAAAATTGTCCATTTCTTCCAGATTGTCAAACTTGTTGCCATATAGTTGTTCATAGAATTCTCTTATGGTTTTTTGTATTTCTGCTGTATCCGTTGTGATTTCTCCTTTTTCATTTCTAATTTTGTTTATTTGGGTTCTTTCTCTCCTCTTTTGAGTGAGTCTGGCCAGGGGTTTGTCCATTTTGTTTACCTTTTCAAAGAACCAGCTCTTGGTTTCATTAATTTTCTCTATTGTTTTTGAGTCTCTATTTTATGGATTTCTTCTTTGATCTTTATAAGTTCCTTCCTTCTGCTGACTTTAGGACTTTTTTGTTCTTCTTTTTCTAATTCATTTAGGTGGAGGGTTAAGTTGTCCAGTTGGGATCTTTCTTCTTTTTTGAGAAAGGCCTGTATTGCTATAAATTTCCCTCTGAGCACTGCTTTCGCAGCATCCCATAGATTTTGAGCGGTTGTGTCTTCATTATCATTTGTTTCAAGGTAGTTTTTAATTTCCTTCTTGATTTCCTCATTGACCCATTGGTTTTTTAGTAGCATGTTGTTTAGTCTCCATGTAGTAGGTTTTTTCTCTTTCCTTTTCCCATGGTTGATTTCTAATTTCATGGCATTGTGGTCAGAGAAGATACTTGAGATAATTTCTATGCTCCTAAATTTATTGAGATTCGCTTTGTGTCCCAAGATGTGGTCGATTCTTGAGAATGTTCCATGAGCATTTGAGAAGAATGTGTATTCTGCTTTTTTTGGATGTAGTGTCCTGAAGATATCGATTAAGTCTAACTTTTCTATTGTTTCCTTTAGGATCTCTGTTGCTTTATTGGTTTTCTGTCTAGAGGATCTGTCCATTGATGTGAGGGGGGTATTAAGGTCTCCTACTATGATTGTATTCTCATCAATATCTCCCTTTATGTCTGTTAATATTTGTTGTATGTATCTGGGTGCTCCTGTATTTGGGGCATATATGTTGACGATAGTAACATCCTCTCCTTGGATGGGTCCCTCAATCATTAAGTAGTGTCCTTCTTTGTCTTTCTTTATGTCTTTTGTTTTAAAGTCTATTTTGTCTGATATGAGAGTTGCGACTCCTGCTTTTCTGTCATGTCTATTGGCGTGAAACATTTTTCCCCACCCTTTCACTTTCAATCTGTATGTATCTTTTGTCCTAAGGTGAGTTTCTTGTAGGCAGCATATTGAAGGTTTTTGCCTTTTTATCCACTCAGCCACTCTGTGTCTTTTGATTGGGGCGTTCAGTCCATTGACATTTAAGGTGATAATTGATAGATGATTATTTATTGCCATTTGAACCTCGTGTTCCAGTTGATTCTATGGTTCTCCATTCTTCCTTTTTTTTTTTTTTTTGGTTGGGTGGTCTCCTGTTATTATCTGCTTGAGTGTATTTTTTTTTCATTTTTTGCAAATGCCATGTTTGGTTTTGGCTTGTGGTTGCCCTGTTTTTTAAGTATGCTAACCCCTTCCATAATTGTGTGTTTTAGCCTGATGGTCCTGTAAGTTCAAACACTTCATTACTATATTAAAATTAAGAAGAGAAACATACAAACAAACAAAAAGGGTTATTTACTTCCTAACATCCCTTGCCCACATTTTATGGTTTTGATGACTCTTTTTTATTTTTTTCTTTTAATTTTATTTTGTTTTGAGGCCTGTTCATGATTAAATCTGTATGCTGGCTTATTTGAGTGACTGCTCTCTGATTGCAGTTTCCTCAGTCCTAGTTCTTCCTCTTCTTTCTTTTTTTTTTCGTTTCTTTTTTCTTCCCTTTCCTTCCTTTCTTTTTGGTTTAGAGAAGCCCTTTCAATATTTCCTTTAACCTGGGTTTTGTGTTGCTGTATTCTTTAAGTTTTTGTTTGCTGGAAAACATTTTTATGTCCCCTTCTGTTTTAAATGATATTCTTGCTGGATAGAGTATTCTAGGTTGCATATTTTTTCCTTTCAGCACTTTAAATATCTCTTGCCATTCCCTCCTGGCCTGTAGTGTTTCTGTAGAGAAGTCACCTGATATTCTTATGGGGGTTCCCTTGTAGGTAACATTCTGTTTTTCTCTTGCTGCCTTTAGGATCCTCTCTTTATCACTAACTTTTGCCATTTTTATTATGATGTGTCTTGCTGTGGGTCTGTTTGGGTTCAGTTTGTTTGGGGCCCTCTGTGCTTCTTGTATCTTGAACCCAGTATCCTTTAGATTTGGGAAGTTTCCAGCGATAATTTCTTCAAATATATTTTCCATCCCCTTATCTTTTTCTACTCCTTCTGGAATTCCTATTATGTGTAGATTGGCCTGCTTTATATTATCCCATAGGTCTCTTTTATTGCTTTCCAGTTTTTTGATTTGGTTTTCTGTCTGTTGACCGGATTGAGTGATTTCCATTATTCTATTATTATTATTATTTTGTCTTTTTGCTATTTCTTTGGGCCGCTCCCGCGGCATATGGAAGTTCCCAGGCTAGGGGTCGAATCGGAGCCGTAGCCACCGGCCTACGCCAGAGCCACAGCAACGCGGGATCAGAGCCATGTCTGCAACCTACACCACAGCTCACGGCAACGCCGGATCGTTAACCCACTAAGCAAGGGCAGGGACCGAACCCACAACCTCATGGTTCCTAGTCGGATTCGTTAACCACTGCGCCACGATGGGAACTCCGATTTCCATTATTCTATCTTCCATATCACTGATTCGTTCTTCTGCATTATTCATTCTGGTTTTTACTGCCCTTAGTTCCGTTTGCATCTCTGCAAATGAATGTTCTAGTTTTTCTTGGCTCTTCCTTATATGTTCTAGTTCCTTTCTGAGGGTATCTGCATTACTGTTCATATCTTCTCTTAATTCCTTCAGTATTTTCACTATTTCTCTTTTGAACTCCAGGTCTGTCGGACTGCAGAGATGTGTTTCATTGTTGACTGTTTTAGGTGAGTTCTCCTGGTGGTTTGACTGGGGGTGGTTTCTCTGCTTCTTCATCTTGCTTGTTGTTTTCTTTTTCCTGAGGGAGTTGTACTCTACGTGAGCAGGCATGTTTGCCTTGTCACTGCCGTGGAATATTTCCTGAGGGCTGGCGTTGTTGGTCAATCTTTTTTGAGGCAGTATGGCTTTTCTGGAGTGTTGATGGGGCTAACAGTGGTTTCTTTGAAGCAAAGGAGGACTTCCTGAGGGCAGACAGGACTGGGAGGTCCACACCACGATGGTAGCAGATTTCCCTTGGTCATGCAGATCTTGCTCTGGTGTTTTTAGGCTGTGGAGTTCTTGCAGGGGGTTGGCGGTGTTGGGCAGCTGTTCCTCAGGAGTGCAGCACCCCCTGGGGGCTGGAGCAGCTATCTGGGTCACTGAGAACCTAAGAGGCTCTTCCCTAGGGCAGTCCAACTCAGAAGGATGGCCTGAGAAAGTAGGCGGATCTTTTCACAGTCTGGCCAAGCTTGTTGCAGCTTTTCTGGGCTGCGGGGGCTCCTCCAGGGGGCTGGTGGTGCTGAGAAGCTATTCTGCAGGAGTGGGGCACCCCCTAGGGGCTTGGGCGGGTAGCAGGGCCACTGGAAACCCAAAAGGCTCCTCCCCAGGGCAGCCTGACTCAGAAAGACCATCTGAGATCTTTTCCTGGCTTGGCCAGGCTTGTTGCAGCTTTTCTGGGCTGTAGGGGGTCCTGCCTGGAGCTGGCAGTCCTATACAGCTGATCCACTAGGGCACCCCCTGGGGGCTTGGGCGGGTAGCAGTGCCGTTGGAAACCGAAGAGGCTCCTCCCCAGGGCAGCCCGACTCAGAAAAACCGTCGGGGAATTAGGCAGATCTATTCACTGCCTGGCTAGGCTTGTTCTAGCTTTTCTGGGCTGCAGGCCTTTTCTCGGGGACTGGTGGTGTTTGGTGCTACTCTGCGGAAGTGTACCCCCTCCAAAGGGCAAGCAGTCCTGTGCAGGGACAGCCCCTGCGGTGGTAGGCTTCAGGCAATTGTTCAGGCCAGCCCTCCTGGATGGCAGGCAGCCCCAGGTTTGGCGAGAGCGTAGGGGGTGGCGGGGTTGGAGGGAGGGGATGCACTGGGAAGCACAGCTTTCAGCTAGCTAGTGGGCCTGTAAGCTTGCTGTGGCGTGGGGGGTATTCTATGGGGACCCACCCTTTCTTCTCTCCCCTCCCCAGTACGGGCGCAGACCAGGCTCTTCTCCCAGGTTCCCTCTGATGCGGCTTTCCACTTCCCCGCCCCTAGAGTATTGCTCCCTTCCTCTGGGACAGCTTTGTTTTCTAGTCTCCCAGGCAGTCTCTGCCCCGTCAAAAGGTTTCTAGACCTCCCAGGCAGTTTCCGCCCCGCCCAGCCCCCCCAGCCCGGGGACTAACCTCTGGAGCCGAGGTCTAGGTGCCCAGCCCCCACCCAGGCATCTCAATTTTTGGTGACTGTGCCCGTAGTTCAGATGGTCCGTTCGGTTCTTGATTGGTTTTTCCGTACTCCAACTTACTGCTACACTCTTCTCTGCATCTGGAGATTCCTCCGGTTCGTTCGATCTTTCCCCTGTGTAGGTGACTTTCCAGGGTGCGGGATCCCTTTCTCCTCCGCAGTTCCCTTTCGGGAGCGCCCGTCCCGCTCGGTTTCACCTTCTCTCACTCTCCTCTTTTCTCCTGTTCTGCCCCGTAATGTCACAAACTTCTTGCCGTTATTGGAGTTTAGGTTCTTCTGCCAGCGATTGGTTGCTGTTCTGTGCGAGTCATTTATTCTGTAGATGCGCTTTTTTTTGTTGTGTTTGTGGGAGAGGGCGAGTGTGTCCCTCTACTCCTCCGCCATCTTGTCCTCTCAATCTCTCACTGTCGTCATGTCTTATTTTTAAGTCTTTAATCATTTTGAGTTTAACAAATTTAGTTTTAGACAGTCTTGGGCTTGAATTCATAATCTGTATGTGCTAACTGCATGACCTCAAGCACGTTTCTCCACATATCTGAACTTTTGTCTTTTATTTGCAAAATGGGGATAATAGTGTTATCCATTTTATAGGATGGAGGTAAAGTATAAAATAATTAAAGCGTGTCTGGATTTAGCCTAAATATTCTTTCTTTCACTTTGGCATAAGCTACAGTTTGATGAAGTGTGTTCCACATGCCAGATCCTGTGGGAGGCACATTACTCTCATCATCCCATTCTGTTAAATCCTTACCTCATTAGCTAGACAAGAAACTGGGGCTAAAAGAGGCTGAAGCTATGTAATAAAAGTGGAATATGAGAACCACTGGCTCTGACTGGAATTTGCCAAGCTTCCTCAAAGCATGAGTTGGAAGCTAACAATTTTCATTGACTAGGGTCCATCTCTACATTTGCAAAAGGGTGGGGCACATTCGAATAGGAGCTTACTTCTTTGCAACCATGTCAGCTTCTGCCATTCGCCCATAATATACATATTGGATGTCCGCATAACAAGCTGGTGGCCAAGCTTTGCTGATAACTTGTCTTTGGCCAACTCTAACCATATTGTCAAAAATACGTCTCTGCCACTGGATGGGGAGCTCTGTTCCCAGGACCTGGCAGAGTGCCTTGTACACAGGAGGAAGACATCAATTTGTGGAGTGCAACTTGAACATAGTTTTTGAACACAGAATTGAGGAACCAGAATCTTTAGATAAAGAACAAGTGTTTACTTCTTAATTTCATCATATGTATTGCTATAATCTTTATAACATCTTGAGTAGCTGAAACAATTACTTGAGTGGTCTCAGTGGGCCTTTTGACCAATTATGTGTCTCTCTTGGTATCATATTGAGTTACTTATTTTTAAAATGATGTCACTCTGCCTTTCTGGGTGCCTGTTGTTTCTTCGTTTATAAAATGAAGATATGGACTAGATGCTTTATGAGATCCTTCATAGCTTTAAATTGTCTATGAGTTATGCAATACCTGCTGGAACTCTCCCAGTTCCAGTAATTTTGCAGTAACCTGGCATTTACCTGGGATCAGGTTCCTATAGCACAGCTGCTCTTTGGACCAACATCAGCAACAACTGCTCCACTGAGTTTGAGAACCACCTCTGTTGAAAGGGGGAACATGAGCCCTCTCCCTCTAGTCTGAGTCTTTCTTCAAACATCAAACCCTGGCTCCAGCCCCATAGCAGCTGCCAGGTCACACCTCCCCACACTCTGCAGAGAGGAACATGCTGGGGAGTGGTTAGAAGAGGTCACGGGGTGGGGGGGGACATGACTGCCAGTTGACCTGTGAGCTGGACAATCAGAGGCACCCTATCCCCTCTCCTATCCTTGGAAAACACATTCTTCCCCCCATTCCCACAGTGGGAAACTGTTTCAAGGAAGTAGCCTTGAGAGAGCACTGTGTTGTTGAGCCCATTTGGATGGTATACCTGGCTGAACCCACTTAAGGCCTCTATATCCACTTTTAAAATTCTGGCAAGCAGATATGGAGATCTGCTGGTCTCAGAGCTGCCCGAGACAGGCCTCATATGTAAGTTCCCTGACTTAATAATTTTGCCACTTGCCAACCTGGAATGGTCTGCCTCTTTCTTTGGACTCTCCTGGCCCCTGTGTGGTTTGGGTGGGAGGTGTGGGGGTGTGGGGTTAGTTTCAGATTTCACCTGGGGAATCCTTCAGGATGCCAACCAGGAGGGGCTCTTGAAATTCCACTCACCCTGCCCCTGTGATCCAACATAACATCTTTGTTGGCTTCATTAATGAATTTGGAGAATAAATTCACTACCCAGGAAAAGCATGGCATCTTTCTAGAACTGAGTTTCAGTTTATAAGCAAAGGCTGTAAAACAGCTTCTGCCTGGTTGAGGGAAGAAAGGAGAGAAAGTTAGTTGAATGGGTATGTGTGTGGTTGGGGATAAGATCAGGGACTGGGAGTCAAGAAAAGCTCCTACCTGAGCATCCCATGAAGGAGCTTGAATTTAGACTCTTGTTATAATTTCTAAATTAGATTATGTGTAAACTCAGAGAGGCACACTTGAAAAATAGTCATCATTTCACTGTGTTTCATATCTGGATTATGCTTTCTGTAGTGCATTGTGGATCATTTTATAAACAAATGCTATACTTACCTTATAGACAACATAATTATATTGCATTGGGTTTTCATAAAAGTAATTTGTCATTATATTAAATTCTTGGGCCCTTGCCCTCCAATTATTCATGATAATGGCCTAAGAGCCTCAATATATTAACTTGCTCTGGCCTCTCCCTCTTATGAGAAACTTTGGGAAGATGGCATCTAGATGAACAGGTACGAGGGTCCTACATTGGGCCCCAAATGTAACCTTATGCTAGTAACCTGCCCTTAACGTTGATCTCCATGAAGCATTTAAATTACTTCCTAATTTCATGTCTTAGCTAATTTAAATCAAAAGTCAAACATTTATCAAGTGCTTACTATGTGGCAGACACTGTGTTAATACTGAGGAAACAAAGATAAAAGGACAGTATATTCTCAATATGCTCATCGCCTACCAAGGGAGAAGACTTGAATCCCAGGTACAATCATCATGATAAACACTCTAAGGGCAGCATGTACATGATACAGAAATTCATTTGAACTGGGAAGAAGAGAAAGCATTCTGGGAAAGACACCCCACAGTAGTGGTTATGAAGGTGCTACACCACTGCCCAGCGCAGGAACTGCTAGGGCAGAGGTGAGAGTGTCAGAAATAAGAGCATGACCAAGTTCCCATGTGTTTCTGCGGGTTAAGAACCCTGTGTTGTTTCTGTAAGAATGTGAGCTTGATCCCTTTCCTCACTCAGTGGGTTAAGGATCTGGAGTTGCTGAAAGCTGCAACAACTTGCAGCTTAAAATCTGGAGGTCACAGATGCGGCTTGGATCCAGTGTTGCTGCAGCCTTAGCTGCATTTCCGATTCGACCCCTAGTATGAGAACTTTCATATGTTGCAGGTGTGGCTGTAAAAAGAAATGAAAAAAAAGGAAAGGGAAAAAAAAGGTGTGACCAAAAAGAGTCAAAGCAGCTGGGTTTTTCTACAGGCTAAAGGCAGTTGAAAGGGCATGGGAGCCAAAGGGCCCCATCCCCTCCCTCAGGCTTTCCTTAAGTCTCTAAATCACTCTCTATATCTGTTGAGAGCTTTTTTTTACTTGAGAAAATCCAGGATCCTTAAGATAGGGACTGGTAAGCTTCTCCATCCTGGTCTGTCTGGGCTCTAGTAACTGGCAAAACTGGCCAACAGCTACGCAGCAGCAGGCCACCACCTGGCTCCAAGTTCTCCACCCTGGAAAGTGTAGAAGACTGAAAGAGTTTGAAGGGGAAAAAAAAAAAAAGTTCTGTGTTAGTGCAAACAGACCCATATATCAGCAGAGAGTTATCAAGGTTAATGAGAAAAATTATCTCATCAGAACAACCCCCGGATGGAGGTGCGCACAGGAGCAGTAGCATCTCTAATATGCTGGTGCTGGGCCTCCAGAGCACTGTGATCCATCAAAGTCACTTCCTCTTCCTTCCTGCCTTCCCGGGAGAGCGCGCCTGCTCCCACCGCTGAGGAGGAAATCAGTGAGAGGGAGGGTCTCTGTAGATGGGCCGTGGGCACAAGGGCAATGCCATGTGAGCCCAGAAGTGGAAAAGGGAGTAGGAAGCTGCACCCCAAACTCCTGTCTAGCTGTTAGGGAGCCAAGACCTGAGGATGCCCAAGCTGGTGCCAGGGGAGGGAAGGAACATGTGCCCTCTGTGTGCGCATGCGCACACACACCAACATACAACCCACACCCCATTCTCACATATAAAATATGTACACGCAATATGTGTACATACCATACACACATCTTTACACTCAGTCCCACCCACCACACGCATCATATATGAACACACCACACAGTTACACATGGCACACACACATACACAGATACAATCATACACAGGCATGCTGCATGTCCTGCTGTCATTTGTTTTCAGTCTTTCATTCTTTATAGTCAATAACAACTGTTTAGTCAGATGCATTTTCATAAACCTTGTCCTTATGGTTCCTTTGGCAACAGCCTGGAATTTCCACCTACTGCCAGTCCTGTGAGTAGAGAATTTTTTATTTGTTGCAGTTATTATTGTGGCGTGCTTTAGTTTTGTGTTGCTCTGGAGAAGGCAGGAAGCAACAGAGAAGTAGCTAGAAAGGCACAGCTATTGCAGGTAAGTCATTCAGTGTGCAGTGCAGTTTATCAGACCAGACCATTGATGCTCATGGACCTGGGACTGTAGTAACTGCCAGCTTCCAGTACCCACTGCCCATCACTGCCATGTTCCCTTTATGTGAAGGGACATGAAAGGCAAGCCTTCTACCAGCAGGGGGCGCAACTCTTTGACCAGCCCCACCTCTCTTGGCCAGGGCTCCCCTATTATACTGCAAATCTTTCCTCAAGCCCTGTCCCCTTTGGGAAGCTATTTGCCTTCCTTCCCTCTCCTAGGGCACTCTGTACTAAAGTTCTGGTAACTTTAGTAGTACTCCTCTGTAAAGCACAGTTTAACCCATAATTTATATTGCCTTGTATTCTCACTAGATTTCAAGAATGTCAGTCTCAACTTCTCCAGCCAGCTTGTAAGCGACTGCTGGGCATGATCAGTGCTTTAACCCATTCCGGTATGCTCCCTCAGCCCCAAGGCAAATGCAGAGAGCTGGGTTGTGATTCTTATCTCAAGGCATGGCCAATAGATTTTATATTCATTAAAAAGTTGTTTCTTTGACAGAGGCTTCATTTGAGAAACTCCTCTTTTTCTGGGTATTCTCTGTTTCCACACATTGCTAAAAACTTTTGAAGGCTGAAAAATGGTTCTACAAACACAGAACCGTCTTTGAGATAACTGGCAATCTTCCTCAGTGGCGAAGGCTTTGCAGATGTGGAGGCAGTGAGGATGATGTCTTAGAAACCATGACCCCAGTTGCTGAAGTCGGCTCCATTCGATGACAAAAATGCTTTCTTGACGTTGGGAAGGCAGAGACACAGTTTCTAGGCATCTCACTGAAGTGAATTCCTCAAATGGATGGCCAGTGTGATCCTATGCCCAGTGGTTGGCCAGTATGATCAAAATATAATGTAATTTATCCATTCGTCAGATATTTATTGATTACTTATTAGTTATGTTTAAACTCTGGGCAAGGGACTAGAGGGAATACTTCTGAACAAGCCAGTTAAAAGATTTAGACTCTATAATTACAAATGGTGATCAGCACCAAGAAGGAGCTGAAGAATTGTGATAACAAATAGGAGCTGGAATGGAGAGTAGGGTCAGGTAAGCTGGAGGAGGTGGAGGCAGGTGTATGAGAACTAATCTAGATGGAGTAGCTGAAGAAGGTGAGGACATTTATGCTAAGACCTAAAGGGGAGGAGTACTTAAGAACCTAGGAGAAGAGGTAGTTTGCCAAGTGAACAGTTGGTTATGTTCAGCTCTGTAACCAATCCTTCAGGGCATCTGCACCAATAGTGAGTGTTCTAGGTCATGGTAATAACTAACTGGAATTTATTGCTCAGCTACAAAATGCCCTCCTTACAATATTGCTCCAGTAAGGTTATTGCAGGTGAGAAAAGTGAGACTCAAAGAGGTGAAGAGAAGGGGTAGATGTCCATCTTGGTCTGACAGACTCCAGTGTGTGTACCTCCTTGCTCCCACCCACTCCCCATAGTAATTGTATGTAGGAGAGTGAGCATGGCCCAAAGCCACCTAATTCCAGGAACTGAAGAACTGTTCACAGAGTGTATTCCACTGATGGCCTGTCTGTAAATCAAGTCTTAAATATGTCACAACTGTTTTACTTGTAAAATATTTCTTGTAAATACTATAAAGGACTTTTTAGGAGTAGCAAAGAGTTAAAAAATTAAGCAAATAAAAAAAGGATAAGGATGGCTGCCTTGAAGCTTCCTGATAGAGATTATATGTTAATATTCACTGGTTCCTGCCTTTGTAGACAATAGACAGCCATTACTGACTCCAATTTTCCCTTCTTTCATTCCACAGACACTTTTTGAGTGCCTATTATATGCCTGACACCATACTGTGGTAGCTCATGATACAGAAAAATATCATGCTCTGTCCTATATTTACATACAATACTTTGGGCATCAAAGAGAAGAAACAATTATGATACAGTGTAGTCTGTGATTGAGGCATAAAGGGTCATTGATCACAGACTGGGAGGAGGCAGGGTTAGAGAGATTTCAGCTAGTGCATTTTGAAGGCGGTGACTTCTGAACTGAGTCTCTGAAACTTTAGTAGGAGTTAATCAGTTGAAGGCTGTAATCCATGAGTGCTAGCAGGGAACATCATGGGAACTTCCACATAGCTGTTGTGGTTGGTCTCAGCGTATGGGCTATGAGCGCAAACACAATAGGTGAGGTCAAAATCAGAGACTAGATTCTGAGGAGCATCTATACTGTGATAAAAAATTAGGACCTGACTCTTAGTTCTGTGGGAAGCCACCATGTGTGAAAATGTAAGCAGAGGAATGGCACTGTTTTTATTATTTATTTATTTATTTTTTATCTTTAAGTTCTGCAATTTCATATTACCCTTTAGTGTTAATCTAATAGGGCTTATTTCATTTTTTATTTTATTTTTAATTTTTTATTGTTACTCAATGAATTTTACATTTACAGTTGTACAATAATCATCACAATCCAATTTTATAGGATTTCCAACCCACAACCCCAGCCCATCCCCCCACCCCCAAACTGTCTTCTTTAGAGACCATGAGTTTTTCAAAGTCTGTGAGTCAGTATCTGTTTTGCAAAGAAGTTCAGTCTGTCCTTTTTTTTAGGTTCCACATGTCACTGGTAGCATTTGATGTTGGTGTCTCATTATACGGCTGACTTCACTTAGCGTGATAATTTCTAGGTCCATCTGTGTTGCTAAAAATGTCAGTATTTTGTTCCTTTTAATGGCTGAGTAATATTCCATTGTGCATATGTACATCATCTTCTTTTTTTTTTTTTTTTGGCTTTTTGCCATTTCTTGGGCTGCTCCTGAGGCATATGTAGATTCCCAGGCTAGGGGTCGAATCAGAGCTGCAGCTGCCGGCCTATGCCACAGGCGCAGCAACAGCAACGTGGGATCTGAGCCGCGTCTGTGACCTACACCACAGCTCATGGCAACACCAGATCCTTAACCCACCGAGCAAGGCCAGGGATCGAATCCACAACCTCATGGTTCCTAGTCGGATTCGTTAACCACTGAGCCCTGACGGGAACTCCCTGTACCACATCTTCTTGATCCACTCCTCTGTCGATGGACATTTAGGTTGTTTCCATGTCTTGGCTATTGAAAATAGTGCTGCAATTAACATTGGAGTACATGTGTGTTTGTGAGTCATGGTTTTCTCTGGATAGATGCCCAGGAGTGGGATTGCTGGATCAAATGGTAGTTGTATGTTTAGCTTTCCACAGTGGTTGCGCCAATTTACAATCCCACCAACAGTGTAACAGGGTTCCTTTTTCTCCACACCCTCTCCAGCACTTATTGTTTGTAGAATTGGCATTGTTTTTAGAGTCATCTCTCTGACAGCTGAGTGGAGAAGGAATTAGAGGGAGGTGAGACTAGAGGAGTGACAGGGTGGGGTGGGACCCCTGCTGAGCACCCAGCTCTGCCCACATCACTGGGGCTCTGACCATGAACAAGGCAAACATGGAGCCAAAAGCCTGGTGAAAGAGGCACAAAGTTTTGCGGATATATCTACTTTTGTAATTATGACCAGGAACCTCCTCTGGGCCCTTCATGCTGCCCAGCAACCATGCTTTATGTCCATTCACTCCTCCACTTCCCTAGATGCTATTCCATCACTTCTCTCCTCTCAAACTGCTCCTTCCTCCAAGAAACTCATAATAAAATGTCAACCTTGTTTCCACCTCACTAAGAAAGTACAAGCAGCCAGAAGAGAACCTGCAATAGACTCTCAAAACCACATCTACCCCCTTCAGGGTCTGCACGTTCTGATATTCCCTGCCTTTTAAAAAATAAAACCTTGAAAAATAGAATTTTCTACCATGGTGTCCCACATCTAGGTACCAAATTGAATTCCCATTTCTTATCTCACAAATGGCACCACCGTCCACAGAGACACCTGAGCCTAAAAGCTGGGAATAATTTTTTACTCTTTTCTTTAATCCTTGAATTCAATCCAAGAACTCTGTTCATTTTATCTTCGTAATTTCTTGTATCTCTTATTTTGCTCCATGGACACTGTCTCATTTTAGGCCCACATTTTTCAGTTCCTTCTTAACACATTGCTATTCAAGGTTTTATTTTTTTTTTAATTTATTAAGCTAAAATGTCTATATAGTAAATTTGACCCTTGTAATGTATACAATTCAGTAGTTTTTAGTATATTCATAAAGTTGTGGACCCATTGCCACTACTTAACTCCAGAACATTTTCATTGTTGTACAAAGAAACCTCATACCTATTAGCAGCCACTCCCATCCTTCCCTACCTAGAGCCCATGGAAAACAACTAATACACTTTCTGTCTCTCTGAATTTGGTTACTGTGGAAATTTAATATGAATAGAATCATGTATTCTATATCACATTTAGCCTTTGTGTCTGGCTTCTTTCACTTGGCATAATGTTTTTAAGGTTCATCCATATTCCAGTGTATATCAGTACTTCATTATTTTTTTAAAATTTTATTGAAGTATAATTGATTTACAGTGTTGTAATAACTTCTGTACAATAAAGTGATTCAGTTATACACATATCCATTCTTTTTCAGATTCTTTCCCCATATAGTTTATCACAGAATATTGGGTAGAGGTTCCTATGCAGGTCCCTGTTGACCATACATTGTATATACAGTAGTATGTATATGCCAACCCCAAGCCCCCAGTCCATCCCTTCCCCGCACCTGTCCCATTTGGTAACCATAAGTTTGTTTTTCAAGTCTGTGAGTCTGTTTCTATTTTGTAAATAAGTTCATTTGTACCATTTTTTTTAGATTCCAAATGTATGTGATATCATATAATGTTTATCTTTCTCTGACTAATTTAGTGTGATAATCTCTGAATCCATCCATGTTGTTGCAGATGGCATCATTTTGGTCTTTATTATGGCTGAGTAATCCATAGTGTGTATGTACTGCAACTTCTTTTATCCATTCCTCTGTTGATGGACATTTATGTTGTTCCCATGTCTGGGCTATTGTAAATAGTGCTTCAGTGAATATTGGGGTCCATGTATCTTTTCGAATTATGGTTTTTTCTGGATAGATACCCAGGAGTGGGATTACTGGATATTATGGTAGTTCTATATTTTGTTTTCTGAGGAACCTCCATGCTGTTTTCTATGGTGGCTGTACCAGTTTACATTCCCACCATCAGGGTAGGAGAGTTCCCTTTCTTTTCTCCACACCTCTTCCAGTATTTGTCATTTGTAGCCTTTTTTTTTTCTTTTTAGGGCCATATCTGTGGCATATGGGGGTTCCTAGGCTAGGTGTCTAATTGGATCTACAGCTGCCAGCCTACACCACAGATCATGTTAACACTGGATCCTTAACCCACTGTGCAAGGCCAGGGATCGAACCCACAACCTCATGGTTCCTAGTTGGATTTGTTTCAGCTGCACCACAATGGGAACTCCATGTTATTTGTAGACTTTTTGATGATGGTCATTCTGGCTGGTGTGAAGTGGCACATCATTGTGGTTTTGATTTGCATTTCTCTAATAATTAGCAGTGTTCATCTTTTCATGTGCCTCCTGGCCCTCTGTATGTCTTCTTTGGAGAAATGTCAGTTTTGATCTTTGCCCATTTTTCAGTTGGGTTGTTTGTTTGATATTGAGCTGCATGAGGTATTTGTATATAATCACTTGTCAGTCACTTCATTTGCAAATGTTTTCTCCCATTCTATGGGTGGTCTTTTCGTTTCATTTATGGCTTCCTTTGCTGCACAAAAACTTTAAGCTTAATTAGGTACAAATACTTTATTTTTATTTTTATTTTCATTACTCTGGGAAATGGATCTGAAAAGATATTGCTGCGGTTTATGTCAGAGAGTGTTCAGCCTATATTTTCCTCTAAGGGTTTTATAGTATCTGGTCTTACATTTAGGTCTTTAATTTACTTTGAGTTTATTTTTGTGTATGGTGTTAAAAAGTGTTCTGATTTCATTCTTTTCCCTTTTGCTGTCCAGTTTTCCCAGAAGCTCTTATTGAAAAGAGACTGTCTTTTCTCCATTGTGTATTCTTGCCTCCTTTGTCATAGATTAGCTGACCACAGGTGTGTGGGTTTATTTATGGGCTGTCTGTCCTGTTCCATTGATCTGTATTTCTTCCAGTACCATATTGTTTTGATGACTGTAGCTTTGTGGTATATCTGAGCCAGGGAGCCTGAGTCCTTCAGCTCCACTTTTCTTCCTCAGGATTGCTTTGGCTAATCAGGGTCTTTTGTGTTTCCATACAAACTTTA
Source organism: Phacochoerus africanus (assembly GCF_016906955.1). Lineage (NCBI taxonomy): Eukaryota > Metazoa > Chordata > Mammalia > Artiodactyla > Suidae > Phacochoerus > Phacochoerus africanus. The sequence continues at coordinate 77,861,216 of NC_062546.1, forward strand.
ATTTTTTTTATTCTGGTTCTGTGAAAAATGCCATTGGTAATTTGATAGGGAGTGCATTGAATCTGTAGATTGCCTGGGGTAGTATAGCCATTTTGACAATATTGATGATTCTTCCAATCCAAGAAATTGATATATCTTCCCATCTGTTTGTGTCATCTTCAGTTTCCTTCAACAGTGTCTCATAGTTTTCAGAGTACAGGTCTTTTTGCCTCCTTAGATAGGTTTATTCCTAGATATTTATTCCTTTTGATGTGGTTGTGAATGGGACTGATTCCCTATTTTTTCTTTCTGATCTTTCTTTGTTAGTGTATAGAAATGTGAGGGATTTCTCTGTATTAATTATGTATTCTGCAACTTTACCAAATTCATTGATGAGCTCTAGTGGTTTTTTGATAGCATTTTTAGGATTTTCTATGTATAGTATCATGTCAACTGCAAACAGTGACAGTTTTATTTCTGCTTTTCCAGTTTGGATTCGTTTTATTTCTTATTCTTCTTTGATTGCTGTGGCTAGGACTTCCAAAACTACTTTGAATAAAAGTGGTGAGAGTGGCCATTCTGACTAGTGTGAGGTGATACCTCATTGTAGTTTTGATTTGCATTTCTCTAATAATTAGTAATGTTGAGCATCTTTTCACATGATTTTTGACCTTCTGTCTGGTGTGGAGAAGGGGAGCAGTTTTAAAAATTAAGGAAGCCCTTAGGAGGATACCTATTTTCTATGACAAAGGCAGAGAAGCATTCAAAGGTGTTTCCTAAGTGTGAGACAGAAAGCTGAGCAGGGGTCTTGAGGGAAATAATGAAGGCATGGGAAAGACAAGAGGCTGATGAGGTGAGTTCAGGTTTTTACACAGCATTAGGAGCTCATTAGAGGTTGAAAGTCCTGAATTCATGGTACTTGAGCACCTTTCAATAGCAGACTGAGAGAGATGCAGAGAAGCAGCAGCCGAGCTGATCTAGCACTGGGTTTCTGCAAGGTAGTCAGTCTGGATGTTAAGGGGAAAAGAAGGTAGAGAGAGCTGGAATGGTTGAATGTGGGACATAATATGTAGGTTGAATAGGAAATAATTAATTCTAAACTTTCCAAAATCCATCTCCCTCCAATCAGTTAAACTTTAGTATATAAAGAGACATTAAGAGAAAGCAAAAAATCAAAACCAAGAAAGGCACAACAGAAAGCCTGGCTTCTTTCTTCTCTAGGTTATTCAGCTTTACCTTTACTTTCAAAATAAATAAAAAAGTGTTTTCAGATGTTTTCTTTACACTGAACTATGAATAGTTATAAAATGTCGTAAATATCCATTTATGTTGCAATCTGCTCACAGGGAAGAGATGAGTTTAGCTGCAATAAACTTAAATCGACCAGGCACTGAAATCTAACGGATTTTTTTTTTGTTGTTCACTTATGTTGCATTGCCGAGGTTTCAGATTTGTATTTACTCTTTCACAATAAATATTTTATTTTTCTTGAACTTATGATCAGTGGTATTCATTATTAGCCTCACATGACTAATAAGATTGGACAGTATTGCCCATATGCCTTTTATTGTTAAACTTGTGATTGTTAATTTTAATAACCTGTACAATGTGTAAGCAATTCTTGATACTTTAGATGGTGTGTCAGTTATCTGGAACTGTTCCTGAGTTCTTCATACCATAAAACCTAAGGTAGTATGATAAAAGAAAAAGGGTGATGATGAAAGTGAGTTTAACACTGGTTATACTTGAACTTTCTTAAAATGCTAATTAAAATACAAGCACTATTGGGAGCCCCACTCTCTCTCCAATGCGTGGAATAACTGAAGGAACTACAGGATTTTCTTATCAGAAAGCCCTAATATACATCTGCTTTCCATTATGATCTTATTGTTCTTGTTGACACTGTGCTCTTCCCCACCTCTCTGTCCTTATAAATCCTGATTATTCTAAGCAGTTGGTCAGTTTTAGTTCTTATTCCTCTGAATGCCTTCCAGTAGGACACACACAGATTCTGTGTTATTTATGATCTATTTTGTGCTACTGCCTACACAGCCCTGAATGATCTGACCCCAGCAGTCTTCTTCAGGCTCATCTCACACCATCTCTCCCTTGTTCACTATGCTCCAATCTCTGGGTCTGATGGTTAATTTCATGTGTCAACTTGCCTGTGCCACTGGGTGCCCAGGCATTTGCTCAAACATTATTCTGGGTGTATCTGCAAGATTAATATGTGACTCTCCCATTTCCAGCTTGTGACTGCATATTTTGGCACTTCTTAGTTTCCATAATTATGTGAGCCAAATCCTTTTAATGTATAATATATATACTGGTGTGTGTGTGTGTGTGTGTGTGTGTGTGTGTGTGTGTATGTGTATCCATCCTATTGCTTTGTCTCTCTGGAGAATCCAGATCAATACATTGCATTTCTCATTAAGCTCTGTCTTACCTCAGCCCCCCCCCCCAATGCTGTTCCCTCTGCCAGGAACTCCCTTTCCCCTATCCTCCCAGGGCTCTCTCCTGCTTATCATTTGGGTCTCCTCTCAAGTTGTTATCTCCTCCTGGAAGTCTTCCCTGACCACTCAAATAAAACCCCTGTTCCCATCACTCCACAAACCCTGATTCTCCACCAAGACAACTTTTTTTATTTTCTTATAATCACTTAGTGATGTCAGGGATGATATTTATTTGTGTATTTGTTTTTGGTCTTCCTACTCCTTTTCTGGATGTTACATTCCAAGAGAAGCAAACCTCTTCTCCTTCCTCCTCCTTTCCCTTTGTGCCCAGGAAAAAGCCTGGCTCATACTAGCTCCTCAAGGAATATATTGCCTCTTATTTGACGATATAAGGAACTCAAGAACAGTTTCAGAAAACTGATATATCCTGTCATTAATTTTAGTAGCTCTTTTTATTCATCACCAGTGTTCAGGGAAATAAGAACAGAGGTTATGGTGATAAAACTTCAGCCTTTTTTTTTTTTTTTTGACTTTTTAGGGCTGTGCCCACAGCAAATGAAAGTTCCCAGGCTAGGGGTCAAATCAGAGCTACACCTGCTGGCCTACACCACAACCCACAGCAATGCCAGATCCAAGCCATGGCTGTGATCTATACCACAGCTCATGGCAATGCCAGATCCTGGACCCACTGAGCGAGGCCAGGCATTGAACCTGCACCCTCAGGGATGCTAGTCGGATTCGTTTCCACTGTGCCACAACAGGAACTCTAAAACTGAAACTTTGAATCTGTAATGCTTCCCCTTCCTTCTTGCCCAATAAAGATCACATGGGTGATGTACATGGAAGTGCACTGAAGATACAAACTATGGTTTATAGTATCATATAATAACTCTATATTATAGTAGTTTCATAATATATAGTTTAACATATTAAACTACTCTATAACCTTGTTATATCTTGTTATCACAACTTTGTATTGTGTTTGATTTCCCTTTGACACTTTATGAGCACTTATGCATATTATCAAATATTCTTTGCAAATATGATTTAGGTGATGCTATCTGAATACTTCGGGTTTGTAGTAATTTTAAAGCCAACTGCTCGATGTTTAGAGTTTTTTTTTCTTTTTTTTTTTCTTTTTGCTATTTCTTGGGCTGCTCCCACGGCATATGTAGGTTCCCAGGCTAGAGGTCGAATCAGAGCCGTAGCCACGAGCCTATGCCAGAGCCACAGCAACGCGGGATCCGAGCCGGGCCTGCAACCTACACCACAGCTCACGGCAACGCCAGCTCATTAACCCACTGAGCAAGGGCAGGGATCGAACCCACAACCTCATGATTCATTCATCACTGTGCCACGACGGGAACTCCTAGGGTTTTTTATTTACATTAAAAGTGTATTGTGGGAGTTCCCATCGTGGCGCAGTGGTGAACAAATCCGACTAGGAACCATGAGGTGGGAGGTTCGATCCTTGCCCTTGCTCAGCGGGTTAACGACCCAGCGTTGCCCTGAGCTGTGGTGTAGGTTGCAGACGCGGCTCCGATCCCGCATTGCTGTGGCTCTGGCATAGGCCTGTGGCTACGGCTCCTACTCGACCCCTAGCCTGGGAACTTCCATATGACGCGGGAGCGGCCCAAGAAATGGCAAAAAGACAAAAAAAAAAGTGTATTATGATATATCATCATAAATCATATATCTGATTTCAGTATTGGTCTATAGACATAGAATTAATATGTCATAAAAATAATTTTTATGGTACTCTGAGCATAATGGCATGTTGTTTTCTGTTAGAGATTGTACCAGTTTTCACAACTAACATCTTCCAAGTATTGAATGATAAATTTTTTTGCATCGGGCGCTCTTAGAGGTAGGAAACTGTTTTTTTTTTCCTGCTGTTTAATACATATTTATGGTATTGTTGGTGATGCTGAACATTTTCTGTATATTTATTGAAAATTTGTATTTATTTTGCTCAGAATTGCTTGCTGTTATTTTGACCATTTTTTCCATTGGATTTAAGGATTTTTTTTCATTTAATCAATTTGTATGAAAATATTATAGATTGGTGACTCCTATCATTTATCATGAATGCTTCAAATATTTTTCCCAATGTGTCCTTTGTTTCAAATTTACATGTGACACAGAACTTTCATTTTCAGGTAGTCAGATTTATTGATAGTTCTTCTGGCTGTGATTTCTTTCATCACTTTTGTGCTTAGAGAGTTCTTATTTTTAGATCAGGTAATTACTGATATTCCTTTTTTCCAGGTTCTGGTAGAATTTCATTATTTAACTCTTAATCTACCTGGCGTTTTGGGGCACATAACTGGAGATTTTATTTGTCCCTATATCCACTTCTAACTGAGGATTCATGTTATTAGTCTCCATAAACAGAATGCTCCGTAGACTAATATCTGTTAGTGGGATGTTCACTTTGTTTTTTTCTGATTTGTTGGTTGAATTTGCACTGACACCATACTATTTAAAATGACTAAGGCAATACTGTATGGTTTATGACTAGGCAAAGTGAGTTTCTCATTATTGTTCTTTTTTAAAAACATTGGCTATCTGGGAGTTCCTTTTATGGCACAGGGGAAATGAATCCAACTAGGAACTATGAGGATGCGGATTTTATCCCTGGCCTCGCTCAGTGGGTTAAGGATCTGGCGTTGCCGTGAACTGTGGTGTAGGTCGCAGATGTGGCTTGGATCTGGCGTTGCTGTGGCTGTGGCGTAGGCCGGTGGCTACAGCTCTGATTGGACCCCTAGCCTGGGAGCCTCCATAAGCCACCAGTGCGGCCCTAAAGAGACAAAAAAGACAAAACAAAAAAAAAATGGCCTTCTTTACTTTACTCATTCAGGTAAAATTTAGTCTTCTTTTCATTTTTTAAGGTTTTTTTGAAGTATAGTTGATTTACAATGTTGTGATAACAGAAAAGAAAATCATGGATTTGGAGAATAGACTTGTGGTTGCCTGGGGGGAGGGGGAGGGAGTGGGATGGATTGGGAGTTTAGGGTTAATGGATGCAAACTATTGCTTTTGGAATGGATTAGCAATGAGATCCTGATGTGCAGCTCTAAGAACTATGTCTAGTTACTTATGACGGAGCATGATAATATGAGAAAAAAGAATGTATACATGTATGTGTAACTGGGTCACCATGCTGTATACAGTAGGAAAAAAATTGTGATGGGGTAATAACAATAAAAAAATAAATAAAAAGTAAAAAATTAAATCTAAAAAAAAGTTGTGATCATTTCTGCTGTACAGCAGTGATTCAGTAATACATGTACACATATCCATTCTTTTTCAGATTCTTTTCCTACATAGATTATCACAGGATATTGTGTAGAGTTCTTTGTGCTGTACAGCAAGTCCCTGTTGGCCAGTCATTACATACACTACAGTGTACATATGCCAATCCCAAACCCCCAGTCCATACCTCCCCACCTCCACCTAATCCCTTTGGTAACCATAAATTTTTCCAAGTCTGTGAGTCTGTTTCTGTTCTGCAAATAAGTTTGTTTGTATCTATTTTTTAGACTCCACATATAAGTGATTTCATTTGATGTTTGTCTTTCTCTAGCTTCACTTAGTGTAATTTCTAGGTACATCCATACTGCTGCAAATGGTATTATTTTATTCATTTTAAGGGCTGAGTAATATCCCATTGTATAAATGTACATCTTCTTTACCCATTCCTCTATAGAAGGACATTTAAGTTGCTTCCATGTCTTGGCTATTTTAAATAGTGCTTCAGTGAGCATTGGGATGCATATATCTTTTTGAATTATAATTTTCTCTGGATAGGTACCTAATAGTGGTATTGCTGGATCATATGGTAGTTCTATATTTAATTTTCTAAGGTATCTCCATACTGTTTTCCATAGTGGTTGTACCAATTTACATTCCCACCAACGCTGTAAGAGGGCTCCCTTTTCTCTGAACCCTCTCCAGCATTTATTTTTTGTAGACTCTTTGATGATCAACACTCTGGCTAGTGTAAAGTGGTACCTCATAGTTTTTGTTGTTGTTGTTATTTTTAATTTTTTTAAAAAATTGAAGTATAGTCGATTTATAATGTCATTCCAGTTTCTGCTGTTCAGCAAAGTAACCCAGTCATATGTATATATACATTATTTTCTCATGTATATATACATTATTTCTATCATGTTCTATCACAAGTGATTGTATATAGTTCCCTGTGCTATACAATAGGACCTCATTGCTTATCCATTTAAATGTAATAGTTTGCATCTAATAACCCCAAACTCCCAGCTTCAGTGATGCCAGATCTGAGCCACATCTCTGACCTACACTACAGATCATGGCAATGGCCCCACTGAACAGGGCCAGGGATTGAATATGCATCCTCATGGATACTAGTCGGGTTTGTTACCACTGAGCCATGACGGGAACTCCTCCATGCAAATTTTAAAGTATTTTGCTCTGGATCTGTGAAAAATGCCATTGGTAATTTGATATGAAAACTCATAAACGTATATGTTTTGTTGAAATTACACTGAGCCTACAAATTAATTTGGTAGAATTTTATTTTATATTTTTACAATTTAAATGTTATATCACAGAATTAAGACTGTTCTTTTCCATTGGTTTCAAGACTTGTTTTAGACTCTAGAGTAAAGATTACTAGTTTTCCTATAGGTCTTTTACTATTTTCATTAAGATCATAACTAAATATTGTATATTTCAGTTTGTATTTAGGTAGCTTTGATGATGTTACACTATTTCCAAGGAAGTAAATATTGCTCATGTGTGCCCTCAGTTTGCTTCACATATTAGAAGAGCTGAGGGGAAATAAATTCAGCAAGTGAGTATAGGAAAGAGCGGACATAAGATTCAGGTGAGGAGCCATTTCCACACAAATTTTATAAACCCTCATATAGCTTGTGGTTTTGATTTGGTTCCCATCATGCCTGATATTTCACTTTTAGACAGTACTTTCTTTGATTTAAAGTATATATGCAAGAGTTTATTGTAAAAATGCACACTATTATTATGTTCCATTACCTCATTGGAAATATTTTAGTAGGTAAAGAAGCAAAAATAAGAGTTGATAATAATTGAGCAATATCAGGACAGAAATAATGTAGGTGAGTTAGAGGAAGAGGCTCAAGCTGGTGTTCTTGAACATTATCTGAGTTGGAGACTAATCATGGTTCACAAGTAGTGTTGGTCCACAACCAACATGCCAGTCAAATAGTTGTCAGAAATATAAGCTAGGGCTCCAAAGTCTGAGATATAATAACTAATTTCTGCATGAAGAGGCTAAACAGAAGCATTAAAGCATGGGAGACTCAAGTCAAGGTATTAAGGCAATTTCAAAAGAATCCCAAGACAGAGAAGGGAGGGTGGTAAGGTAGCATAAAGGTTAAGTTTCCAGTCAGAAAATAAGAAAGCACTATATTGGAAATAATAGAGTAGTCCCAGCAAAGTAATAATATTTGGTTCCTTGAAATCCTAGCTAAACATGGTATACTTTTCTGTTCACCAAATTCTGGCTCAAAGCTTAGCCCTTGGATGCCCAAGTCACCTTCTTCCTTTCGCCAACCTGAATATGCTGAAAGCAGAGCAAGGTGGCTGCTGTGGGTGTGGTCCTAGATACTTACTGAATATCATGAAGACATTAAATATCAATTCATAAATACTGAGAGGAGAGAGTGGCCAAAAATGTAGTTGAGGCAAGTGTGACAGTCACCATCTTCATGTAGCTTACAAGTTTGCCAGTGGTGGTTGAGTGAAATGAGAGATTAGAGATTCTGAAACTCTGCCTTGTCACCCTATGATGTTCTATCAATAACACTTCACATTCAAATTGTCTCTTACAGTCTATAAAATGCACCCAAAACTACAAGTCCATGGTCTCCTAAGTCTTCCTCAGAATTCTGAGGGCTAGTCTGGGAAGGTGTAATTGACTTCATTTTATAACTAATGACAACGAGGCTATGAGAGGTGCTTGACAGAGCTAGTGTGGCGCAGAGATCCTGATGGTTTCTCTAATGCCCTCTCCAGAATATTTCTCCATTTCTCCGACTTTTTAGCTCAGCCATGGGTTCTCAAACTTGGTTGCACCTTGAAATCATCTGGGAAGCTTTAAAAAATACTGATGTCCAGGTCCTCTTCCCTGGAAATTTGGATTTAATTGGCGTGACATGCAACCTGGACTTCGGGATTTTTGAAAGCTCCAAGATGATTCTAATGGAGCAAAGTTTGAGAACCCACTCATTAACTCTCTAATGACAAATGCTTTATTCTACAGTGTAGCTGGGGATTTAGTGATCAGCCAGAGTATCCCATTTCAAACCAGGTGGCTGAGTTGGCAGGGGTGGGTGGGTGGTCTGACTCAGGTACATTTTTTAATCATAGAGGTAATGAGAGTTACCCTTTTCTCATCTTCATATTTCTCATTGGAGTATTTTCTCTTCACTTCTGTCACCAAGGAGTGCATAAGAGAGTCAGGGAGAGCTGTTGGGGGATAATTACTGTCAGGACATACCAAAGAAAATGCCTGAACCACAGCCTCGGTGAGCTAAAGTGGGTAAAGGCAGTTTCACAGAGACTGGATGTTCTGAGTAAGGATCAGCCAGGGAGGAAGAGCTGAGATAGACTAGAAGATGAGTCCAGAGTAGAAGCCACGCTGGCTGGAGGTAGTGGGGCATGGTCCCTAGGGGAAAAGGATATCTGTGTAAAATTGCACACACTTTCAGAACTATTCAGTAGGTGTAGATAGTGAGGACAGAACAAAGACACTGTCTATAGCAATGGTGAGATGTCATCAAAGTCAGCGCTGGCATTGTCAGGTGTTCATGCAAGGAGCAAGGAGCAAGAGGTCACCTCAATATCCGCAAGTGGGGAGGCTTCTGCTTTCAAATTCTCCCGACTCTTCTCTCTTTTAAAATGGCTTCACACCGGTAAAGTCAGTTATTTGAATGAATTCTTTCAAGAAAGTGTTTCTTATGTCCTAGAAATGCTTAAAACATTTTTTTCCACCATAGGAAAAAATGCTTTCACTAGCATTTGAAAATTGAAATGACCCTATTGGAATAATATGCCAAGACCAAATCAATTGGGAACTGAAAACCAATTGCCATATGAAACACTATCTCTAAGGAGAAGCCATTACAAGTTTCAAACCAACTTCCAAATAAACATTTGGTTCCATTGCACCAAGTTTCTTGAGAACAGGATCTATGTCTTCTTCATCATTGCGTCACTGGGGTTTAGCACCAAGCACACTTACATTGAATTATTCAAAAAAGGGTCTATCTATAAGTTGCAAACTACCTCTACTTAGTACAGGAATATATAATGCTTCAAATATTTTCATGCACCCTTTTCCCTTCTCTCTTATTTTGATGTGAGGCAAAGTGAAGACTGAGTGTTTTATTTATCAAATATAAATTCTAGTACTGGGAGGCAAGTCCAAAGACTTCCTGCCTTCTTGACATTCTAATTTGTGGATGGGGAGAGCTTTCCATCCATGTCTACTCCAAGGCACCCACGAACATTAACCTGAGAATCTTCCTTCTGTTTCGCTTACCACTCCGTTGGTCCTTGTACTGGTTTTGTCTCAGACAGACTGCCCATCGCCTGATTTCTCTCTCTCCCTTTTCCTCACCCTGCTTTACCAAGAGGCAGCCCTTTTTATCTGCTCACAGACATGAACTCCTAAGTGCTGGTTTGTGATCAAGAAGCAACAAAGCTGTCATCTCCCAAAATATATTTTTATATTTTGCTTGGGGTTGTCACTATAAATAAGAGAAAGTATTGCCAATGGGGTTTTTCATGTGCGTACTCTCTTCCTCTCATCCTCTTTGTCCACTTCATCATGCCAGACCCCCAGAGCTGTGTCACCACCCTGTAACAAATGGGAGAAAGCTACCAATTACATTAAAATTCAATATAAATAGAGGGAACAAACAATTTTTAACTTGGGTTTCCTGACAAACTGTTCGCATTCTGGTGGCTAGTCAAGGGGAGGGAACAAATAAAGAGGTTATTTGGCTGTCATTTCATTTGAACTATTATAGGGATTTAAGTGGCCCAGGGGAGTAGTCCCACCAAGACCTCTATCTCACACAAATGATTTCTTTTTTGTCTTCATTGCTCATTTGGGAGAATGTAGAGATAGAAGGCATCTCTGTCAGAGTCTTAGGGAAATTATTCTGGGGACAGGATCAGTGAAGAGGATTGTGAGAATAATGAACGTGGAGACTCGAATCCCTCGTCTTGTAGAAATGGAGCACCAGGAAAAGATAGAAATGCCCCACCAGGAATTGTCATACACATGCCACTCTCTTAGACAGTGCTACCAAGCATCAAGGTGACCTTAGAACCTGAGATTGTGGAAGGTAGTCACACATTTAGCAGGCTCCTTGGAAGCATGTAGAGCAGGGCAGGTAAATATGTCACATATACCTAGTGGCTCCCTTTGTCAGACCTGTGGCGGATATTGTAAATGAATTAAGACCTCTCTCCACCTCAACCCACATTCAATCTCTAAATCTGTTTCAATATGGAATGTTTGATACATTAACCATCTCCTAATGTCAGCATACCAGGAGAATCTATTTGCTCTCCGTGATCCCAAGTGACTTGAAACACCTGCCTGTTAAGTCAGGTTTGAGGAAATGTGACCTGGGCCTAAGGAAGCAAGTACCTGCCCACTCAACCTGAACTCTCTGCTCCAGAGTGCTCTAGGTACAATCACACCCCTCACCATGATTGCCCTGTGATGAGCGTTTATATTTCTCTGACCGCCGTATGCATTTAACTTTGCTTTCTATTCTACCCTGTTACCTCCTGCCTGCATGTTATTCATGCAAGGTCCAGGGGGCTGCTGTGTTGAAGACGTGAAGGGAATTGAAGATGATGGAGAGAGAAATGATACAGGTTTTCTCTCCATCTCTATCTATACTCAGATGTACAGCGTGTCTGGAGATATTCAGTTCTGGTAATTGAGATCTGCAGCAAAGTCTCCAGATGCCTCAATTGGTATTCTACTCAACTACTATGATTCCTCTTTCTCATTATGTTATCTGGGAAATCACTGGACAAATCATGGCCATTCTAATGACATCTGTAAATAATCTTGCCACAAATAAATAAACTGCCAAGGCACTACAGAGATGATTATTGAACTTTATCATTTTTAGACAAAGCCCCCATGCCTGGCCTCATATCAAATGTAGCTGTAATATTGACTTTTACATACTTTTTTATGAAGCCTTCTGGCATATTTTATGCCCTTCAATTCATACAATTCACTTTGTTAACAGTCTCTGAAAACTGATTTCTGAAGGCCATCCAATCATACTTGTATACAGTAATGTAGCTAGGATTTCAGCATTTATAATTAAAAATAATTTTAATTATGATGAAAACTTTCTCTAAGCCATACTTGTCTTCATAATGAGTGCTGTGTTTATGGAAATATTAAAGTTTATTATGTGTAAATATGTGTAGACAGTTTGAGGGACAGAGGGACCTGAGGGGTGTTTTCTGAGATTCGCATTCTTCAGAGGCTTCTTTCCTCCAAATATAATTTTTTTTGTCTTTTTTTTTTTTTTTTTTTTTTGTCTTTTGAGGGCTGCATATGGAGGTTCCCAGGCTAGGGGTCTAATCAGAGCTGTAGCTGCCAGCCTATGCCAGAGCCACAGCAATGCCGGATCTGAGCTACATCTGTGACCTACACCACAGTTCATAGCAACACCGGATCCTTAACCCACTGATCGAGGCCAGGGATCTAACCAGCAACCTAATGGTTCCTAATCGGATTCATTTCCACTGCGCCACATTGGGAACTCTCAAATATAATTTTTAAAACCAAGAAAAGAAATAGAGGATAATAGTTCAACCCTCAGATCAGGCAGTTGCCTCAAAGTAAGTGGGGTTAGTGGCTGTTCTCTGCTGTTAGGAATTTGGAAATGCTTGCCAACCTAAAACCTGCCTCTTAAATTTCCAGTTTTAAGTGTATCCTACTGAGTTAAGACAACCTCCCTCTCTGAGAGAAGTTGCACATGAAACAGTCATCATTTTATTACCTTTTGATGTAAACCAGGATGGGAGGGAATGGTCATGCCTCAGAGATCTTGAAAAGGGAGAAGTATTAGGCCTATCAGTTACATACCCCAAAGGACGCGAAGTGGCTTTAGGGACATCTTGAAGTCACAGGAGTCACCTTTTAGTTTGCCCAGTTTTATGCTACCAGAACATTCTCAAATAGGACTTCTAACATAGCTATAGCCTTTGCAGCAGCTCAGCTCCTTACCTCATCACCCCCTAACATCCTTTGCCTGCCACCGAGTGCCAAGCTAAACCCATCCCTGGTTTCCATCAGTGTCCAGTTTTCCTTGGAAGCTACACCATCTCTTTTTAACCTCCATGGCCTATATAGGTAGCAGGACTGTTCCTATTTCACAGCTCATGGCCCTTGCTGGATGCTCACTATATTCCCATTTTCTAGAAGAAGGACATCCTCTCAGCTTTCTCACAGCAGTGCTGACAAGTGCAACTTGATGAGGTCAACATTAAACCTCTCTGTTTTACGTAGCCTGAGGGAAAGCAGGCACAGTATTGGCTCTGGCTTGAGCTGCATGGAGCAGGGTGAGAAGTTCCTAGGAGACTAATTCACAAACATAAGTGAAATATATTGTGATATTTCAGAAACACCAGTGAGGTGGGAACCAGAAGAGGTATTCTAAAGTTCTACAGTATGCAGGTAGGGCTGAATGAACCTGGTAGGGCCTTCAAGTGCATTTGTCCTCACTAGGATGAGGCTTCTTTTACCTCAGAATATTTGATTTACCACAACTACATGATTTCTGTGGGTGTAGAATCAGTTGTTATTCTTGGAAAATATGAGACTTCCGTGAATCCCTGAAGTTACTTTAATTTCTGTAATTGTCGACAAGAAAATAATTTGAACAAAGGTCTTTCTGATTTAAGCCAATTAGTTCAGTGGTATCTGAGGACCTACCTCTGTGAGTATAAATCTTCTTGATGTGTGGCTTAATAGAACATAGTTGGATTTCCATATCTGTTTCTACATTCAAGCTGTTGTATGTTGTTTAGCAGAAATATATGAAGAAAAATCTGTCCCCAGACAGACATGTAGTTGGAAAAGTAAGGGAAACTCTAATTTCCTTACTAGATCATTGTAAATACTCTTTTTTGATGGTACACCAAAACTCAGCAGGTAGTAGTTTCTTAAAGGCTAGTTGTGTGTGGAATCTGAAACCATATCAATGAACTTTTCTTACTCTCTTATGGTCCACTAAACCATCTTGCACTTTGAATGGATGTTTTTACCAGGCATGATTCTGTAACATCAGGCATTGGTGACATAGAGTTATACAGATCTTTCAGATATTTACACATTTTATCATACAGTATCAAAAAAATCACATTTGTTGGAGTTCCCGTCGTGGCGCAGTGGTTAACGAATCCGACTAGAAACCATGGGGTTGCGGGTTCGGTCCCTGCCCTTGCTCAGTGGGTTAACGATCCGGCGTTGCCATGAGCTGTGGTTTAGGTTGCAGACGCGGCTCGGATCCTCCGTTGCTGTGGCTCTGGCGTAGGCAGGTGGCTACAGCTCTGATTTGACCCCTAGCCTGGGAACCTCCATATGCCGCGGGAGCGGCCCAAAGAAATAGGAAAAAAAAAAAATCACATTTGTTAACACCACCACCAAACTCAAAGTATTTAAATATTGGGAAACTGGCAAAATCATGGTGATAGACACAAGTTTTCCAAAATCCAAATTTTTACTTCAAAGCTTGAATTTTATGACTGGCAACAAATACTGCCAGTCATTTTCCTGGAAGTGATAGACTTCATTTTCTTGATGGTTTCCAAATGCCCAAATCTGAATAGCCATAGTTTGTCTCTCTTTTGTACTTTCAAGGGAAAATGACATTCATGAATGAAATGAGTATTGAGCTTGCAACTCAAACATTTGCACAAATGCTTTATTTTGGGATAACCACTGTCCTTCAGCAGAAATGCAGTTCTTTATGCATCCTTCCCATGTTATTTGTAATGGTTAATTCCATGTGTCATCTCGGAGGGTGTTTTGAGATGACCCCACTCTTCCTCATCTCTCCTGAAAAATAAGAAGAGCAAAGAGATTTCTATAAACTGACAGCAAATAAATGAAGTTAAAATAATTCTATAAGGCAGTCCCTCCCCCCAACCCTTAGAGCAGTTGAGAGAGTCCACTTGCCTTTCCAGGTTTGGTCTCTCTTGGTGCCACAGCAGGGAAGGGGTCAGCACCATCTCTTGCCCTACTCTATTTGCTTCCACCCAGGGAGGCTTCTTCAAATAAGAGTCAGTATGTCTGCAATTTTTAACCTCATTTCATGCATAATTGATAGTTCATAAGAAACTATCATATTCCAAAATAAAAGAAAAAAATTGATGAGGTTGAGGTCTTTTATGGTTGTTGTGTATTCACATCAGGAAAAGGAACCCTTTAAGGAGAAGAATATGCTATTTTCATTTACATAAAGACAATAAAACTCTTTCAGCAGCAATTTCCCCATATATAAAAAGTGAGAACATAGCACCTTGGTGACACAGACATCTGTTACTTAAACAGATGCCACCTTCTAAACTCAGTCAAGCAACCCTCTGCTCCAACCGGAGACCCCTAAACCAAAATTCAATGTGCGGATAGAGTTTAAAAGGATGACATTTAATAATGATTGATTTTTACTTACCAGCTTTATTATGAATTTCCTTGACTTTTGTGTGTTTTTAATTTAGGAAAATCTCCATTGTGTCTCTCAGTAATTCCTTGCTTCTAACTTAATCTCCACAATCTACAAAATCCAGTGTTTCCTTCTTAGATTCATTGTGATTAATATGAGCCCTTCAGCAGACCAGATAAATTGGTTTTGTTGTTGTTGTTGTTTGTTTCTTCTTGCAAATGTACTTTAATGACTTCACAGGGCAGAGCACTAGCATCATCTAAAAGAGAAATGAAACTTGGTGTTGCTTTTTTCTAAATAGTACAAAAGAATTCCAGACTGATTTTTACCAGTTAAGCAATACTTCCCCAGCCTCATACTGATAAGCGCCTTCAGAAGTTAGGCTTACACTTCTAAATCAGCAGTTCATGAAAGGCATTACAAAAAACTATTATCCTGCTATAATGGATGACAGCACAGTTGTATATGTTACACCTTGAAGTAAGCAGTAGGATTTTCAATCACCTGATAACCTTGAAACTGCTAAGGTATCAAATTGCTATCATGAATATTGTGCAGGAGCAGAAATAACTCAGGAAGCTGCCTTTGTGAATAATAATCAGAAAAATGCAACATTTTTACCAAGAAAATGGATTTGAGGCACTGGTGTATTGACAAGCTCTCCAACAGGAAACTAAGGTAGATGTTACAAGTACATTTACATTGGGCTATGCATCAATCCATCATAAATTCCAGCAGCATTGGGTTTGTAAGATCTAGTCAGTTAAAAAATTATTAGCAAAGAATTGCGTTGTTAAATTTCAAGGATGAAGGGAAGAAGAACCCACATGTTATTTTAGAGCTGGAAACAGTAAGCAAACATATTTGTTTAGTATTTAAATATTTCAGTGTACTCTTAAACCTAACTCATTTCAGTGGAGCATAGGCAAGAAGAGGTTTGCAAAGTGAGGATTTGCTTAATAGGCATTTAAGTCAATTACTACACAAAGACGTGGCAAAACTAGACAGTAAATATTTATTACACATCTATTCTCTCAAAGGCATCTGTTTAATTTTTGCCAAATCCCAGCAGAGCACCCAGTGTTGGTCTGTGGCATTTCCAGATGCCAGAATCTACTAGTAGAGAACCCTCGACAGCCATGTGAAAACTCAATGTCTGGAGTGATTCATCATTGTGTCAGATTGGCCAGCACTTTGTCACAGTGACTGACAATGGGAGAAACTTTGAAATAATACAAAGATTCTCTGTTCACTGATAGTGTCTGCAGTGTGACTAGAGAAGAAAGCTTTAAGACTGTGAGGAGAATCTTAATTTCCCCCCAAACTAATTTTGATGTTTTAACCCTTTGTAGGTCAGACCCCACCTAACATTTCCCATTGTGTCTTACTCAAAAGTAGTGTCATTTTCTTTTTCTTTCTTTCTTTTTTTTTCGGCTTTTTTTTTTTTTTTTTGGTTTTTAAGGGCTGCATCCATGGCATATGGAGTTTCCCAGCCCCAATTGGAGCTACAGCTGCCAGCCTATACCACAGCCACAGAAAGGCGGGATCTGAGCCACATCTGTGACCTACACCACAGCTCACATCAACCTTGGATCCTTAACCCACTGAGCAAGGCCAGGGATCAAACCCATAACCCAATGGTTCCTAGTCAGATTCATTTCTGCTGCGCCACAACGGGATCTCCAGAAGCAGTCATTTTCATTTAAAATAGTTCCTGGAACTTGAAAGCATTGTATACACCACAGCTTATTGAGTAGGGTGAATAATTTCTCACTACTGTAAAAGTCATTATACCTGTTTTATATGGTGCCACTGTATCCACTTGAAAAAGGTAACTGTAGACAGTTTTCAGCAAAAGATTGTCTGGACTGACTGGCTGCTACTGATAGTGGTACCAGTGTGCCTCATGTTTATTCATGCTTAATCCTTTTCTTGGAGTATGGAATCATTTTTATCTATTCAATTTGGAAAAATCCTAAAAGGGTAATTAATTCCTGATGTTAGGTAAACTGTTGATAAAGTAATGTAGAATATAACTAGTTGTAAAGGTCCTGAGAAGCAAATGTAAATAACTTGATGCAAATCCATCCCCTCTCCCACCTATAGGAGATAAAGAAATAGCATCTTCTGCTGATAGTGGATCAATGTCACTTTCTTATGAAAAAGAAAAACATGTTAAAATGTATCCTATCCAAATAGTGTGATTCCAAGAGGCGTAAATTACTGAAGGGTAAATAATCAATTGATACTAGCATTTATTGACTACAGAGCTAAAAAATGATATCTCATTTATTCATTAGAACTCTATGAGAAATTAATTCTCACCATGTTACAGATTAGAAAATGGAGACTTAGAAAAGAGTAATACCTTCTGCAAGGTTACACAGGTGCTAAATTGGGGAATTAAAATTAAGTCCAAGTAGGCCAAGTATTGTAAATTCCAAGGACATTAACCATCCACCAGAATATGCAGGATTTGAGATAGGATCCATGAAAGATAAAATCAAGAAATAAAAAAAAAAACAAACCACAGTCATGTCTATATGAGGAATGGTCTCAGCTGCATGCAAATCAATGAAGTTAGAACACATTCTCACACCATACACAATAATAAACTCAAAATGGCTTAAAAGCTTAAATATAAGACATGATACTATAAAACTCCTAGAACAGAACATGGGCAAAACATTCTCTGACATCAACCACACAAATGTTTTCTTAGGTCAGTCTCCCAGGGCAATAGAAATAAAAACAAAAGTAAGCAAATGGGACCTAATTAAAATTACAGGTCTTTGCACAGCAAAGGAAATTATAAAATGAAAAAACAACCTACAGACTGGGAGAAAATATTTGCAAATGATGTGATCAACAAGGGCTTAATTTCCAGTATATACAAATAGCTCATATGACTCAATAATGAAAAAACAACCCAATCAAAAAATGGACAGAAGACCTAAATAGACATTTTTCAAAAGAAGACATGGAGATGGTCAAAAAGCATATGAAAATATACTCAACATCACTAATTATTAGAGAGATACAAATCAAAACTACAGTGAGGTACCACCTCACACTGGTGAGAATGGCCATCATCAAAAAGTCTACCAATAACAAATACAGTTGAGAATGTGAGGAAAAGGCAACCCCCCTACATTGTTGGTGGGAATGTAAGTTGGTACAGCCACAGGAGAACAGTATGGACGTTTCTCAAAAAACTAGAAAAATAGAGTTGCTAACATGGATGGACATAGAAATTATCATGCTAAGTGAAGTCAGTCAGACAGTGAGACACCAACATCAAATGCTTTCAATGACATGTGGAATATGAAAAAAAGGACACAATGAACTTTGCAGAACACATACTGACTCACAGACTTTGAAAAACTTATGGTTTCCAAAGGAGACAGTTTGGGGGGTGGGAGGATGCGCTGGGGGTGTGGAATGGAAATCCTATAAAATTGGATTATGATGATCATTGTACAACTATAAACGTAATAAATTCATTGAGTAATAAAGAAAGTTCTCACCCCCCCAAAAAAAAATTCTGTAGCTATGTATGATGATAGATGTTAACTAGATCATTTCCCAATATATACCAACATCAAATGGGTATCTTGTACATCTGAAATTAAAATAATGTTGTATGTCAATTATACCTCAATTAAAAAATAAAATAAAAAAGAGTTTTATGCAAAAAAAAAAGGAAAAATAGAGTTGCCATATGGTCTAGCAGTCTCACTCCTACACATATATCTGGGCAGATTTGAAAAGGTACATGCACTCCTGTGTTCATAGTAGCACTACATACAATAGCCAAGACATGGAAACAACTTAAATGTCTGCCAGCAGATGAAAGGATTAAGAAGATGTGGTACAGATATACAATGGAATAGTACTCAGCCATAAAAAAGAATGAAATAATGCCATTTGCAACTACATGGATGGACCTAGAGATTATTATACCAAGTGAAATAAGTCAGAAAGAGAAAGACAAATATCATATGATATCAACTATATATATGTGTGATTTAAAATATGACACAAATGAACATGTCTACAACTTGCCTATGTAGAGAATAGACTCGTGGTTGCCAAGGAGGAGTGGGTATGGGGGAGGGAAGGATTGGGAGTTTGGGACTGGAAGATGCCAACTATTATATGTAGGATGGATAAACAAGAATGTCTCACTATATAGGCCAGGGAACTATATTCAGTATCCTGTGGTGAACCATAATGGAAGAGTATGAAAAAGAATATATATAACTGAATCACTTTGATACAGCAGAAATTAAAATAACATTGTAAGTCAACTATACTTCAAAAAATTTTTTTTAAGAAAGATCTCAACATGCAAATCTCGTCATATTCCATCCTTCCCTCCTTCTCTCATCTCCCCCAAAACATCATTTCTCTTGGATTAAGGCCAAATTCCTTTTTGTGATGAACAAAACGGTGTCTGATCTGGTACATACCTGCTTCCCAAGCCTCATCATCTACCACCTTGTCCTCCTCTCCACTGGCTTGGTGGTGGTCCATATATCTGGCATGCTCTCTCCTGAATTAAGCTGTTTCTGATCACTGCAGTTCTCTTGCTATCCTCTTTACCTGGTTAAATCCTCTTCATTTTCCATAGCTTAGTTAAATGCCACCATAAGGAAGCTAGGACCTACCCCCATCATATAAACCACATATTCCTTTATTGCCTTTGTCAGAATTATAACATATATTTGTCAGAATTATTGTTTCCTCTACATTTGGATAACTCACTTACCTAGTAGCCTCAGTGCTTGGCTCTCCCTGATATGTAAGTAGGGGCTCATTAACTCTTTGAGAATGAATCAGTGGGCAAGTGGGTTAATAGTTCTTATATGTTCTTCTTATAGATTGTATTTAGAGCTTCATTTGATTTTTTTTTTTTTCAACTCAAGGACCAAATAAGCTAGGTATCAGTTTCCATTTTACTGAAGAAGAAATTGATGCCCAGGGAAGTTTCTCGTCTAAATTTACATTGATAATGGTAGAGCCAGCTAAAACCTGAGTCTTCTGAATCCCAGTTTACTGTCAGTTATACCAAAACCTTATTGTGTCATCAGGGGAAAT
This sequence comes from Phacochoerus africanus, assembly GCF_016906955.1. Lineage (NCBI taxonomy): Eukaryota > Metazoa > Chordata > Mammalia > Artiodactyla > Suidae > Phacochoerus > Phacochoerus africanus. The sequence continues at coordinate 77,881,479 of NC_062546.1, forward strand.
GCGAATTTCTGCTCTCTATCCATAAAAAAGCCAGAAAATGAGAAAAATGTATAGAATATGGTCCTCAGTGATCAATGAGAAAGAATGAATTCAAGAATGAATCCAGAGCAGCACTGTCTCAGCCAGTTCAGGATGTAGGACCAGCTCACAAACTCTCAATAGAGGCACTGGAGGATGAATCCCAGAGCTTGAGTGAGGAGTGATGTCTTTCTAGTCAAAGAGATAATTGTCATCTCTGAGCGAGTGTGGGAAAGTGGCCAAGGTTCAAAAGCATAGGAGCATACTTCTGGGCAAGACTCTGTTTACAGGGAGGCAGCAGGGTCCACAGAATATTGAGGAAATGCCTCCAGCTTTGGACCAGAGCAGCTCTTTGCAAATGGAGCTTGGGATGGGAGCCTTGGGGACCAAGGTAATTGAAGCCCAATTGAGGCATTTATTATTTCCCAAAGACACACAGGCCAGCCCAAATCAACTGAAAACCAAAAAAATTAATCAAATTTCCAAACCAACCAAGCAAAACATGCCATTAATTTGCAGACCTCAGCCAAACCAGTTTTTGAGTCAGTCTTGACCAACATGAATAGTGTATCTGAACCTATAGGGCAAGTCTGGCCTGAGCTGTGCCATTAGGCCTTCAGGCTGCTGTTCCTGGTGTGAGCATGTCACAGAGTGTCAAAGTTCCTCTTCCTTCATCTGCATTGCTCAGCCTGAATAACTGTACTTAAGCTTAATTTTCCTCACTAGTATGACTTCTCTCTTTTTTAAAATTTTTTAACCTTTTTTTTTTTAAGGGTTGTACCTGTGGCATATAGAATTTCCTGGGCTAGGGGTAAAATCAGAGCTGCAGCTGCCAGTCTACACCACAGCCACGGCCATGCCAGATCTGAGCCACGTTTGCAACCCACAGTTTACCGCAACACCAGATCCTTAACCCACTGAGCAAGGCTAAGGATCGAACTTTCATCCTCATGGATAATAGTTGGGTTCTTAACCTGTTGAGCCAAAGTGGAAACTCCTCATGAGTTCTCTTAAGAAGAGAACATTGCTAGTGACTATAGTCCACTCAGCTGGTTTCCTGCCCAGGACGTTCTATGGCCTATGTTCTAGAAGTTGTCCTTTTCCAGCCCTTCCAGATACTGGTTAGGCTCTACTTAAACAGAATATACCTCTTCACCACATTAAATCATGAGCAAACTCCCCATCTGATTTAGAATCTCCAATACTTTGATTCTTCTGATTCTTTGACATAGTAGGAGTCCTGGGTTGGTTCTGGCTGCTGAGCTTCATTGGGTGATTCTAATGGTCTTGGGATCCTAGTCTCAGAAGCTGAATCTCAGCCTTAGCTCTTGACATGGTCTTTCATAAAAGGTCAACCTGGGAAGACAGAATGTCATGGAGCGCTAATGAGTTTTAGTAAGTTTTATCTCAGATATCTGCATTTCAGATATGAATTACCTAATGTTTACACCAGCACTGGGGCTCTGTCCTCACGTGGCAGGAAATAGCCTTGGACAAATCTAAGACTTCAAGAGAAGCCCCATCCCAGGAAAAGTGTCCAGTAGACTTATTACAAAGGTAACCTGTGCTCACCCACTGACCCTGGACTTCTGTCTCAGTTTGCAGGTTCTCTCCTCAGATTTAATTGACCCCTTTGTGGTTTTCCTTGTTCTGTTTGCTCATCTGACTGTGATAGCTTCTCAGGTTTCTGAATACTTTGTTACTGGTTGCCTCTTAGCTGTTTGAACCAGTTTCTTACCTCTAAAGTTCTCCTGCAATCTTTCTAATGTCACTAGAGATTTTTTTTTTTTCTTAAATGAGTATCACTGCTCAGGAAATTATTACCATCTAAACTAGTGTGATGGGAATAATCAAATGGGTGGTTTCAGTGTGTAAGTGTAAGACGCTACTTCTGTATTTTCTTAGAATTCAGTGAAAATTGTATTGGAAAGAGAAGGGCAGGTGTGAAGGAGAATAGGTTCAAGGCAGACGAAGTAAGTTGAGAAAGGGATAGCTTCATAGGGAGAGTGTCAGTTGAGAGGTAGAGAAGAGATTGAATAAAAAAGAGAAGAGCTTGCCCTGGAAACTGTGCCCTAGGGCCACTTAGGAAATGTGCTCAGGAGGCAAACAGGAGTGAATCTAACCTAGACTCCTGGCTGAACACCATTGACATGAGCAGCACTTACTGGATGTGGTGAACTCATACTCAGTTCATACAACCTGAACACCTAAGCTTGTAAATATCCCAGGAGCCACACTGTCTACCTTCTCACCTTTTCATGGCTTCTCTGAGCATCAAGAATTACCACATAGTTCTAACAGCCAATCAGATGGTAAAATCAGAGCACATGTTGACCTTGATTTTCTTGGCATCCTGTGAGGAAGGCAGGGCAGTTACTGTCTTGACCTTAGTGTTATTGATAAGGGTACTGAGAATCAGGATGGAGGAGTGAGTTGTCCAGGGTCAAATAGCTCCTGAATTCAAGGCAGAACCAAGATTGGAGCTTGGACTGTTCCATTCCAAATCCGTAGTTTTCTTCACTTCACCACTCTGTCCAGAAGGATTGAGAATTCTCTTAAAATACAGAGATAAGCTTAGGTTAACACCTTCCTTGAGGATCTGGGTGGATTGTTATCATTAAGTAAGTGGGAGGGGTGTTTCTTTCCTCATCATTTGGGTAGGTGGTTCTCAAAGAGACTGGTACCCCTTCTTTGGATGCATTTAGAAATCCACAGGAAGGGGGTTTTGTTTGTCACAATGATGAGTGGCATTTAGTGGGTGGGGCCAAGGATTCTGTAAAAAAGTCTCAATACACTTTACATTCTCACACAGGAAAGAATTCTAGCATCACAAGTGATGTTGAGAGACCAGTGGGTATCACATAGGTAGAAAACCTCTGTATAATTACTTGAGTCATGAATGTAATTTGATTTTACATATAAACACAAAGTTGCATGGTCTTAACAGTTTCTTAATTTTCAGAAATGTGACTACCAAATAAATTCAGGGAAATAATTGTATATGGTTTCATCAGAACTTTACAAAGAATTGTTCACCATTTTTAGAGAATCATAATGCATGTGATTTTACCTTAACTTTAAACCTTTTTTTTTTTGTCTTTTGTCTTTTTGTTGTTGTTGCTATTTCTTGGGCCGCTCCCTCGGCATATGGAGGTTCCCAGGCTAGGGGTTGAATCGGAGATGTAGCCACCGGCCTACGCCAGAGCCACAGCAACGCGGGATCTGAGCCGCGTCTGCAACCTACACCACAGCTCATGGCAACGCCGGATCGTTAACCCACTGAGCAAGGGCAGGGACCGAACCCGCAACCTCATGGTTCCTAGTCGGATTCGTTAACCACTGCGCCACGACGGGAACTCCTGATTTTACCTTAACTTTACTTGCTAACTTTATAATCTTGCCCCAGAGTAGGAATGAGGGTGGAAGTCATTCACTGTATAATCACCAGAAATTGACCCTTATGTTTTTTGAACTTGAGTATTTTTTTGTGCTTGACAAACCAAGGCCATAAATTATAACATATTGAACTTCATTCTGGAAAAAGCATCTAATTTAATAGCATTATGCTTCACTAATAAAAATCCTGGATTTTGGCTGAAATGATGGATGAACCAGCTCTTTTCACTGGGTCATCCAGAAACTTAGGTGACAAACTTGAATCTAAAATGGAAATACCTTAATTTGAAAAGATTCCACAAAGCAGTTTGTTCTTCTATCCTTACTAGGAGAAAAGATGGGAAGTTGAGTCTGGATAAGATCTTCTGTCACAGATTCATTTCAGTCCCCTGTCAGAGCTTGTGTATTATTTAGAGGTAATTTAAGATTCCTATGTATGGTAACATATATTGAAACTTTAATTTCACCTACTGCACTTTCTCCCTGCACTTTCCAATTCCAGTCTTTGTTTTGGAATGAAACTATTAGGCTGCAATATGAAGTTGAACACGCTCGACAGGGAAAGGTGTGCGAGTCAGCAGTTTGTAGTTGCCAGGAAAGGAATGAGAGGGCTTTCAAACTCGTGTTATTGATGTGAATTATTTTGAAGACTGTATGGTTGGCTGTTTCAGTGAACTTCGGCAGGGATCAGCAATTTACTGATGATGAAAATAAAGTAACAAACAACACTGCATTCTCCAAAGAGGCCACAAGGCTGATCGTTTTGTAACCAAAGTTAAAGAGATAAAGCTGTAGGTGATCCTTTGTGAGTGACCCGTGGAGAAGTCTCCTGAACTCAGCTCATTATCTCCAACGGTCAGCTCTCAAGTCCACAGTGAATGACAGATCCATTCCATGTCACATCAGGGCTGTAGTTTCTTAGAGCCTTCAGCTCTTTCATGACAACTGCTTTGAAATCATATCTAAATATTTTGTTCACCATAATTATGGGAGTACCCAGAGCACCATTCTGGAAAAGCTGATCCGGGTCAGCTTCAAAATCTTGAAGTTGCATCAAAATCTTCTGGGGAAATTAAACAAAGCAAAACAAAACAAAACAAAATAAAAACACAACACCCATAGTTCCCTGGTGGTGCAGTGTGTTAAGGACCTGGCATTGTCACTGCACGCTCAGGTCACTGCTGTGTTGTGGGTTCAGTGCCTGGCCAAGGAACTTCCCGCATGCCACAGGCACAGCCAAAAAGAAAATAACAACTCCCCCTACCCCCATTTCCAAACACAACCCCCAGCCTCATGATTTGGTAGTGCTTGTGTGATACCTGGGAATCTGTATATCAAAAGAACATAGTAGTTTACTAGAAACATAGTAGAAGCATGGTAGTTCCTCATGATACCTACTGCTTTTGACTACTTGCCTATTTAAAAACAAAATAAATAATGCTGTAGAATATCTTTGGGTTCATTTAAGTAATTTATAATAAATTCTATTCTCAGCAATTTTACATATTTGATCTGATCTAAAACATTTAATATTGAAAATGTTAAAAGTAAAATAAGCACACTTTCTGTGGACAGGCCAGGAAGAAACAGATGGAGGGAATGCTACAGCCTATTTCTTCTTCTGGCCCAGGGTGGCAGAATGTTATATGAGCTGCTGGAAACACTTTCTCTAGGCATAGATGGAACTGGTGACATGATGTTAAGGGTCATTCCTGGACTGTGGCTCAGCTTTTGGGGGGCAGAGTATTTCATAGGAACGCTGGTAAAAGAAGATTTGACTTCAGAGCACCTAAGGAGATGGACATAAAACTTCTCCTCAGTTTCTAATCTCAGGTAGCAGACAGCCCTCATTCCTTTTGCCTATAAGACTAGAAGGAACCATTTTATTTTTGCAGTGGTTCTTCATTTCCTTCTTTAAAAGCTGAGGCTTATAGCTTAATGAGTTTTGACTAAAATATTATATTATCCCAGAGAAAAAGAACACTATTACTCTGTTGGTGGGATTGTAAATTGGTGCAACCACTGTGGAAAGCAGTATGGAGATTCCTCAGAAAACTAAAAACAAAACTACCATTTGATCCAGCAATCCCACTCCTGGGCATCTATCCAGAGAAAACCATGACTCGCAGAGACACATGTACTCCGATGTTCATTGCAGCACTATTTTCAATAGCCAAGACATGGAAACAACCTAAATGTCCATCGATGGAGGAGTGTATCCAGAAGATGTGGTACATATACACAATGGAATATCACTCAGCCATTAAAAGGAACGAAATACCGGCATTTTTAGCAACACGGATGGACCTAGAAATTATGCTAAGTGAAGTCAGTCAGACAATGAGACACCAACATCAAATGCTTTCACTGACATGTGGAATCTGAAAAAAGGACAGACTGAACTTTGCAGAACAGATACTGACTCACAGACTTTGAAAAACTTATGGTGTCTGGAGGAGACAGTTTGGGGGTTGGGGGGAATGTGCTGGGGTTGTGGGTTGGAAATCCTATAAAATTGGATTGTGATGATTATTGTACAACTATGTAATAAATTCATTGAGTAATAAAATTAAATAAAAATAAAATATTATATTATACCAAGGGAGGCAAGGTTAACAACTTAGCACTTCTGACTTTGTCCTGATGCTTAGAAGAATAGTATTTGTCAGAATACATTTTGAACCACTGCAGGTTCTCACAGCCCTAGCTTAGCCTCTGCTTTTCCAAAGGGAGGAAAACCTGCAGCAGTAAATCCTGAAACCCAGGGTGAAAACTGCTTTACTCCTTTTATCCCAAACACTAAGTCTTGAGAATTACAGACTGGATACATCCTCTCTAATCAGAGAATCATCATAAATATTATGACAAGGAGCTATCTTAGATATGACCAGGTCCAACCCCACCTTGGTGTCATCCCTGACCATTCTCTTTCTATTACACAGCCCATGTCCATGAAACAACGCCTGAGCAAACTTTTTAGCTTCTGTTTAAGTATATCCGGAATAGGACCACTTCCCACCACCTCCTCCCGGGTGACCTTGGCAGAGTCACTATTAGGGTTCACTTGGATTTCGAGACTCCTTCCCACCTGGTGTCTCCACTTCCTTCGTGCCCATATAGACTTGTCCTCGCAGCAGAGAGATAACTTTCAAAATGGAAATCACATCCTGTCAGGCCTCTGGGCGCAAAGCCAGTCCTTACAATGCCCTCCAGGATTCCTGTGCTTTGTTTTCAAATTTATCTAATCTCATCTTCTGTAATTTCCTACTCTAATTCTGCTGCAGACACACTGGCCTCCTAGTTATTCGCTGAACAGTTCAAGTGTCTCTTCCCCTCAAGTCCCATGTGCTGATGTTTCTTCTGTCCAGAATTCTCTTTCCATGTATAGCCCCAGGGTCGATTTCTTTAACTCCTTTACATCTTTGCTCAGAGGCCAGTTTCTTGGTGAGGCCTACCTGATGACTCAAATTGAAATTCCAGCTCGGCCCCCTCCCTGCCCTATATCCTAAAACTCCAGAGCCACACTCCCTATTGCTTGTTGAGCCATCTCACAGATGGAATTCCCTTATTATTCCCTAAACTTGCTACCTTGCTCAGTGACATCCTCTCTAGAAAGAAATCCCAAAACTAAACGTGATTTAGCAAACTCCATGCTAGAAGCTTTATATGCATTCTATCATTTAATATTTTCTCTTGTCCTGTGAACTCAGTATACTTACCGTGATTGAGGGCAGGAAATCAGGGGTGTGTGGCAAATGGCCAAGCTGGAATTCAACATCAGGTCCCAACGATAGCATATGCAATAGCTGTCCTTTCTAGCAGGGGTCAGAGGTCAAATTTAGCCCCACCACTTGTTTTTGCATATAAAGTTTGGTTGTAAAACAGCCCTGCCCATTTGTTTATATATTATCTGTGGTTGCTTTCATGCTCTAACAGCCAACTTGAGTAGTTAGCAATGGAGAATGTATGACCTGCAAATTCTGAAATATTGACTTTTTGGCCCTTTAGAGAAAGTTTGCCAACTCCTGATCTATACTATACTGCCCTCCATACAGAGCAGAGGTTAATTAGTCCCCAAATCCCCTGATATATAAATGTATAAGGAAAATGGTATACACAAAAGAGAGTTATGAAGAAAAAAAATGTTTTAAAAATAACATTCACTTTGCTAAAGGTGATTTGTAAATCACCTTTACTCAATTTACTCAACTTAATATTCCTTCTGCAGATATAGCAATTATTAATTATCACTGTTGAGAATGGCTTTGATTATTTTTCAGTCCCAATTATAATATAGTTGAACTTCCCTCAAACATTTTAAACCACATTTGTAAGTTTAGTATTTTTAGTTTCTCCTTTGTGTACTCAAGACTCTGACATATGCTTATGTAAATTTTATATAGCAAGTCAATGAAACATATAGTTATGTTAAGATTCCCTAATATACCTCAATATCGTTTCTGACTGAGGATCATTTAAACTTAAAATTCTAAGCCTAAATCTGTTATTCAAATATATATTTTATGTTGAAATTACAAGTCTTACTTTTTACTCGTGAGGCCAAATTCTTCAAATATTGGACATACATAAAATCTCCAATGTGCTCTGATTATTTAGCTTAAAAATAGTGTAAGCTTGATTCTTTGAATATCTGTTACTTAATTCTAAGTGTTTTGTAGTTCAGTACAAAAATACTTGTATCATGGCAATCAATTTGAGGGAATAATTTCTCAACCAATTGAGATTGTAAACTAATAGGGATTTTGTTTATAAATTTAAAACCCTGTGTGTTAATTACATATAATAGGTAGGTGGAACATATAATTAACATATACTTACCGTAGGCCTTGTTGAGGAATCCTGAGCATTATTTATAGTTTATAATGGCAGATTTAGTACTTAAAGAAAGTTAGGCTTTTAGTATGTGTCTCTGTCTACTTAATGTTTGCAATTCTACCAAATAAATTTACTTAAGTGAATTTCTGCATTCTTTGGCTCTAAAATGTGTTTTTCAATTTAAAGTGAAAGACTATGAATAAATAATTTAGTTTTTTTCATATACAGTCTTACTTAGAACTTAGACATAGTGGGAAGAGCTAAAATAATAATTGAGTGATAGGTAAATGGATAATGTACATTCCATCATGCTACCAAAGGTTTTTTTATAATGGTAATAATGGAAACTAAATTAATTAATTAATTTATTTTTTCCGCGGTATGGCATGGGGACCAAGTTACACATACATGTATACATAATTTTTCCTCCCATTGTTGTGTTGCAATGTAAGTATCTAGACATAGTTCTCAATGCTACTCAGCAGGATCTCATTATAAATCCATTCCAAGAGCAATAGTTTGCATACATTAACCCCAATATCCTGATCCTTCCCACTCCCTGCCCCACCCCCTCGGCAAATACAAGTCTATTCTCCAAGTCCATGATTTTCTTTTCTGTAGAAACGTTCATTTGTGCTATATATTAGATTCCAGTTATAAGTGATATCATATGGTTTTGTCTTTCTCTTTCTGACTTACTTCACTCAGTATGAGAGTCTCTAGTTCCATCCATGTTGCTGCAAATGGCATGATGTCATCCTTTTTTATGGCTGAGTAGTATTCCATTGTGTATATATACCACATCTTCTTAATCCATTCACCTGTCGATGGACATTTAGGTTGTTTGCAACTCTTGGTTATTGTGAATAGAGCTGCAATGAACATGTGGGTGCATGTGTCTTTTTCAAGGAAAGTTTTGTCCGGATATATGCCCAAGAGTGGGATTCCTGGGTCATGCGGTAGTTCTATGTATAAATTTCTAAGGTACCTCCATACTATTCTCCATAGTGGCTGTACCAGCTTACATTCCCACCAAAAGTGCAGGAGGGTTCCCTTTTCTTCGCAACCCTCCAGCACTTGTTATTTGTGGACTTCTTAATGATGGCCATTCTGACTGGTATGAGGTGGTATCTCATGGTAGTTTTGACTTGCATTTCTCTAATAATCAGGGATGCTGAGCATTTTTTCATGTGCCTGTTGGCCATCTGTATATCTTCTTTGGAGAAATGTCTATTTAGGTCTTTTGCCCATTTTTTCCATTGGGTTGTTGCCTTTTTTGGTGTTGAGTTGTCTAAGTTGCTTGTATATTCTAGCGATTAGGCCCTTGTCCGTTGCATCATTTGAAACCATTTTCTCCCATTCTGTAAGTTGTTTTTTGGTTTCTTTTGGGTTTCCTTTGCTGTGCAAAAGCTTGTCAGTTTGATTAGGTCCCATTGGTTTATTTTTGCTCTTACTTCTGTTGCTTTGGGAGACTGACCTGAGAAACTATTTATGAGGTTGATGTCAGAGAATGTTTTGCCTATGTTCTCTTCCAGGAGTTTGATGGTGTCTTGTCTTATATTTGAGTCTTTCAGCCATTTTGAGTTTATTTTTGTGCATGGTGTGAGGGTGTGTTCTAGTTTCATTGCTTTGCATGCAGCTGTCCAGGTTTCCTCACAATGTTTGATGAATAGACTTTCTTTTTCCCATTTGATGTTCTTGCCTCCCTTGTCAAAGATTAATTGACCATAGGTGTCAGGGTTTATTTCTAGGTTCTCTATTCTGTTCCATTGGTCTGTCTGTCTGTTTTGGTACCAGTACCACACTGTTTTGATGACTGTGGCTTTGTAATATTGCCTGAAGTCAGGGAGAGTTATGCCTCCTGCTTGGTTTCTGTTCCTCAGGATTGCTTTGGCGATTCTGGGTCTTTTATGGTTCCCTATAAATTTTTGGATTGTTAGTTCTAGCTCTGGGGAAAATGTCATGGGGAATTTGATAGGGATTGCATTGAATCTGTAGATTGCTTTGGGTAGTATGGCCATTTTTACAATATTGATTTTTCCAATCCATGAACATGGAATACATCTTCTTTGATTTCTTTGATTAAAGTTTTATAGTTCTTGGCATATAAGTCCTTTACCTCCTTTGTCAGGTGTATTCCCAGGTATGTGATTTTTTTGGGTGCAATTTTAAAAGGTATTCTATTTCTGTATTCCTTTTCTAATATTTCATTGTTAGTATACAGAAATGAGATGGATTTCTGAATGTTAATCTTATATCCTGCTGCTTTGCTGAATTTTTTGAGCAGTTCAAGTAGTTTTGGGGTTGAGTTCTTAGGGTTTTCTATGTATAGTATTATGTCATCTGCATACAGTGATGGTTTTATCTCTTCTCTTCCTATTTGGATGCCCTTTATTTCTTTTGTTTGTCTAATTGCTGTGGCTAGGACTTCCAACACTATGTTGAATAGCAGTGGTGAGAGTGGGCATCCCTGCCTTGTTCCAGATTTGAGTGAGAAGGCTGTCAATTTTTCTCCATTGAGTATTATATTTGCTGTGGGTTTGTCATAAATGGCTTTGACTATGTTCAGGAATATTCCCTCTATACCCACTTTGGCGAGAGCTTTTATCATAAATGGATGTTGGACTTTGTCAGATGATTTTTCTGCATCTATTGAGATGATCATATGATTTTTGACTTTTCTTTTGTTAATGTGGTGTATGATGTTGATTGATTTGCATATGTTGAACCATCCTTGTGAACCTGGGATGAACCCCACCTGGTCGTGGTGTACTATCTTTTTTGATATGTTGTCGTATTAGGTTGGTTAAAATTTGTTGATAATTTTTGCATCTATATTCATCAAAAACACTGGCTGATAGTCTACTTTTTTGGTAGTATCTTTGTCTAGATTTGGAATTAGGGTGATGGTGGCATCAGAGAATGTCTTTGGGAGTGCTCCTTCTTCCTCCAACTTTTGAAAAAGTTTAAGGAGGCTGGGCACCAGATCCTCTTTGATTGTTTGGTAGAATTTGCCTGTGAAGCCATCTGGTCCTGGGCTTTTATTTGTAGGGAGTGTTTTTATGACTTATTCATTTTCATTTCTAATGATTGGTCTGTTCAGTTGGTCTATTTCTTCTTGATTCATTTTTGGCAGGCTGTAAGATTCTAGAAAGGTGTCCATTTCTTCCTGATTGTCAAATTTGTTGGCATATTGTTGTTCATAGTATTCTCTTATAGTTTTTTGTATTTCTGCATTACCTGTTGTGATTTCTCCTTTTTCATTTCTAATTTTGTATATTTGTGTTCTTTCTCTCCTCTTCTTAGTGAGTCTAGCCAAGGGGTTGTCAATTTTGTTTACCTTTTCAAAGAACCAGCTCTTGGTTTTATTATTTTTCTCTATTGTTATTTGAATCTCTATTTTATTGATTTCCTCTTTGATCTTTATAATTTCCTTCCTCTGCTGACTTTAGGTTTTTTTTGTTCTTCTTTTTCTAATTAATTTAGGTGGTGGGTTAAATTGTCATTTTGGGATTTTTCTTCTTTTTTGAGGAAGGCCTGTATCACTATGAATTTCCTTCTGAGCACTGCTTTTGTGGTGTCGCATAGATTTTGAGAGGTTGTGCCTTCATTATCTTTTGTCTTGAGGTATTTTTTTTAATTTCCATCTTGATTTCCTCATTGACCCATTGGTTTTTTTAGTAGCATGTTGTTTAGTCTCCATGTAATAGGTTTTTTCTCATTTCTTTTCCCATGGTTGATTTCTAGTTTCATGGCATTGTGGTCAGAGAAGATACTTGAGATAATTTCTATGCTCCTAAATTTGTTGAGGTTAGCTTTGTGCCCCAATATGTGATCAATTCTTGAGAATGTTCCATGCACACTTGAGAAGAACGTGTGTTCTGCTTTTTTTGGATGTAGTGTCCTGAATATGTCAATTAAGTCTAACTCTTCTATTGTTTCCTTTAGGATCTCTGTTGTTTATTGGTTTTCTGTCTAGAGGATCTGTCCATTGATGTGAGGGGGGTATTAAGGTCTCCTACTATGATTGTATTCTCATCAATATCTCCCTTTATGTCTGTTAATATTTGTTGTATGTATCTGAGTGCTCCTATATTTGGGGCATATATGTTGATGATAGTGATATCTTCTTCTTGAATGGATTCTATAATCATTAAATAGTGTCCTTCTTTGTCTTTCTTTATGGCTTTTGTTTTAAAGTCTATTTTGTCTGATATGAGTATTGCAGCTCCTGCTTTCCTGTCATGTCCATTGGCATGAAATATTTTTTCCCACCCCCTCACTTTCAATCTATGTGTCCTTTGTCCTAAGGTGAGTTTCTTACAGGCAGCAGATTGAAGATTTTTGCCTTTTTATCCACTCAGCCACTCTGTGTCTTGATTGGAGCATTCAGTCCACTGACAGTTAAGGTGATAATTGATAGATGATTGTTTATTGCCATTGTGAACCTCATTTTCCAGTTGATTCTATAATTCTCCATTCTTTATTTTTTTGGTTGGATGGTCTCCAATTATTTCCTGCTTGAGTGTTTTTCTTTTCATTTTTTGTGAAGGTAATGTTTGGTTTTGATTTGTGGTTGCCCTGTTTTTTAAGTATTTTAACGCCTTCCTATAATAGTGTGTTTTAGTCCTGTAGATTCAAACACTTCATTACCATAATAAAATTAAAAAGAAAATTAATAAAGAATCTATTTATTTCCTTACTTCCCTTGCCCACATTTTATGATTTTGCTGTCTCTTGTTTTCTTTTTAATTTTATTTTGTTTTAAACATCTTACTGATTAGATCTGTATGCTAGCTTATTTGAGTGACTGCTCTCTTATTGTGGTTTCCTCTTTTTTTTTTTGATTTAGAGAAGCCTTTTCAATATTTCTTTTAGAATGGGTTTTGTATTGCTGTATTCTTTCAGCTTTTGTTTGTTGGAAAAAAAATTTTTATTTCCCCTTCTATTTTAAATGATATTCTTGCTGGATAGAGTATTCTAGGTTGCATATTTTTTCCTTTTAGCACTTTAAATATCTCTTGCCATTCCCTCCTGGCCTGTAGTTTCTTTAGAGAAATCAGCTGATAGCCTTATGGGGGTTTCCTTATAAGTGACACTTTGCTTTTCTCTTGCTGCCCATAGCATCCGCTCTTTATCGTTAACTTTTGCTGTTTTTATTATAATGTGTCTTGGTGTGGGTTTATTTGGGTTCAAATTTTTAGGGCTCTGTGTCCTTCCTGTATCTTGAAATCAGTATCCTTTATATTTGGGAAGTTTCCAATGATAATTTCTTCAAATATATTTTCCATCCCCTTATCTTTTTCTACTCCTTCTGGAATTCCTATTATTCATAGATTGGCCCACTTCATATTATCCCACAGGTCTTTTATATTGTTTTCATGTTTTTTTCATTTGGTTTTCTGTCTGCTGACCTGATTGGGTGTTTTCCATTATTCTATCTTCCACATCACCAATTCATTCTCCTGCATTATTCATTCTGGTTTTTACTACCCTTAGCTCAGTTTGTATCTCTGCAGATGAACTTTCTAGTTTTTCTTGGCTCCTTCTTATATTTTCTAGTTCCTTTCTGAGGGCATCTGCATTACTGTTCATATCTTCTCTTAATTCCTTCAGTATTTTCACTATTTCCCTTTTGAACTCCAAGTCTGTCAGACTGCAGAGTTCTGTTTCATTGTTGACTGGTTTAGGTGAGTTCTCCTGGTGGTTTAACTTGGGGTGATTTCTGAGCTTATTGATGTTGCTCATTATTTTCTTTTTCTCGGTGGAGGTGTACTCCCTGTGGCTTGGCAGGGTTTACCCTGGCACTTCTGTGGAGTGTTTCCCAAGGGGTGGTGGTGTTGGCTGGTCTTCTTTGAGGAAGCAGGGCATTTCCTGAGGGTGGACAGTGTTGGCAGGGGTTACTTTGAAACAAAGGAGGACATCCCAAGGGCAGGGGGGACTGGCAGGTCCACACTGTGATGGAGACAGACTTCCTATGACCAGGCAGAGCTTGCTCTGGCGTTTCTGGGCTGCTAACTGGTGGGCAAGTGTGCTCACTGGGGCACAAGGAGTATTCTATGGAGGCCTGCCCCTTCTCCTCTCCCCTCCCCAACACTGGCGCCTTGCCTTTCCTTCCTGTCCAGATCTTCTCCCAGGTTCCCTCTGTTGTGGCTTTCTACTCCCCAGACCTTAGTGTGTTGCTCCCTCCACCTGTGATGCACAGCTTGCTAGTCCCCCAGACTGTCTCCACACCACCAACCCCAGCCCACTCCCTGGGAATAACCTCTGGAGCTTAGGTCTCGGTGCCCAGCCCCCACCCGAGTGTCTTGGTTTTTGGTGACTGTGCCAGTAGTTCAGATGATCTGTTCGGCTCTCACTCTGCTTTTCAGATCTCAGACCTACTGCTGCGTTCTTCTCAGCATCTGGAGATCCCTCTGACTTGGTTGATCTTTTCATCGATTAGGTGACTTTCCAGGGTGTGGGTTCCCTTTCTCCTTCACAGTTCCCTTTTGGGAGCACCCATTGGGTCCTGATTCCCCTTCTCTCACTCTCCTCTTTTTTTCTTATTTTACCCAGTTATGTCATGAGATTCTTGCCATTATTGGAGGTTTAAGTTCTTCTGCCAGCATGTAGTTGCTGTTCTGTGTGGGTCATTTAACATGTAGAGTGGGTTTTTTTGCTGAGTTTGTGGGAGAGGGTGAGTGCATCCCCCTATTCTTCTACCATCTTGCCTTCCTCCTCTTCAAAGTTTTGATTTCAGGGAGACTCACCTATCTGATGGTGGATGAAGTAAAGGAAATTTTTTTTGCATTTTTTCTTCAATGCAGTAGATAACTTTCTAATTTACTACAGCTCCTGAGGGTGGTTCTGCTACACATTCTTCAGTACCCATGCTGTCTAATATGATAGCTCTAGTCACATGTAGCTACCCAACATTGAAATGCAGCTAGTGTGACTGAGTAAATGAACTTTTTATTTTATTATAGTTTATTTACAATGTTCTGTCAATTTGTGCTATACAGCAAAGTGACCCAGTTATACATATATACGCACACACACACACACATACACTCTTTTTATCACATTATCCTCCATCATATTCCATCACAAGTGACAAGATATAGTTCCCTGTGCTATACAGCAGAATCTCATTACTTATCCATTCCAAATGCAATCATTATCATCTGCTAACCCCAAACTCCCAGTGCATCCCACTCCCATCCCCTTGGCAACCACAAGTCTGTTCTCCATGTCCATGAGTTTGTTTCTTTTCTATAGATATGTTCATTTGTGCCATATATTAGCTTCCAATTATAAATGATATCATATAGTATTTGTCTCTCTCTTTCTGACTTGCTTCACTTAGTATGAGAGTCTCTAATTCCATCCATGATGGTGCAAATGGCTTGATCTTGTTCTCTTTTATGGCTGAGTAGTTTCCCATTGTGTATATGTCCACATTTTCTTAACCCATTCATCTGTCGATGGACATTTAGGTTGTTTCCATGTCTTGGCTATTGTGAATAGTGCTGCAATGGTTATAGAAGTGCATGTGTCTTTTTCAATGAAAATTTTGTCCAGATATATGCCTAGCAGTGGTATTGCTGGATGATATGGTAGTTCTATATTTAGTGTTCCGAGGTACCTCCATACTGTTTTCCATAGTGGTTGTACCAATTTACATTCCAACCAAGAGTGTAGGAGGCTTCCCTTTTCTCCACACCCTCTCTAGCATTTGTTATTTGTAGTCTTATTAATGATAGCCATTCTGACTGGTGTGAGGTGGTACTTCATTGAGTTTTGATTTGTGTTTCTTTAATAATTAGTAATATTGAGCATTTTTTTTTTCATGTGCCTGTTGGCCATCTGTATGTCTTCTTTGGAGAAATCTATATTCAGGTTTTCTGCCCATTTTGCAATTGGGTTGTAGGTTTTTTTTGCTGTTGAGTTGCATTAATTGTTTGTATATTTTAGAGATTAAGCACTTGTCAGTTCCACCGTTTGAAATTATTTTTTCCCATTCCATAAGTTGTCCTTTTATGTGGTTTCCTTTGCTGTGCAAAAGCTTTTAAGGTTGATTAGGTCCCATTGGTTTCTTTTTGTATTTATTTCTATTGCATTGGGAGAGTGATCTGAGAAAATATTTGTAAGGTTGATGTCAGAGAACATTTTGCCTGTGTTCTCTTCTAGGAGTTTTATGATGTCTTATGTTTAAGTCTTTAAGCCATTTTGAGTTTATTTTTGTGCATGGTATGAGGGTGTATTCTAGTTTCATTGATTTACATATACCTGTCCAATTGTCCCAGCACCTCTTGCTGAAAAGATTTTCTTTTTCCCATTTTATTTAATTTTTTTATAATGATTTTTATTTTTTCCATTGTAGCTGGTTTACACTGTTCTGTCAGTTTTCTACTGTACAGCAAGGTGACCCAGCACACATAAATGTATACATTCTGTTTTCTCACATTATCATGCACCATCATAAATGACTAGATATAGTTGCCAGTGCTATAGAGCAGGATCTCATTGCCTATCAATTCCAGAGGCATAGCTGGCATCCCTTAACCCCAAGTTCCCAATTCATCCCACTCCCTCCCCTTCCCCCTTGGCAACCAAGGGTCTACTCTCCAAGTCCATGATATTCTTCTCTGTGGAAAGGTTCATTTGTGCCATATATTAGATTCCAGATATAAGTGATATCATATGGTGTTTATCTTTCTCTTTCTGAATTAGTTGACTCAGTATGAGAGTTTCTAGTTCCATCATGTTGCTGCAAATGGCATTATTTTGCCAAAGCAATCCTGAGGAACAGAAACCAAGCAGGAGGCATAACTCTCCCTGACTTCAGGCAATATTACAAAGCCACAGTCATCAAAACAGTGTGGTACTGGTACCAAAACAGACAGACAGACCAATGGAACAGAATAGAGAACCTAGAAATAAACCCTGACACCTATGGTCAATTAATCTTTGACAAGGGAGGCAAGAACATCAAATGGGAAAAAGAAAGTCTATTCATCAAACATTGTGAGGAAACCTGGACAGCTGCATGCAAAGCAATGAAACTAGAACACACCCTCACACCATGCACAAAAATAAACTCAAAATGGCTGAAAGACTCAAATATAAGACAAGACACCATCAAACTCCTGGAAGAGAACATAGGCAAAACATTCTCTGACATCAACCTCATAAATAGTTTCTCAGGTCAGTCTCCCAAAGCAACAGAAGTAAGAGCAAAAATAAACCAATGGGACCTAATCAAACTGACAAGCTTTTGCACAGCAAAGGAAACCCAAAAGAAACCAAAAAACAACTTACAGAATGGGAGAAAATGGTTTCAAATGATGCAACGGACAAGGGCCTAATCTCTAGAATATACAAGCAACTTAGACAACTCAACACCAAAAAAGGCAACAACCCAATGGAAAAAATGGGCAAAAGACCTAAATAGACATTTCTCCAAAGAAGATATACAGATGGCCAACAGGCACATGAAAAAATGCTCAGCATCCCTGATTATTAGAGAAATGCAAGTCAAAACTACCATGAGATACCACCTCATACCAGTCAGAATGGCCATCATTAAGAAGTCCACAAATAACAAGTGCTGGAGGGTTGCGAAGAAAAGGGAACCCTCCTGCACTTTTGGTGGGAATGTAAGCTGGTACAGCCACTATGGAGAATAGTATGGAGGTACCTTAGAAATTTATACATAGAACTACCGCATGACCCAGGAATCCCACTCTTGGGCATATATCCGGACAAAACTTTCCTTGAAAAAGACACATGCACCCACATGTTCATTGCAGCTCTATTCACAATAACCAAGAGTTGCAAACAACCTAAATGTCCATCGACAGGTGAATGGATTAAGAAGATGTGGTATATATACACAATGGAATACTACTCAGCCATAAAAACAATGGCATTCCATTGAGTTTGAATGGTTGTCTTTTCATTATCATTTGTCTCTAAGTATTTTTGTGTTTCCTTTTTGATTTCCTCATTGTCACATTGATATTTTAGTAGTATGTTGTTTAGTCTCCATGTAGTTAGTTTTTTTCTCATTTCTTTTCCAGTGGCTGATTTCTAGTATCATGCCAATGTGGTCAGAGAAGATACTTGAAATAATTTCTATGCTCCTAAATTTGTTGAAGTTAGTTTTGTGCCCCAGTATGTGGTCAGTCCTTGAGAATGTTCTATGTGCACTTGGGAAGAATGTATATTCTGCTTTTTTTGGTGTGGTGTACTGAAAATGTCAATCAAGATTGACTTTTCTTATTGTGTCCTTTAGGATCTCTGCCGCCGTATTGATTTTTTGTCTAGAGCATCTGCCCATTGATGTGAGTGGGATGTTAAAGCCTCCTATTATTATTGTATTCCCATCAATTTTTCCTTTTTAGTCTGTTAGTATTTGTTTTGTGTATTTGGTTGCTCCTTTATTAGGGGCATCTATATTGATGAGGGTAATGTTTTCTTCTTGAATGGATCCTTTTATAATTAAATAGTGTCCTTCTTTGTCTTTCTTTATGGCCTTCGTTTTAAAGTCTATTTTGTCTGATATGAATGTTACAACTTCTGCTCTCCTCTCTTTTTGTGCATGAATATTTTTTTCCATCCCCTCACTTTCAATTTATATGTGTCCTTTGCCATAAGGTGAGTCTCTTGTAGGCAGCGTATTGTAGTCTTTCTTTGCTTTTGTTTTTTTTTTTTTAATCCAGTCTGCCACTCTGTGTCTTTTGATTGGAGCATTTAGTCTGTTGACATTTAAGGTAATTGTTGATAAATATGTATTTATTGACATTTTATTTTATTTTATTTTCTGTTGTTTTGCCATTTCTTGGGCCGCTCCTGTGGCATATGGAGGTTCCCAGGCTAGGGGTCTAATTGGAGCTGTAGCTGCTGGCCTACAACAGAGCCACAGCAATGCAAGATCCAAGCCACATCTGCAACCTACCCCACAGCTCATGGCAACGCTGGATCCTTAACCCACTGAGCAAGGCCAGGGATCGAATCTGCAACCTCATGGTTCCTAGTCAGATTCGTTAACCACTGAGCCACGATGAGAACTCCCATGTATTTATTGCCATTTTAAAACTTGTTTTCCAGTTGAATCTATGTTTCTCCTTTGTTATTTTATTTTTTTTGGATGGATGATTTTCTTTCATGCTTTTGTCCTCTTCTTTTTAGTTTTTGTCAGTATAATGTTGCTTTTAATTTGTGATTGCTCTGTTTTTCAAATATGTTAACCCCTTCCTATATCTGCTTTCTTTAGCCTGATAGTCATATAGGCTCAAATATATTAAAAAAAGTCTAGTCTTTCTTACTTTCCTTCCACACATTTTAAGATTTTCATGTCCGTTTTTTTAAATGCCTTTGTATTTATTGTTTTGCTGTTCCTTGTGTTTATCATCACTTTTACAATAGATTTCTTTTTTCTTTTAGATATGTATACTGGCTTACTTAAGTGATTACTTTCCAATTATGGTTTCTTCCATGCCATTTCTTCTTTTTTCTTTCCTTCCATTATTTCTTTTAGAATTGGTTTTGTATTGCTGTACTCTCTTAGTTTTTGTTTGTTGGAGAAATTCCTTATTTCTCCTTCTATTTTAAATGATATTCTTGCTGGATAGAGTATTCTAGGGTGCAAATTTTTCATTTTTAGAACTTGGAATATATTTTGCTACTCTCTTCTGGCCTGTACTGTCTTTGTAGAGAAATCAGCTGATAGCCTTATGGGGATTCCCTTATAGTTAACGCCTTGTTTTCCCCTTCCTTCCTTTAGAATCCTCTCTTTAACTTTTGCCATTTTTATTAGAGTATGTCTTGGTGTGTCCTGTTTGGGTTCAACTTATTTTAGGTCTTCTGTACTTCCTGTATCTTGCTATCAATTTCCTTTAGAGTTGTAAAGTTTTCAGCCATAATTTCTGCAAATATATTTTCCATTCCCTTTTCTTTTTCTTCTCTTTATGCAATCCCTATTAGGTGTAGGTTGGCCTGCTTTATATTATCCCATAGATCTCTTATATTGCTTTCATGTTTTTTTCATTTGATTTTCTGTGTGCTATCCCAATTGGGTGATTTCCATTATTCTGCCTTCCAAGTCACTAATTCATTCTCTTGCATTATTCATTCTGCTCTTCAGTGCCTTCAGCTTAGCTTTCATCTCTGAAAATGAATTTTCTAATTTTTCTTGGCTCCTCCTTATATTTTCTAGTTCCTTTCTAAAGTGATCTGCATTGCTATTCATATCTTCTCGTAATTCCTTCAGTATTTTCACTGTCTCCTTTTTGAACTCAGTATCTGTTAGACTGCAGAGGTATTTTTCATTGTGTGCACCTTCTTTTAACTGGGAATGGTTCCTGAGAGTCTTCATTTTGCTTATATATTTCTTATTCTGTGAATTTATGGGAAACTACTACTATGGTCTTGGAGGGCTATTTATATGCACAGGTACCCCTGAGTATTTCATGAGGGTTTACTATTTATTTTTAGGATGCTGCCTGTGCTTCCACGGAGATGGAAGCAATGGGCAGGACTAGAGCCAGTGCCTGGTTGCTGGACCCTTGACAGTGGCAAGGACCTGCAGAAAGGTGGCTCAGAATGCTCTAGTTGCAGGGCCCTGGGAAGTAGCAGTGACCTTCAGGCAGGTATAAGCAGCACCCAGAGCGTTTGGCAGTGGCAGTGGTAGAACTTGTGCAATCCCATGGGAGTGAGAGCACCAACAGGTGGTGCTCAGTTTCAGTGCCCTTCTCTGTGCTGACCTCTGAGGTGACTGGGGTTGCAGGTGGTGCCCGTTCACAGACCCCTAGAGGTGGTGGGCCATGCCCACCTCTGGAATCTGAGATGGCTGTGGTGGTTTGCCCACTCCAGCTGCAGACCATGCAAGAGGCCCTTTGTCGTGCTTAGCCCATACAGGAGGAGCTACTACCTGTAGTCCACACAAGAGGGGCCCACTGCCTGTAGCTCACGAAGAGATGCCTTGCTGACCATAGCCCCATCCTCTAAGAGTCAGCGCACACACAGAGAAAGATATTGCTATGGCAGTCTGCTCCTCCTCATCTTGCCCTTTCCAACAATGGCAACTTGCTTTTCCTGTGGGTCCAGACCTCCTCCCAGGTTCCCTTGGCTATGGCACTCTGCACCCCAGCCCTTGGTGCACTACTCCCTGGCCCCTCAGCTTGTCACCACACAGCCAACCCCAGTCTTCTCCCTGAAACTAACCTCCAGAGCCTGAGTGTCAGTGCCCAGCTCCCTTTCAAGTGTCTCAGGCTGTGTTGTCCTGGGAGGTGGTACCGATGATCTGTGCAACTTTGTCTGTGCTTTGCCCTCCTTTGTTCAGCTGCTGCACTTTTCTCTGAGGCTCTAAGGTCTTACCTTCTCAGCTGATCTTTCCCTGAGTTAGGTGGCTTCCCAGGGTGTGGGTTTCTTTTCTCTTTTAGAGCTCCCTCCCAGGAGTGCTAGTCCTAACCTGATCCTGATTCCTTTCTCTCTCTTTTTTTCCTCTGTTGTTTTACCTAGTTACGTGGAGGGTTTCTTGCCCTTTTTGTAGGTTTAAGGTCTTCTGCCAGTGTTCAAGAGATGTTCTGTGTGAATCATTCTACTTGTAGATGGGTTTTTTAATGTGTTTGTGGGAGAAGGGGAGTACCATGTTTTACTCCTTTGCCGTCTTGATCTCACTGCCCATGAACTTTTGATTATACTCAATTTCAGATAATGTAGATAAAACTTTAAAAACTGAAAAGTGACCAGCTATGGGAAAAATTTAAGAACATTTGGAACAAGTTAGGAATGGGAACCTACTTTATCAACTGTAAATTTTCTGAAATTTAAATAAAGATCAAAAATTAAACGATGAAAAATTTTGAGATGTGTTGTAAGTATAAAGTACACACTGGATTTTGAGACTTAGCATGAAGAGGAATGCAAAATATTTCATTAATAATTTTCTAGGCTGTTTGCATGGTAAAATCATGGTATTTTGGATATGTGGAATTATATAGATGCCAATTCACTTTAATTTTATTATTTTACTTAATTTTATTATTAGAAAAATTTTGAATTACATCGGTGTCTTGCATTGTATATCTACTACACCATGGCTTTCCCAGATGTACCAGCATCTATCCAGTATACTTTTAGCTTTCATCGCCCTCCTCACCCCTGAACATCTACTATTTTATTTTATTTTTTATTACTCAAATGAGTTTATCAAATCTGTAGTTGTATAATGATCATAACAATCTGATTTCACAGGATTTCCATCCCACAGCCCAAGCACATCTCCCCACCCCTCAAAGTCTCCTGCGGAGACCATAGGTTTTTCAATGTCTGTGAGTCAGCATCTTTTCTGCAAAGAAGTTCAGTCTGTCCTTTTTTCAGTTTCCACATGTCAGTGAAAGCATTTGATGTTGGTGTCTCATTGTCTGACTGACTTCACTTAGCATGATAATTTCTAGGTCCATCCATGTTGCTAAAAATGCCGGTATTTCTTTCTTTTTAAAGGCTGAGTAATATTCCATTGTGTATATGTACCACATCTTCTTGATCCACTCCTCCGTCGATGGACATTTAGGTCATTTCCATGTCTTGGCTATTGAAAATAGTGCTGTGATGAACACTGGAGTACACGTGTCTTTGCGAGTCATGGTTTTCTCTGGATAGATGCCCAGGAGTGGGATTGCTGGATTAAATGGTAGTTTTGTTTTTAGTTTTCTGAGGAATCTCCATACTGCTTTCCACAGTGGTTGCACCACTTTACAATCCCAACAACAGTGTAATAGGGTTCCTTTTTCTCCACACTCTCTCCAGAACTTATTGTTTGTAGACTTTTTGATGATGGCCATTCTGGCTGGTATAAGGTGGTACCTGATAGTGGTTCTGATTTGCATTTCTCTAAGAATGAGTGATGTTGAACATCTTTTCATGTGTTTTATGGCCATCTGTATGTCTTCTTTGGAGAACTGTCTGTTCAGATCTTCTGCCCATTTTTGGGTGGGGTTGTTTGTTTTTTTGGCATGGAGCTGCAGAAGTTGTTTATAAACTTTGGAGATGAATCCCTTGTCAGTTGATTAACTTGCAAAGATTTTCTCACATTCTGTGGATTGTCTTTTTGTTTTGTTTAGGGTTTCCTTGGCTGTGCAGAAACTTTGAAGTTTGATTAGGTCCCATTTGTTTACTTCTGTTTTTATTGTCAATAGTCTAAGAGGTGGATCTGAGAAGATGTTGCTGTGGTTTATGTCAGAGAGTGTTTGGCCTATGTTTTCCTCTAAGAGTTTTATAGTGTCTGGTCTGATATCTAGGTCTTTAATCCATTTGGAGTTTATTTTTGTGTATAGTGCTAGGGAGTGTTCTAATTTCATTCTTTTCTATGTGGCTGTCCAAGTTTCCCAGCACCACTTATTGAACAAGCTGGCTTTTCTCCATTGTATATCCTTGGCACCTTTTTTATAGATTAGTTGGCTGTAGGTGTGTGGGTTTAATTCTGGGCTTTCTATCCTGTTCCACTGATCTATATGTCTGTCATTGTGCCAGTAACCATACAGTTTTGATGACTGTTGCTTTGTCGTATAGTCTGAAGTCCAGGAGTCTGATTCTTCCAGCTACATTTTTCTTTTTCTTTTTCTTTTTCATGATATCTTTGGCTATTCTGTATCTTCTCTGCTTCCAAACAATCTTTAAAATATTTTGTTCGAGTTCTGTGTAGAATGCAATTTGATAGGGATTGCATTGAATCTATAGATTGTCTTGGGCAGTATAGTCATTTTGATAATATTAGCTCTTCCAATCCAAGAGCATTGTATGTCTTTCCATCTATTTGTGTCATCTTTGATTTCTTTCATCAGTGTCTTATAGTTTTCAGAGCACAGGTCTTTTTTCTCTTTGGGTAGGGTTACTCCTAGGTATTTTATTCTTTTGGATGCAATAGTAAACGGGATTGCTTCCCTAATTTCTTTTTCTGCTCTTTCATTGTTAGTGTATAGAAATACTGTCAATTTCTGTGTATTAATTTTGTAACCTGCAACTTTGCCAAATTCATGGATGAGCTCTAACAGTTTTCTGGTAAAGTCTTTAGGATTCTCTAGGTATAGTATCTTGTCATCTGTAAATAGTGATAATTTTACTTCTTCCTTTCCAATTTGGATTCCTTTTATTTCTTTTACTTCTCTGATTGCTGTGGCTAGGACTTCCAAAACTACGTAGAAGAGTAGTGACGAGAGCAGACATCCTTGTCTTGTTCCTGATGTCAGCGGGAATTCTTTCAGCTTTTCACCATTGAGAATGATGTCTGCTGTGGGTTTGTCATATATGGCCTTTATGATGTTAAGGTAGGTTCCCATTATGCCCACTTTCTGAAGGGTTTTTATCAGAAATGGGTGTTGGATTTTGTCAAAGGTTTTTTCTGCATCTTTTGAGAGGATCATTTGGTTTTTATTCTTCAGTTTGTTAATGTGGTGTATCACACTGATGGATTTGGAGATATTGAAGAAACGTTGCATCACTGAGATAAATCCCACTTGATCATGATGTACAATGCTTTTAATGTATTGTTGGATTCAGTTTGCTAGTATTTTGTTGAGGATTTTTGCATCGATGTTCGTCAGTGAAATTGGCCTGTAGTTTTCTTTTTTTGTGGTATCTTTGTCTGGTTTTGGTATCAGGGTGATGGTGGCCTCATAGAATGAGTTTGGGAGTATCCCTTCTTCTGCAATTCTTTGAAATGGTTTCAGAAGGATAGGAATTAGCTCTTCTCTAAATGTTTAATAGAAGTCGCCTGTGAAGCCAACTGGTCCTGGACTTTTGATTGTTGGAAGTTTTTTAATCATAGTTTCAATTTCAGTTCTTGTGATTGGTCCCTTCATCTTTTCTATTTCATCTTGGTTTCACCTTGGAAGATTGTGCTTTTCTAAGAATTTGTCCATTTCTTCTAGGTTTTCCATTTTATTGGCATATAGTTGCATATAGTAGTCCCTTATGATCCTTTGTATTTCTGTGGTGTCTGTTGTTACCTCTCCTTTTTCATTTCTAGTAGTCTTTTATGATCCTTTGTATTTCTGTGGTATCTGTTTTTACTCTCCTTTTTCATTTCTAATTTTGTTGATTTGAGTCCTCTCTCTTTTTTTCTTGATAAGTCTGGCTAGGGGTTTATCAATTTTGTTTATCTTTTCAAAGAACCAGTTTTTTTGTTTCAGTGATCTTTTCTATGGTTTTCTTTGTGTCTATTTCATTGATTTCTTCTCTGATCTTTATGATTTCGTTCCTTCTACTAACTTGAGGTCTTGTCTGTTCTCTCTCGAGCTGCTTTAGATGTAGAATTAGCTTGCTTATTTGAGCTTTTTCTTGTTTCCTGAGGTGGGCTTGTATTGCTATAAACTTTCCTCTTAGAATGGCTTTTGCTGCATACCATAGGTTTTGGAGTGTTGTATCTTTGTTGTCATTTGCTGCTAGGTATTTTTTAATATCCTCTTTTATTTCTTCAGTGATCCATTGGTTGTTTAGTAGTATGTTTAGTCTCCATGTGTTTGTGTTTTTTGCAGTTTTTTTCTTGTTGTTGATTTCCAGTCATATAGCATTGTGGTTGGAAAAGATGCTTGATATGATTTCAATTTTCTTAAAGTTACTGAGGTTGGACTTGTAGCCCAGGATGTGATCCATCTTAGAGAATGTTCCATGTGCACTTGAGAAGAATGTGTATTCTGTTGCTTTTGGATGGAATGTCCTATAAATATCTCTTAAGTCCATCTGGTCTAATGCTTCATTCAGGGCCTGTGTTTTCTTATTGATTTTCTGTCTGGTTGATCTGTCCATTGCTGTTATTGGGGCATTAATGTCCCCGACTATGATTGTGTTATTGTCGATTTGTCCTTTTTAAGGTTGTTTACAGTTGCTTTATATATTGTGGTGAACTTATGTTGGGTGCATGGATATTTAAAATTGTTATATCTTCTTCTCAGATTGATCCTTTGACCATTATGTAATGACCTTCTTTGTCACTTAAAATATTCATTTTAAAGTCTATTTTGTCTGATATGAGTATTGCTACTCCAGCTTTCTTTTGATCCCCGTTTGCATGAAATATTTTCTTCCATCCTCTCACTTTCAATTTGTATGTGTCCCTAGAAGTGAAGTGGGTCTCTTGAAGACAGCATATATATATGGGTCTTGTTTTTGTATCCATTCAGGCAGTCTCTGTCTTTTGCTTGGGGCGTTTAGTCCATTAACATTTAAGTTAATTATTGATATGTATGTTCTTACTGCCATTTTATTAATTGCTTTGTATTTGTTTTTGTTGCTCTTTTTTCTTTCCTTCTTCTTTTGTTCTTTTCTGCCTAGAGAAGTTCCTTTAGTATTTGTTGTAAGGCTGGTTTAGCATTGCTGAATTCTCTTAGCTTTTGCTTATCTGTGAAGCTTTTGGTTTCTTCTTCAAATCTGAATGAGAGCCTTGCTGGGTAGAGTAATCTTGGTTGGAGGATTTTTCCTTTCATCACGTTAAGTATATCATGCCACTCCCTTCTGGCCTGCAGAGTTTCTGTTGAAAAATCTGCCAATAAACTGATTCGGGTTCCCTTGTATGTTATTTGTTTCTTTTCCCTATCTGCTTTCAAGATTTTCTCTTTGTCTTTAATTTTGGTTAGTTTGATTAATATGTGTCTTGGTGTATTCCTCCTTGGGTTTATTTTATATGGTACTCGTTGTGCTCCCTGGATATGAGTGATTCCTTTCTCATGTGAGGGATTTTTTGGCTATTATCTCTTGGAATATTTTTTCTGTCTCCTTCTCTCTCTCTTCTCCTGGCACCCCTATAATGCAGATGTTTTTGTGTTTAATGTTGTCCCAGAGTTCTCTGAGACTATCTTCATTTGTTTTCAATTTTTTTTCTCTTTTCTGTTCCTCATCTGTGATTTCCACTAATCTGTCCTCCACCTTGCTTATTCGTTCTTCTGCCTCCTGTATACTGCTGTTAGCTGCTTCTAGTGAATTTTTTATTTCAGTTATTGTATTTTGCATCTCTTCTTGTTTAAGTTTTATATCTTGTATCTCTTTGGTCAGTGTTTCCTGTAAGTTATCCATCTTTGCCTCCAGTTTATTTCCAAAGTCTTGCATCATCTTCAGCATCAACAGTCTAAAGTTTTTCCTGGAGGCTGACAATCTCCTGATCACTTAGCTGTTTTTCTGTGTTTTTTTTTCATTTCTCCCACATCTGAGTTATAGTTCTCTGTCTTTTCATTTTTATAGGGTTTTGGTGTGGTGACTTTTTACAGATAACAGAGTTTTAGTCTCTCTTACTTCTGATGTCTGCTGCCTTGTGGCTGAAGTCAGTATGGGGGATTTGCTGTAGGCTTCCTGATGGGAGGGGCTGATGCCTTCCCACTGGTGGGTGGAGCTGATTCTATCCCTCTGGTGGATGGGGCTTAGTCTCTGTATGGGATTAGAGGCTGCTGTGTGCCTAAGGGTTCTTTAGGTAACCTGTTTACTGAGGGGCTTGGCTGTGATCCCACCTGGCTTATTGTTTGCCCTGGGGCTTTTCATTGCTGACTGATGGGTGGGGCCAGATTTTCCCAAAATGGCCACCTCCAGAGAAAGGCCCTGCTGCTGAATATTCCCGAGGGCTTTGCTTTCAATGTCCTTCCCTCACAACGAGCCATGTTCACCCCCGTTTTCCCAGGAAGTCCTCCAAGAACTGCAGTCAGGTTTGACCCAGATTCCCTTGGAGACTTTGCTTTGCCCTGGGACCCAGTGCATGTAAAAGTCTGTGTGTGCCTTTTAAGAATGGGGTCTCCATTTCCCCCAGTCCTGTGGAGCTCCTGTGCACAAACCCCACTGGCCTTCAATGCCAGATACTCCAGGGGCTCTTTCTCCCAGTGCCAGATCCCCACATGTGAGAGTTTGATGTGGGGCTCAGAACTCTCACTCCTGTAGGTGAGTCTCTGTGAACCAGTTAGTTTCCAGTCTGTGGGGCTTCCCACCCAGGAGGTATGGGGTTGTTTATATCACGAAATCGCCTCTTCTACCTCTTGATGTGTCCTCCTCTTTGTCTTCTGGAGTAGGATATCTTTTTTAAGGTTTCCGGTCCATTTGGGTGAAGAATGCTCAGCCTTTAGTTGTGAATTTTGTTGTTTTTAGGAGAGAAGTTGAGCTCCAGTCCTTCTATTCCACCATCTTATTCTGTACAAGCTGAACATCTACTATTTTAAAAGGGGAGAAGGAATTATTTTCTTTCACTGGAGCCTCCTGGAAGAAAGTCTTTATCTTTCTTTTCTTCATCAAACTTACTTCTGTATGCATTCTTTATGGCACCCCTTCTTCAACTATGAGCTTTCCATTTACAGTTCACCATTGTGTCACAAATTTATCAAATCATTTTCTGAAAACAGTTTGTTGAAAGAAAATTGAATGAGAGGACCCAGGCATCTGAATTGGGGAGATTTTATGAGAGTGACAAGATATTGTACAACTGTGGTATTTTCAGAATATCTCTGAGCCTCAGATTCATCTTCTATACCTTGGAAATAATGATACCTGCTTCACAGATTAGATATAAGAATGAAAAGTCATATAAGCACCCAGTAAAGTAATATTTGGGGGTTGTTTTTGTTTATTTGTTCTTTTTCTAAATTAGTAGATTTTTATTTAAGTAACACAATCATCCAGGAAGATGCATGCACCATAAAGGCACCATTGATGAGCCATCACAAAGTGATTGTCCCCATTATCCCTATTCAGATGAAGCAATAGATAATCAGTGCCTCAGAAGCTTTCTTCATGCTCCCTTCAGAGTTGACCCACCAGATTTGCTTGGTCTATTTTCAAACATTATATCCATGTAATGTAGTATGCATTCTTTTATATTTTGCTTTTAATTCCACATCATATTTCCAAGATATGTCAGTGTTGTATATAACAATATGTGGTATTACTGTGTTTTTTTGTGGTATTGCCGTTGTTTAACAGTCTGTTTTGTGACTATACTGTGATCAGTCTGTTCTTGATTGTTATATAAATGATTTTCAGCAGGAGGAAAGTATGCACATGTTGCTGTGAACATTTTTGTGCATGATTTCTGCTACTCATAAGTACTTATTTTTGTTAGATCTATGACCTGGAGTATTAATAGCTGAATCATAAGGTGTGTCTATCTTTAACTTTAATTGGTACTGCCAGTTCCTTTTCAAAGGTAGTTGTACCAAATTTATCTTCACACCAGCTATTTATGGAAACTCCAGTTACTCCATATCTTTGATAGCAAGCACTTTGTATCTTGTTGTGATTTTAATTTGCTTGTCTCTAATCCCTTAAGAAATTAATCTTGTTTAAATTTCAGTGCTGCTTTGTCAGAATTGACTTTCTGATCTTTTAGATTTATTTTGGCCTAGAACTGTACTCTTCATGGTGGACAACTGACCAGTTGATGCTCTTAGTAGGTTTTCTTAGTACAGATTCCTATTTTAAAAATTAGCAAATATGTGGACATTTTTCTCATGTAATAATGCAGTTAAAAATCAATACTTTTTCTAAGTATAGTTTTAAAAATATTTCCTTCATCTTTATATCCTGATGAGTACTTGGCAAAGGGATAGAGTAATTCTCTGGTATAAATGGATATCTCATGATTATCAACAAATAAAATGGATTCCATCTGTGATATTCAGATAGTTTTTGAATCACAAGTTACCTAGTTTGGCATGTGCCATGATAATATCTCCTAATTTTTTAGCCATTAATAACCATCCCCACTACTACTCACCCTTATCACAAACAGGATCAGAAACAAATTCAACTACATGAAGGTGACAAATACAAAGGAGAGTCAGTGAGAAGAGATTGATTTATATTTTTGGCTTCATGTTCAGGCTTGATATTTTCTAATCTTGTATTGATTTTTTTATTTCCTTTATATATTGATTAGATAGATCAAATACATGGCTACAAAGAATTTTTGAGTTATATGATATGATGTTACTTCAGATGATGAAATTATTTGAAGATCTAGGCAATATGTTTGTTTTTTTTAAGGCTCTGTGTACTCTGAGAAAACCTTTGTTTTCATCACTTCACTAGCATGCCAAGGAATCCCCCATGAACAAACTGGGAATTGAGAGTCACAACAATGCCAAGAGCATTACTATATAAGAGCTGTTGGATTTTGTCTATTTACTGCTTTTTATAGTAGAGAAAGCTTAGTGTCTATTCTTGCCAGTATTCTTTAGCAGGATTTATGATGGTTTAGATTACTGTTCAGCAAATATTAATTCCCTTGCCACTCCTGCTGTGGGAAGAGTAAACTCCCTTGCACTGTTGATATTAGGCTTGTTAAATTATTAGAGTGACACAGGTAGAGTCCTTAATTACACTCATGTGGTTTGGATTGGCATTTGGACCCTTGGCATTCATCAGGAGAAGAAAATGGCCAGGTGGCCAATGGTCCAGAGAGCGTGAAAATGATGTGTAGCACATCAGAACCCAACCTAGATCCCAGATTCTAGAGCATGGAGTCCAGCTTAGCCAAGATGAGTGGAAGCTGACCTCCAAGCTCATGAAGGGGAAATAAGGTCTTGCTATTTTAAGCCATTCAGCTTTGGTGTGGTTTGTTAGGTGGCATTATTATCAAAAATGCTGAGAGTTTCTAAATTTATTGTTCAAGAATAGAGTCTGTGAGAAGAGATTGATTTATATTTTTGGCTTCATGTTCAGGCTTGATATTTTCTGATATATCAAAGTCCTCAAATATAAGACTTCACTTAGTAAATTAGTAAAAAAAAAATCTGTCCATATTTTTGGCTATTTATAATGTGCCAGTTGCTGTGCTCCATTCTAGGGAAAGATAGTGAAGAAAATCACCATGGGGAAACTTGACAAGGTAATTACAATACAGTGTTTCTGATAGGGATACCTATTACTGGGTGATTTAGAAGGGGGACCAGAAATGGTCTTGACAATGCAAGGAAGTTTTGTCAGAGATGAATTGTGAGTAGGAATTATCCATGTTATTTTAGGTAGAGGTAATAACATGTTCAAAAACATAGAAACAAGAAGACATGTTCATTTGGTGTATTACAGGGAGTGTTTATGCCAGGGACTGTATGGAGTACAAAGAAAAATATAGGTCTGGAGGGGTAAATAGTTTGAGGGGCTAAGCAGGTAGAAAGCATGTCTGGGGTTTCTAGCAGCACACTAAATGTAAAGAATGATTAAAGTTCCGATGATATTATTGGTTTTTAAGGTTCAGTTATGCATGAAACCAAGGATACATATCTGGGTAACTCCTACCTTTATGAGACATAAAAAAGCAATGGGCTCATTAACAGCTGTTTGTGGTGCACTGTGGATATGATGGCAGGTGAAAATAATACAGTTACTTCCCTCAGATGTTACTGTTGGTTAGAAGTACAGAGATAGAGGAAAGTCTAATACATAATGTTAAGTGTTAAAATATGGAAATATATTGGTCAAAGTGGGGAGAGGCCCAGAAAGATTTCAGAGAAAGCAACACCTAAGCTGAGAACATAAAGGAGGAATAAGAATGACTCAAGTCAAGAATAAGAAAAATATCTTTCCAGGTAGAGCAAATGGAATGTTTAAGATTCTCAAGGATTAGAGAAAAGATGGTGAGTCTGTGCAGAGGGCTGATTTCTTTTAAAAGACACACTACGAAAGGTAAATAGGGCCAGATCATGAGTCATATTATGGAGTTTGGACTTTAAGAACAAGGAGAAACCATTGAGGGATTTTAAAGGAGGATTGAGAAACAGCCATGGAGTGGAACAGGCAGAACTT
Source organism: Phacochoerus africanus (assembly GCF_016906955.1). Classification (NCBI taxonomy): domain Eukaryota; kingdom Metazoa; phylum Chordata; class Mammalia; order Artiodactyla; family Suidae; genus Phacochoerus; species Phacochoerus africanus. The sequence goes on from NC_062546.1 coordinate 77,913,489, forward strand.
GATGACTGTGTTGGCTGGGTTATTAAAGAAAAGGAACACATGGAGGACACTCAGCAAACTAACTTGCACACATCACTAAGGGTTGACACCATTGGGAACAAAGACGGGGCACAGGTCCACAGAATTGGTGATGAGGATTTAAGGGTAATGTTAAATCAAATTAAAGGAATTGGACAAATAGCTGTTAGGGACAGAGTAAGAGAATCAGTGTAGTGCTTCTTCACCAATCGAGGGGGAACACCTAGTTTTAAGAAAGAGGAATTGTGAATCAGTACCAACATGGCAAAGAATTTGAGAATACTGAGGAGGAAGCCACATTCAAATTTGGATATTCGGGGTTTGTCAGTGACTTTTGTGAAAGTGGTTTTAGTAAATTGGTGTGTGTAGAGGCCAGATTATAAGAAGCTTAGGAGCAAGTGAGTGAAGAAATGAAGAGACAGTGAAAGAAATTATGGAATGGCAGCTTAAAGAAGTAGCTGTGTTAGAGACAGGAATATTAGGAGAAGGAACTCAAGTCAGTTTGTGTGCTGAGAAGAAAGATCCAGGGAAAAGGAAGAGAGTTAAGATGTGTACTGGGGGTTGGGCGTGGGGTGGGGGGGTGCACTTACCAATCATGTTCTGAAGGAAATTGAAGGCTTGTGTTCAGCCTCAAGGCTGAAGAACTTATCCTCAATAAGGAACACAGACACTTCATCTTCAGGATGGAAGAACAAGGAAGGGCACTGTTTATGAAAATAAGTCATTTTAAGGTGGTGGAAAGCAAGGCTTAAGGAGCTGCTGTTTGTTGACTGCTACTCCAAAAGCTAGAAGAGGAAGTCATCAGGTAGCTGAGTTTAAGAAAAGTGGGAAAGATGATAACTATTTTTCTGAGGAAACTGCTAAGGAGATAGTTCTTAGCTGAAAACCATAAACTTCACTCTGATTAGTTTTGGTAGAAGCAGAATTTCTTAAGGGGTGTTAGCTAGTTTATAGGATTATCAGGAGTTCCAGTGAGCCACAGCTGTGGACAGTGCTCAATGCATGATGGCCCCTAGTAAAAAGCCACTACTCTCAGCATGTGGTGCCTGTGTCTCAGTTCATCAAAATATTAGGTGTACCTGTCAAACTCCAGATAGGATATTAAATGTCTCTGAGTAGCCAAATGCTTGGAACCACTGGGACTCACCAGGTGCCAAAAGATGGATTCAATGACTGTATCCTCATCTGGCCTTCTTCTGTAGAAGAGACTGCTGTTTGTACCTCCAAATATATTCTGTTCTTCTTCCATTGTAATAGAACATTTAGTCAGTTATGTAGCCAGCTGTACAGAGTAAACACTACATTTATCAAGTCTCTTCTGAAGATGCATGTGGCCCTGTCACCTAAGTTTTGCCTAATAGGAGACAGTCAGAAGTATTGTAGAGAAGCTGCTGACAGAGAAGATGAATAATTGCCTGGGGTTAGTTAAGTAATCAGCTGAAAGGAGCCTGTGTCCTATATGTCCCTTAGAGTGGAGCCATCATACCAATCTAGGATGGTAGATTTTTCCACTCTATCTCGTTTTCCAAATTCAAAATTTTTTTTCCTGAGGTATGTCTGATGCATAGCCCAGATTCCTTGCCTGGATCCAGGGATCCAAGGAGGATGTGGGAAAAAGCTCAGGTTGTACTTCTGGCAGCCAGGACTCATGATGAAGGGAATGTCCATCAAAGGGGGAAGATGTTCAAAAGACAGCTACTAATAAAACAGATGTTTATAACAGGGGTAAGCCAGGGAGGAGAGTAAGGAATGAAAAAAAAAAAAAAAAGAATGGCAAAGGGGCCAAAAAAGCATAAATTCACCAGGATATGATATCATGGCTTAAAAAAAAAATTCAGACACCTTGGAATGTGGTTCAGAAACTAGTCTGAGCCTACTGAAAGTTTGGCAGAATTGCCCGACTGTAGAATTCAAATTTGATAGAGAAACAGGGATGAGAGGGAGTGAGAAACAGAATGGCTTTTCTCCATGAACTTCACCCTAGGGTCTGGTAGAGGCAGTAGTGTTGAGGATTGAGTGCTGGGAGAAATAGGCAGATATTTGGAGTCAGATGTGGATGTGATCCTAACTTTCCCTAACACACTGACTGTAGAATGATAGGTAAGCTATTTGTTCTTTGATTTCATTTCCTCATCAGTACCACTGAAAGACCAATAGTACCAACAAACTAGTAGTGCTGATGGCTTATTCTCAGCACCCCACACTGTGCCTGGCACCTTGTAAACCCTCAAAATCATGGAGAACATGTTTTACTAAAGCTGGAGTGCTCCACTTCCACTCATCTCCTTACCCCATGCCATAGATTTTAGGCAAATAAAAACATCTAGTTCTATCTGGGACCGAAAACCACCTGGCATAATTCAAGCTGTTCTCAGAAATAGAGTGTTTGAACCTAGAAAAAAGTCATGACTCACAATTAGAGAATGGAATCCTCAGGAAAAACCAACATTAGCATCTAAACAAGAAAATGAGCTTATTGACATTGAAAAATGTTGCTACATTTTCAATTTCATTAAAGTTTCCAACAGACAAACACATTTATTTCTGTGCTATGTGTCTGATAGCAAAAATGGGCAAAAACATCAGTCTACACGGTCAGAGACTCTAGACTGTGACAGCACTGATGAAATATATGTTTCCTGAAGAGACGTGCAATTCTCACTATCTGTGACCATTGAAATATTAAGGAAATTACTTATAAAAACAGATAAAAATCCATTATAGGAGCATAGCTTAGAAACTGCAAAGGAGGATGGGAAGAAGTAATTTCCAGTCTTCCTTGGAAATAAAAAAAAAAGATTTTTTTCCTCTTGTTATTATCCTGGTGAAATTAAATTTCATTGTGTGATTCTCATCTTCGTAATTACTAGGTTGCTTTGAGAATTAGATATAAAAAGCCACCTCATATAAAGGTAGCGGCTGATTTTTCTAAATATTATATTTCTAAAATGATAAAAGAGGAATAACATTGCAAATGATCATTTTAATCACCATGCTTGTTCTACATCAGCCCACCCACCTTTCTCAACACACCCATGTACTGGATTACAGAATACCTACAGGGACATCTACCCAGACCCTAAAACTATTTGGACCAGTACAGGAATAGGATCCTCATGAATATGTCCTTGGGTTTCTGGAAGAAGTTCCAGAGTCTGGGAGGTAGGGTAGGCTAAACAATTGGCCCCAGAGATATCCACATTGTACTCACCTGGAATCTGCAAATATGCCACCTTACATGACAAAAGGCACTTTACAGGTGTGAGTAAGGTTATGGACCTTAGAGAAAGTAGCCTGGATTATCCAGGTGGGTCCGATCTAATCACATGTGTCCATAAAAGCGGAGGACCTATCCCAGCTGTAGCTCATCAAAGAGACTGTGGTGACACCAGAGGAGAACCAGGGAGATGGCACTGTGAGAAGTTCTTATCTCTGTGTTGTTGGCTTTGAAGATGGGAAGGGTCATGAGCAAAGGCGTGTGGGCAGCCTCTGGATGTGTGATAAGGAAGGAAGTGGATTCTCTCCTAGAGCCTCCAGAAACAAATGTGATCCTGTCCACACCTTGATTTTTGCCAGGCGAGACCTTATTAAACCTCTGATCCACAAACCTCAGGGTATTAAATCTGCGTGTTGTTTTAAGCCACTAAGTTTTGTGGTATGTGTTGCAGCAGCATGGAAAACAAATACAGGAGGGAACCTATTAACTTGGCGTAGTCCCCCTAATTCTTACTTTGTTTGATCTATAATTTTGCTTTTCCTATATCTCTGCTATATTGGCCAGTATATGCACATGGGGCCTGGAAGTGGGCTCTTATTCCAAGCTCTTTTCTAAAGAGGAGGTCCTGACAATGTGCCTGCCTCTTAGGAGCTTTATTCGGGAACTAGACTATTCCAGTGAAAGCAGAAGC